>NW_006399856.1:4919303-4920482 GCF_000299155.1 Elephantulus edwardii | reverse complement strand
CTATCTATCTATCTATCTATCTATCTATCTATCATCTACTACCTATTATCTACCTGTCAATCTAGCCTAGGCAGCTTTGTTGACCAAGTAGTAAGAAGCTGCTTTGCAATGCAAAGACACAGCATTCAAATCCACCAACTGTTCCATAGGAAAAAGACAGGCAATCTCCTCCTATATGATTTACACTTCTGAAAACCCTCTGGAAGATGACTTGATGGCACACAATAACAGGGATATATAGAAATAAATGTAGCTATATACTCAACACTTCTTAACTCATTGCTGTCAAATAAGAACAGAATACATAGATGACACTTCCCCGAGTCTCCAGGCTGTAAACTACACAGGGGGAGAAGACCTATCTTTCTTCTAAGGGACCACTAGTAGTATCGACCTGTCAGTGAACCACTGGCTTGAAGTTAGTAGTTCAATTCTCTAAGGACTAGTTGCTAAGTGCTTGTGGCTTAATGGTAAGGAATTTTGCTGGCAAAACCCAAAGGCAAGTAGCTCAAAGTCACCAGCTACTCCATGAGAGAAAAGTAGGCAATCTCCTCCCATGTAATTTACTGACTCTGAAAACCCACTGGAGGGTAAGCTATGAGTCAGTTCCAACTGACAGCACATAAGAATATATACATATAAATATAGAGATAGGGATAGAAAAAGAGAGAGAGAGAAAATAAAATAGAGAGATAAAGAGAAAGAGAGATAGAGATAGATAGAAATTGAGATAGAGCTATACATAGATATACAGAGGTATAGAGATAGATATATTCCTTACTCAAATCTATAGGGAAAGCACAACAATTATCCTCATCACAGAGCTGAGACAATGGAGACAAAGAGCAGAAAAGTGACTTTCCCAGTATTACATAATTTGTAAGAAATAGGTTCACAGTTCATACCCCAATAGCATGGTCACAGAAAGCAAAGCTCTTAAAACACATTCTGTTCTCCCTCTTAGAACTGTAATCATCTAACAGTGAAAAATGGCATTTTAAAAAATTTATAGACAACTGACAAGACTGTGATTTTAGTTTGCTGTTGAAACTAGATATCTAATTTTACTGGTTAACTCCAAACTCATCAGAAAGGGTCCATGATCTCTGATGGTTACAGGTACAGGCAGAAATTATAAGAAGTATGTAAACCAGTATTATATATATTCTATATGATATA
>NW_006399856.1:4910515-4918548 GCF_000299155.1 Elephantulus edwardii | reverse complement strand
GAATAGGGATGATAGAAAGAGAATTGATGCCTTTGAGCTGTGGTGCTGGAGAAGAGTGTTGAATATACCATGGACTGCTAGGAGAACAAACAAGTTTGTCCTGGAGAGGGGGAAGCCAGAATGCTCCTTGGAGCCAAGGATTCTGAAGCTTCGTCTGACATACTTTGGGCATGTTGCACAGAGGGACTTGTCCTTAGAGAGGGACAGCATGTTTGGAAGAGTGTAGGGACAGCACAGGAGAGGAAAACCTTCAATGAGATGGATCGATTCTGTGAGTGGAGTGTTGGAAATGAGTGTGTTTGAGATGGCAAGGATGGCACAGGACAGAGGGCTCTTGTACACAGGGTCGCTACGAGTCACAAGTGGCTCAATGGCACATAACAACAACAATTATATATATAGCTATTATATCTATCTATCTATTATATCTATTACATATATATGTATATGTGTGTGTGTGTGTATATTGTTGGTGATTGCCTTCGAATCAGCACAACTGATACCAACCCTATGAACAAAAGGCCTGAAGTCCCTCTACAACTACTGACATTTATCAAAGTTCATCGAGTTTCCAGAGGCGTGTCATTTAAGAAGTGGATGCCACATACACTAAAATAAAGTTCATTGTTAAAATTAACAAAATAAATAAATAAATACTCTTAGCTACAATGAGTAGGTGTGTTCAAAATCCTTGTGTATAAGACTGTGCTGCTTGTTATCTGTCCATGATTTTCCTTCATATTTGCAACCAAGTTGGAAGCAACTATGAGCTTCAGGGTTGTTGGAGATGTCCCATCAACCCTTGGAAATGCAATTAAATCACTACTATGTTTGATAATTTCCCCATGACTGAATACGTTTCAAATGCTTTCTTTCCCAAATTTTTTTCATGGAAGTTGAGAGAAGTTGAAATCTTCACTTTTGAAACTTCATACCACTTTAGGAAATTTGCAGCCAAGATGTTGGAGGCAGTCACCTTGTGTAAAATCTAGATGAGTATGATCAAGTCCCAGTCCACGTGTCATAATCAGCCTAATGGCTTCTCCCGAGAGTCCCAAGTTGGTTGATTTTCTTATGATCGCTTGAATTACGCACCTCAGCTTCCCCTGAATTAGATCAGTATAGATAATTACACCAATCTGCCTACATTATTTTTTTTTCCCCTTCAACACATCAAGTCAGACAGGTATTTCAACACCTTTCTTCATTTTCCCACAACTCAGTGCTTTTGTACTTGTTCTTTCCTGCCAAAAGCAAAACAAAATTTTCATATTACTATATCCTTTCAGTGGAGGTCTGGACATGGTCTAATAGATACTCAGATTATTATACATTATTTTAAAAGTGTGCAGCCTTGATGTTCACTTGGTTGTTTTGCAACTCTGTAGAAGTTGTAGAAAAAGTAATGGTAATATAAATGATTCTTATGAAAAATGCTAGTGCATTTACTCAGCAGATATGTTTTATCTCTACCTTTTATAAAATATTCGCCCTTGACATAAACTGTTATTGCCTTATAACAAATAAACTAGTTTTGTTCATGTGGGTGAGTAGACTGACAGGCAAAATGAACAGACATGCATAAGCAAATGAGACTACACCCATGAGCATATAGATTTGGCCAATGACATTTCTACATACATATCTGTAAATAGATTCATTTATATTGTAATTATAACAGGGGTTAAAATTATGAAAATGTCTTGTTTTTATTGTTGTGTGTCACTGAGTCAGAACCAACTCATAGCTGACCCTCCAGCAGGCATTCAGAGGTGGTAAATTGCGTGGGAAGAGATTGCTCATCCTTTGCCAGCAGAGTAGCTGGTGGTTTGAACTGCATGCCTTTGGGATTGCAGTGCAGCTCCTTACAGCTAGGCCACCTGATGTCCCTATGAAAATGTCTCATTGTTACGTGTCTCATTGTTACGTGCTCAAATCACAGTGACCCTATACACAATTAACTCTGAACCCTGCTCTCTTCAGAGTCAATCTGTCTGTCTCAGACACACCTACCCTCATTACCTCAGTTACTGTGTCAATCCATCTTGTCCTGGGTCTTCGTTTCCTGCACTGTCCCTGCACCCTTCCAAGAACTGCTCTCTCCTGGCGACATATCCAAAGTAAATGAGGCAGATCTTCAAAATTCTTGCCTCCGAGAGAAACTTGGTTTTACCCTTTCCAGGACAAATCTGTTTATTCTCTTGGCAGGCCATGGCATGTTCAATACTCTTCTTTAGCACCACCACTCAAAAGCATTCATTCTTTCTCTGTCATCCTTAGTCATTGTCTGGCTCTCTGATGCATAACAAGTAACTGTGAATACCGCAGTGTGGATCAGGTGTACCTCAGCCACTAGGCTGACATCCTTGATCTTCAGCACTTTGGAGAGGTCCCTGACAGCTGATTTTCCTAATACAATTTGTCTTTTGATTTCTTAAACGCTGGTGCCAAGAGTGTTGATTATAGAACCGAGCAAGCTGAAATTGTTAACAATTTCAATCTCCATCTATCATGGTGCTGCTAATTGGACCAGTGGTGAGAATTTGTTTTCTTAATGTTAGCTTCACACAATACTGAAGACTGCAGTCATTGACTGTCTGCAGCGAACACTTCAGGTCCTTCTCAGTTTCGGCAAATAAGGTTGTATTATCTGCATAATGCAGCTTGTTGATAAATCTTCCTCTAATCCTGATGCCGCATTCTTCCTCATAAAATCCAGCCCCTCAAATGATCTGTTCTGCATATAGATTGGAAAGGTATGGAGACAGGATGCATTTCTGAAGCACTTCTTTCTTGAATATGAACCATGCAGTGTTTCTTTGCTCTGTTCATACATATAACAGCTTCTTGGTCTAAATATAGGCTTCAAATAAGCACAATCAAGTATTCTGGGATTCCAATTCTTCTCAAGGATAGCCACAATTTGTTGTGATCCACAGAGTCAACTGCCTTTTCATAAAGTAAATGAAAATGCCTTGTTGTTGTTATGTGCTGTAAATTCACCCGTGACTCAGCGACTCTATGTACAACAGCTCTGAAGCCTGCCCTATTCTGAGCCAGTCCCACTGACCATGTTGACACTTACCCAGATCTCATCTGGTGTCCTCCTCTCCTGTGCTGCCCTTATGCCCTTCCAAGCATGATGTCCTTCTCCAAGGATTGGTCCTTTCTGGTCATGTGTCCAAAGTATGTGAGACAGAGCTTCAAACTCTTAGCCTCCAAGGAGGAACTTGGTTTCACCCTCTCTAAGACAGGCTTATTTGGTTTTATGGAAGTGCATGGTATGTTCAAGATTCTTCTCCAGCACCACAACTCAAAAGCATAAATTCTTCTTGTGTTATGAGACAGGACACATCACTGACACACTCCTTTCCAGATTTTGAACCATGCTGTGTTTCCTTGCCCTGTTCTGAGCACTGCTTCCTGGTCTGAGTAGAAGTTTTACATGAGCACAATCAAGTGTTCTGGGATTCCCATTCTCCTCAAGGTCAGTCACAATTTGTTGTGACCCACATAGTCAAATGTCTTTGCATAGTCAATGAAACACACACATTCCTCTTATACTCTTCGCTTTCTGACAAGATCCATCTGACATTGGTGATAATAATGTCTCTAGTGCCACAACCTCTTCTAAACCCAGCCTGTACTTCTGGCAGTTCTCTGTCAACGTATTGTTCCAGTTATATTTGGATAACCTTCAGCAGAATTCTGCTTGTGTATGATATTAGTGATATTGTTTGATAATTTCCACACTCTGTTGGGTCACCTTTTTTTGGAATGGAAACAAATATGGATCTCTTCCAGTCTGTTGGCCAGGTAGTCATCCTGCTGACTTCTTTGCACAGCCTGGAAAGTATGTCCAGGGCAGCCATAGCTAAATACTTTGAAGGATTAGTCATGGGCCTGGGAGCTCAGGACTATGGTAAAGGAGGACATAAGATCAGTTGACATAATATAGTTCTCAAATAAAATGCTTTACTTTCTACTTTGGTAAATAATCACTGAGACCTTAAAAGACTCTGAATGTTCATCTAAGGTGCAACTATCTGTCACTCCCCATGCTGAACAAAAGAATAATAAATCAGCTACTACTTATCCCAAGGACTAATGGGCCATGTGAACAACAGATTGGTGAGCCCAAGACCAGGAGAACCAGATGATGCCTAGCTGTTGATCACTCTGAAAAGAAGCACAAGAGAAGCTCCTGACAGAAAGAAAAATGTGGAACAAAACTCAAACTGATGAAAAATAGCATGCTTACTGGCCTGGCGTTTAATAGAGTCCTCAAGTCTATTGCCCTTAGTTACCTTTCAACTCTAGAACTGAAAGCACTCCTGTGACTCAAATTTTAGCCAAACAATAGACAATCCTAAGAAGTGACCAATAACACCTATGATGAACTCACTCCTTAAAATGATAAGCCATATAAGATTGAAAGGGCTGCATTCTCCCAGGGATGAAGATCAGAGGGCAGGAAAGGATGGGAAGAAATAAGAATGGGAAAGAAAAACAGAAAGGGAATGGGAAGATGCTGTCACAATATGATGGTGTAATCAATGTCCCAAAACATAATGTGTATAAAGGCAACTCAATTTTCTCTGTGAACTTTTGCTCAAATTACAATAAAAAGTAAATTTAAAAAGAAAAAAATATCCTACCACTATAGCTAACATTCAACCAAACTTGTTGCAATTAAATCAAACCAGACTTATGGCAATTCCATTTATTACAGAATAGAAACGTCCCATAGTGTTTTCTTGACAGTCTTCTTTACAGAAGCAGACTATTGGGCTTTCATATGACTAGTTATTCCGTGTGTTCAAATCATTGACCATTATGTTGGTAGTTAAGCAAAAACCGTTTATGTCACCTAGAGGCATATGGCTAACATGCAGAAGATATAAATAAAGGCATAATTTATTTTATTCTGTTCTCTTGAGTTGAAACTGACTCATAGCTGGCTCTTTAGCAGTTTTTAAGAGGCTGTAAATCCCACAGGAGGAGACTTCCCATCTTTCTCCTATGGAGGAGCTGGTGGATTTGAACTGTCTTTGAGTTGGCAGTGCAACTCTTAAGCCACTAGGCTACCAGAGCTCCTTGGCATAATTTATTTTAAATAATTCATTTTTAAAGTGTATCTCAAAGCTCTTAAGAATTTCTGTGGGGTTAATAGTAGCGAGTTTTATTGCCAACTTAAAAGCACGTTGTTCAAATCTACCAGCTGCTCCATGGTAAAAAGACGGACAATCTTCCCACGCAACTTACCGCCTCTGAAAACTTCCTGGAGGGTCAGCTATAAATTGCTTCTGACTTGATGGTAAGTAACAACAATGACAACATCTAAAAGTTGAGAAAAAAGTTAAAGCCAATTATTACTCCTAGAGTTACCATATACCATATATATTTGTTACTTCCCAAAGCTCAAGTACCCTATGGCCCTCGATAATGAAATGAGGTCAGGTTTACTTCAGTATAGTAATCCCTGACTTAAGATGTGTTCAGGTTACAATGAACCACACTTGCATGTTTCCATTTTGTCTTCATTATTATTGTGTTGTCCAAGTAATGGTGAATAATATACTGCAACATATAACCTGTTGATACCATTCTCAAATTTCTGCTTGCAGTTGTTCCACTTTATGATATACTGTTGAGGACATTGCTGGATTTATATGCCGTTGTTTTTATTGTTGTGTGCCATCGAGTCAGAATTGACTCATAGTTGACCCTGCAGTGGGTTTTCCGAGGTAGTAAATAGCACGAGAAAAGATTGTCCATCTTTCTTCCGAGGATCAGCTGGAGGATTAGAGTCGCATGCCTTTGGGATTGTCCTGTAGCCTCTAACCGTTACGCCACCAAACCTCTAGATTTATATAGATATTGCTAATAAAATAATAAAAATGAAAACAGAAAAAAAGAACGT
The DNA here is from genome assembly GCF_000299155.1 of Elephantulus edwardii. Lineage (NCBI taxonomy): Eukaryota > Metazoa > Chordata > Mammalia > Macroscelidea > Macroscelididae > Elephantulus > Elephantulus edwardii. The sequence goes on along the minus strand of NW_006399856.1, from coordinate 4,912,625 downwards.
TTTATTTATATCAGAATCGGCTCACAACAAAGTCATAAGAATGGAACCTGTGATAAGTGGGGGTAACCCAGTGGGAAAGGAGTTGCATTGCCAGTCAAAAGACAGATAATTCAAATCATTCAACTGCATCATGGGGAAAAAGATGAGCAATCTTCCTGTGTGATTTATAGCCTCTGCAAACCTTCCAGTCAACTGAGTCAGCTCCAACTAGACCATAATGAGGAAGAGAGAGACTGCATTTCATTAATGCCAAATCATTAGTACCCAGGTTCATAATATCAGTAAAATTTTTTCCACATGGGAATGTAAAAAAAAAAGTAACTAATTACTCAAAGATCAAGAGAAAAGTATTATGGAGAATAATCTCAATATAAGATTATTTGCCAATTTTCCAGTACACAGACTACTTCACAATCATAAAAAAAAAGGAGCAAGTAAGCCTGGAAGCAAATGAAGATACTTTCTAATAGTTGACAAGATTTTGTCCCCTTGACAGGAAAACCTGCAAGGCTTCTAACAGGAAAACCTGTAAGTCAGAAAAAGGAAAATCCTCCGCATGGCAAGTCATACGACTATGAGAAATGTGTTCATTGTTATACAGTTCCAGAATGTTGATCCTGGGCTGTGCCTGTGGTAAACAAAGCATGTCTTGGGAATGAGATGTATTTGTGAACAGTTAATAAGTTCTGGATTAAAATCATGCTGGTCATAGAAAAGAATTCTGAGTATGTTTGTGCTTTTGTAAAAGGAATTCCAAGAGCTATTCTGGAAATAATGTTCCCTTCTTATCTCAAGACAAACACTGTGTAAATCATTTGCTTGGTGGAAAATAAAGAATTTAGACTCAATGGAGCTCTAAGCCCCTTACTCGCCAAATTTCTCTTGGTCTCTCATTTCCAAAGCCACCCAAATCCCCTTTCAGAAATCCCTGCTTGCTGAGCTGGACTCAAGAGATGATAAGGTAAGTGGGCATGAAAAGTAGCTCACATTCATGTTTATAGCAGCATTATTCACAACAACAAAGAGATGGAAACAACCTACGTGTCCATCAACGATTGAACAGGTAAAGACACTATGTATAGTTACATAATGGAATACTATGCAGCCCTGACAAATAACGAACTTGTAAACCACCACATAACATGTATGAGTCTGGAAGACATTAGGATGAGTGAAACATCTCAACCACAAAAGGGAAATACAGCATAAACCCATTATTGTAATAATAGGATTTAGACAGGAGATATGGGGAAGAGTAGAAAAAGAATGGATAGATGATTAATAATGCACCTGAATGAGCAAAAGAAAGAACATTCTCAAAGAAAGGGACAATTATAAACCATGTATGTAACAATTAATAGTCTTACAAGGGGAATTGGGGAAAGCGGGCAAGGAAGGAAAGTGTACATAAATGAATGAATAATTAAAAAAAAAATACCAAAGATTTTTAAAAAGTAACTCCCAACATTTGTTAAAGTAAATTACAAAGTAGTTTCTATGTTATAATATCATTTTTATATTTTCTTAAAATTGTGTATTAAAATAAAAGCAAACATCAGAACAAAGCAATATTAAATTATTAATTGGTGAAATGATGACAGAATTTTATTTCTAGTTTATGTATTTTCAAGTTGTTTTAATTTTGCTTTGTCATGAGTCTGAAAACCCACATGTGTACATACACATATGTGTGTATGTAAAATTAATTGTGTTAGATAAAAATGATAAAATGGAATAATCCATTTCCTAATAGGAAATAAAAGGAGAACTATTAAAATTATAGTGTTAAGACTTGAGTTTAGGGAGTGGATGGTGGGAGTGGACTTGAATTGGCACACACCCCTGCAGCTCTGACCCACGAGCCCCATCTTCAGGTATCGCATCGCTCCCCCGACCCAGCTCCCGACCCCTCGCCAGCTCTGACCTAACCCAGCTCGAGACACACCCCCCACCCCCAGCCAGCTCTGACGCGACCCAGCTTGCAACCTCCTGCCAGCTTTGAACTTTGGGACTGGCCAAGGTGCCGCGTGCAGACGCAGTGGATGGTGGAAGTGGGCTTGAATTGGCACACACCCCTGCAGCTCTGACCCGTAACCCCCATCTTCAGGTA
>NW_006399856.1:4890202-4905209 GCF_000299155.1 Elephantulus edwardii | reverse complement strand
GGGTTTGTGTGGGGAGAAGGGTGCAACAATGAATGAATGGAATTCCAAAATCTCTGTAGATGTTCATTGAAATGAAAAATAAACAAACTAAATTACAAAAAAAAAGACTTGTGTTTAGGAATAATCATAATGTTCTTTGTTGTTATGTGTTGTCGAATCACTTGTGACTCATAGCGACTTTATGTACAACAGCCCTAAACCCTGCTCTATCCCTTGCCAATCTCACTGTCTCTGACACACCTAACCCCATTACCCCAATGACTGAATCAATCCTTCTCATTGAGGGACTTCTCCTGCACTATCCCTCCACTCTCCCAAGCATGACGTCCCTCTCCAAGGACTGATCCAGCCTTGCAACATGTCCAAAGTATGTCAGGTAAAGCTTCAGAATCCTTGCCTCCAAGGAGCATCCTGGCTTCACCCTCTCCAGGATGAACCTGTTTGTTCTCCTAGAAATCCATGGTATATTCAATACTCTTCTCCAGCATCACAGCTCAAAGGCATCAACTCTTAGATAAGTATTTTCTGATTTTTTTACAGAGCTTGTTATAATCTGTGAAGAAGTAGTTGCTTCTTTTGCCAAGTTTGTAAGTATTGATTCACATATTTTTTTGAAAACAGCAATAGGAATAGTACTCAGCGCTTCCTTACTGATAGATAATTTATGGATAAGATGTTATACTTTCCTCCTGTCCAACACAGCACACAGATTGGATGCTCTTTGTGTTATTCTCCATGATTATGTTGACATTTGAATAAATTCAGCCCGATCAGTTTATCTATAGATGCTATTGTATGAGTTTAAATCCCTAAAGAAAAAAAATCAACAAAATTTAATAGACTTTCCCTATTTGTGCTTTCCATTCAATTCATGTGTGCTATAACTTATTAGAACTAAAAATGTAACAAAACAAAAAAAAAGGATTTTTTCCCCTATTGCTTTCTAGATCTTTTTTTTCTTTAGGAATTTAAAACCACCATTTTACATAGTTTTAATTATATGGCCTCATAAAGCTTCTGTGTAAGAAAATGGATGCACGTCTACATTGCTTTGTGTACCTGCAATCCTAGAAGATAAATTCCTGTAAGCAAATTTTTGCTAACTGGTCCAAATAACCCAGAATAGTACCTGAATAAGAAACACTGGATCTTTTCCTTGTGTCATTTTCATTATCCCAATGTGGTTCTTTTCATCTATTTCTTCTTCAAACTAAACAGACAAAGTTCAAAAAAGCCAGTGAAATAGATCCAATCTGTTCAACTCTATCTCTTCTTCAGTTGATGATTTCATCTTAGCTTTGAGTAGTAGCCTCACGAGTAGGAAGGACTGCACATCACCATCTCAAGTTATTTGACGATCAACTCTCTGCCTAAGATTTCCCTGCATTCTCTTCATGCCGTACAATCCACAGGAGTTCTTTTTCTAGGGAGGCAGAAGCATATCAATAAGGAAGGCAGTAATACAGAGTACATGTCTGAAGTTCAATTAGCTCATACTCTATGGTAGAGGAGCTGGGAAGTGGTCCCTTTGAGGATGATGAAGTTGAGACTGAATATTGATGACTTATCAACACAGGAAGGCAATGCCATTCTTCCATCATTCCTTCTTCTCTAATAATAATTGTTAAACAGGTAGTTACACAGGTAATACTAAGATGTCAGCCACATGACTAGAAAATACGGTAATAGATGCACTCAAGACCAAGTGATTAAGATCAACAAACAAGCTCTCTTATTCAATCCCTAAGACTGGACAAGACAAGTGGTGCAAAACCAACGAGCTCTGAGATTAAGCAATATTTATTTCTGAGTACAGGAGCATTTCTGATCCTAATGATGTCATGGTTTAACAGTATTTCAATGATTTGCTGAAGGAGAGTAAAACCCAAGTCCAAATCCACTGCCATTCAGTCAATTTTGATTCATGGAAACCTGCATAGGATTTCTGAGGCTGTAAATCTTTATAGGCGAAGACTCTTCATTTTTCTCTCATGGAGTGGTTGGTAGATTTGAACCACTGACCTTTTGGACTGCAGCCCCAGATACTGACACACTACTCCAGCCAAGTTTCTTGCTGTAAGAGGAAAGTAGAGAAATTTCCATTTTGTTGCTTTGTGTTCTCATTTAGTCTGTCAGTTGCATTCATCTCTAGTTGCATTTTTTTTCTGATAATAGAAAAGAATAGGACTAGTTTGATTGACAGCCATCCTTTGTGCACGACTTCCTCCTGGCTATTAAATATTCACTTCACTCCTTACAATGCATTGTTTCCAAGTTCTCCAGGACACACAACAGAATCAGAAAGGCAGAGGCCACCTTTCATCATAAGTAAACTTGCTGGAAGCTTTAGCAGCATGTTACAGGGTGAAGGAGAACCACTAATATTGAACATAACTTTGGCTGTGAAAGTTGAAGTTGGAAATATAGTATTGTTTGCTACATGACTTGTCTTAGGATATTTATCAAGAAATAATTTAAAAATAAAACACAAGATTGATATGCATTCAATATGAGTTTCTTTTTTAGTATATGTAAACTAATTATTCTCAAAATTGTTATTAATAGATGAAAAGGATTAAGAAATCATTTCCCCCTGATTTTCTGACTTCCGTCACTCTCATGTTTTTGTTCCTTTCTTAGTTAAATGACAAGTTCATTGTCTGGTCCAATAGAATCCGTTTCGAGGCTGTAATGAGTTGGACTACTTTAGTTTCAATATACTCACTGAAAGCATATATCTGAAGTTCAAAATTTTGTTTTGGTATTTATACAAAAACTGATGTTGTGACTTCTAATCTTTGCTGCTCAGATTGAACAGGTGTTATATTTATCTTTTTCATTAAAACTAGAGAGATCTGACAAATTTTCTTAGATTTGTTCAAAGTTAAATCTAAGCTTTCAAGATCTTATTTAGTGACTTCGTTCAGTAATTCACCAACTATGTTCCAATCATGCAACTGTGGCTCGCTAAAGCCAATGGTATATTATAGAAATAACGACTTTTTTCTCCATATCAAGAATTTCCCAAGACCTGATCCTATTAATGGCAACAAGCGTGCCTACTTACAGGATCAGGTGAGTCCTACTTCTTTTTTAAAAAAAAAATTACTTTCTCTGACTCCTTTCCTTTGTTTGTTTGTTTGTACTACTCATTTCTGAAATTCAGGTGGGATAGACTCAAAGTTATATTTTGGTTCCCGTGGATTCGGTTTAATTTTCTTCAGCTTCAGCTTGAACTTGCATATGAGTAGTTGGTGGTCTATTTCACAATCAGCTCTTTGCCTTGTTTTCACAGCTGATAGTGAACTTTTCCAGCGGTTCATTCCACAGATGTAATCAATCTGATTCCTATGCATACCATCAGGTGAGATCCATGTGTATAACCTGCGTTTATGTCTCTTAAAAAATGTGTTTGCGATGAATAAGTCATTGACTGTGAAAAATTCAATCATTCTATCTTCAGCTCCATTTCTGTCTCCAAGTCCATGTTTTTCAACTACTGATTCTTGTTCTCTGTTCCCAGATTTTGTATTCAAGTCACCCATTATTATCAATGCATCTTGATTGCATGTTCAATTGATATCCGACTGTAAAAGTTGGTAGAAATCTATTTCCTCTTCTTTGGCTCTGGTTATTGGTGCATATATCTGAATGATAGTGGTATTCACTGGACTTCCTTGTATGTGTATGGATATAATCCTGTCACTCACAGTATTGTACTTCAAGACAAATCTAGAAATGACTTTTCTAACTATGAAAGCAACACCATTTTTCCTCAACTTTTCAACTCCAGAGTAGTATATCATATGATCATCCGATTCAAAATGCCCCATGCCGGTCCACCTCATCTCACCAATGCCTAGTATGTCAATATTTATGCATTCCATTTCCACCTTCACAATATCTAATTTTCCTACATTCATGGTTCTCACATTCCATGTTCCAATCACTAGTGTCTGCTTACAACTGTTCCTCTTCCTTTGTATTTCCATACTAAGATGCCTTTTCTGTTATCTACAAGTGTTCTGTTGTACATAGGGTTTTCAGAGGCCTGCTATTTTGGAAGTGGATGGCCAGTCCTTCTTCCACTGTGTCTTAATCTGAATGTTCAGATTTAAAGAAAAATCCAACAGATAAGCATTTTATAGAAAAAGTGAAAACATATCCCTTATTGTGGAATTAGCCATTAGTTTTGGTGTTGTCCCTGCCCTTGAGTCTATACCATCTGAATTTGTGAACCACCTCAAGAACAGGGTTGAGGCCTTGAACATGAATGAGTGAAGACCAGATGAGTTGTGGGAGGATATCAAGGGTATCATCCAAGAAGAGTGCAAACGTTCATTACAAAGAAAGAAGAGGAAGAAAAGACCAAAATGGATGTTAGAAGAGACTCTGAATATTGCATTGGAGCACAGAGAAGCCAAAGCACAAGGAAGAATTCAAGATACTAAAGACCTGAACAGAAGATTTCAAAGGGTAGCGCAGGATGACAAAGTAAAATATTACAATGAAATGTGCAAGGAGCTGGAGTAAGAAAACCAAAAGGGTCGAACTCACTCAGCATTTCTTAAGCTCAAGGAACTGAAGAACAAATTCAAACCTCGAGTTGCTATAATCAAGGATGCCTTAGGCAGAGTATTAAATGATCCAGGAGGTATCAAAAGAAGATGGAAAGAATATACTGAGTCACTGTATCAAAAGGAATTAGCAGACACAGAAGAATTTAATGAAACAACATATGAGCAAGAGCCTATGATGATGAAAGAAGAAGTTCAAGCTGCTTTGAAGGAAACAGCAAAAAATAAGGCTCCAGGAATAGATGGCATACCAATTGACATATTTGAGCTAACAGATGCTGCCCTGGACGTGCTCACCAAGTTGTGTCAAGAAATCTGGAGAACAACCACTTGGCCGACTGACTGGAAGAGATCTATATTTGTTCCCATACCAAAGAAAGGTGACCCAACAGAGTGTGGAAACTATAGAACAATCTCATTGATTTCACATGCAATCAAGATTCTGCTGAAGATTATCCAAAAATGTCTGGAACAGCACATCAACAGAGAACTGCCAGAAGTCCAGGCTGGGTTTAGAGGGGGTCATGGCACTAGGGATATTATAGCTGATGTTAGATGGATTTTAGCAGAAAGCAGGGAATACCAGAAGAATGCCTATTTGTGTTTCATTGACTATGCAAAGGCGTTTGACTGTGTGCATCATAACAAACTGTGACTGACTCTGAGAAGAATGGGAATACCAGAAAACTTGATCATGCTAATGGGAAACTTATACTTGAACCAAGAGGCAGTCATCAGAACAGAGCAAGGAAACACTGCATGGTTCAAAATTGGGAAGGGCGTATGCCAGGGATGTGTCCTGTCTCCATACCTTTTCAACCTGTATGCAAAACAGATCATCCGGGGGGCTGGTCTCTATAAGGAGAAATGTGGCATCAGGATTGGTGGAAGATCTATCAACAATCTGCGTTATGCAGATGACACAACCCTGCTTCCTGAAACTGAGGAGGACCTGAAGCACTTGCTGCAGAGGGTCAAGGACTGCAGCTTTCAATATGGATCAAGGCTCAATGTTAAGAAGACAAAGATTCTCATCACTGGACCAACTGGCAGCATCAGGATGGATGGTGAAGAGATTGAGATTGTTCACAGCTTTAGTTTGCTTGGTCCACAGTTAACACTCTTGGCACCAGCAGCCAGGAAATTAAAAGACGTATTACAAGGGAAAAGTCTGCTGTTGGGGACCTCTCTAAAGTACTTAAGAGCAATGGTGTGTCTACGGAGACTAAGGTGTGTCTGGCACAGGCCATGGTCTTTGCAATCACTTGTTATGCATCAGAGAGCTGGACAACGACCAGGGAGGATAGAAGGAGAATTGATGCCTTTGAGCTGTGGTGCTGGAGAAGAGTATTGAGGGTACCATGGACTGCTAAGAAAACAAACAGATTCATCCTAGAGAGGGTTAAACAGGGCTGCTCCTTGGAGGCAAGGATTCTGAGGCTTCATCTGACATACTTTGGTCATGTTGTAAGGAAAGACTGGTCCTTGCAGAAGAACATCATGCTTGGGAGGTTGAGGGCAGGTGCAGGAGGGGAAGGCCTTCTGGGAGGTGGATTGATTGGGTGACTGGGGCAATCGGGATGAGCGTGTCGGAGACAATGAGATTGGCACAGGACAAAGCAGAGTTTAGAGCTCTTGTACATAAGGGTCGCTATGAGTCTCAAGCCACTCGACAGCACATAACAACAACTACTCATTTAAGTTTTCATTATTGTTTCTTTTTCTCACTGAAGCAAAATTTGACTCACTTGTAAGCTCATTACATCATTGCTCTTCATAGTTTCATATATTGAAATATCCTTTCTTTACGATGTAGTGTATTACATATTGGGCTGCTAAGTAAAACACTGGCAGCGTGAACCCTCCAATTCCTCTGTGGGAGAAAGAGGGCACCATCTCCCACTGTGATGATTTACAGCCTCTGAAATATAATACCGTTCTCATGAATTAGAATCCACTTGAAAGCAGGGGTTTCAGTCTTAGAAAGTTATAGTGAAAGTAGATAGTGGTGGTTGTTTCCTTATATTTATTCTGTATATAACCCAACATCTGAGTGTGACTCATTCCTCAGAATGTTGTGTCTAAATTTCTCCAACGTTTAGAGATTGTTGTTACTGTTATGTTCCATTGAGTCACCTGTGATTCATAGCGACCCTATGTATAACTGCTCTGAAGCCTACCCTGTCCTGAGCCAGTCTCACTGACTCCAACACACCTACCCCCATGACCCCAGTCACTGTATCAGTCCATCTCATCTGGGGTCTTTCTCTCCTGTGTTTACCCTCCACCCTTCCAAGCATAATGTTCTTCTCCAAGTACTGGTCCCTCCTGCCATGTGCCCAAAGTATGTGAGACAGAGCCTCAAAATCCTGTTCTCTAGGGAGAAACTTGGTTTTACCCTCTCCAAGATAGACATATTTGTTTTCTTGGCAGTCCATGAAGAGTTCAAGACTCTTCTCCAGCACCACAACTCAAAGACACTGATTCTTCTTCTGCCATCTTTAGTCTTTGTCCAGCTCTCTAATACATAGTAGATAATTGTGAAGACCATGGCCATACCTTAGCCTCTAAACTGACATCGTTACTTCTCAGTATTCTGGAGAGGTTCCTGACTGCAGCTTTTCCCAGTGCAATTCGTCTTTTGATTTCCTGACTGCTGGTACCAAGAATGTTAATTGTGGAGCCCAGCAAACTAAAGCTATTAATAATCTTAAGTTCTTCTTTATCCATCATGGTGCTACCAATTGGTGGAGAAGTGAGAATCTTTGTTTTGATGCTGTTGAGCTTCAATCCATATTGAAGACTACAGTTCTTGACCTTTTGAAGCAAGTGCTTAGGTCCTCCTCAGTTTAAGCAAGCAAGGTTGCATTATCGGCATAATGATGAGTCTTCCTCCAATCCTGATGCCACATTCTTCCTCATAAAGTCCAGCCTCCTGAATGATCTGTTCTGATTGAAAAGGTATAGAGAGAGGAAGCATCCCTGGCACACTTCTTTTCTGATTTTGAACCATGCAGTGTTTCCTTGCTTAGTTCTAAGGACCGCTTCCTGGTCCAAGCATAGGTTTCACATTAGCACAATCAAGTATCCTGGGATTCCTATTCTCCTCAAGGATAGTCACCATTTGTTCTGATTCACACAGTCAAATGTCTTTGCATAGGCAATGAAACATAGATGGACTTTCCTCTTGTTTCTGCCAAGATCCATCTGGCAATGGCAATAATTTCTGCAGTACCACAACGTCTTCTAAACATAGCTTGTATTTCTGGCAGTCCTCTGTCAATATACTACTGTTCCAGTCATTTTTTGATAGTTTTCATCAGGCTTTTGCTTATGTGTGATATTGGTTGATAATTTTCACACTCTTGTCATGTCACCTTTTTCTGGAATGGGGATACATACGGATCTCTTCCAGTCAGTTGGCGAGGTAGCTTTCTTGACACAACCTGGTGAGCATGTCCAGGGCAGCATCTGTTTGTTGAAATATGCCAATTGATATTTCCTCAATTCCTGGGGCTTCATTCTTTACCAACTCCTTCAGAGCAGCCTGCACTTCCTCCTTCATCACCATTGCCTCTTGATCATATGTTCTTGCTTTAAATTCTTCTGTTAGCCAATTCTTTTTTGGTATGGTGTCTCTCCATCAAATTTTACACCTTACACATCCAGAGTCTGAGAAGCATGCCTTTGTAGTCTTCCTGACCTTTCAAACTTCGTCTATTATGTGTGCCCTTTAGTTTTGTTTTGTCAACTTTTGTGAAAGCGTGGTCTTGTTCGAATCATTGCACTAGACTACATGACAAGTCACATTCACCTCAACAGTTAGCAGCCCAGGCTGTTTAGCTTTTGGTATCCACCAAAGTGAATGCTAGTTAAATCTACTTACATTCTCACGGAGCATCCTTGTGATCATTTTGGACAGAAAAGGTAGTCTCAGCAACTTCAGCGGAATGGCTTGTGAAGGAAAGGTCATGGAAGAAACCTTTCCCACTTCTTCTGTTAACCACTGAAATTAGCTTTCAAATTATACTGATGGCCTTAAAGTGAATGCTGGTGCTGCCACTCAGAACCTCAAAATTGTTCTTTCTAAACTACATGGTGCAATTTGTGAATAAGTAATATGTGCAGATGGATATAGAACTCTGAATGTTCCTGAATTTATCATCTTTTATTATAAAAAAGAAATGCTAAATTAACAGAAGAATTACATTAACTTCTCTATAAATTCTAAGTTTACAGGAAAGTTGCAAGAATTGAGTCACTGGTAGCATTTTGCCATGTTTGTGTTATCTACATATTGTATAAGGAAAACACAGTTAAAAATGGATTGACAAGGGTGACTGCAGCAGTGGGCTCATGTGTGTCAGAGATGATGATGGCATAGGACAGGACAGGGTTCAGATCTATTGTTCATACCCAGTGTACCTAAGAATGACATCAAGTTGTATAGGTGTACGTACAGATTATACATTATAATACATATTGCTTTCAATGAATTGTTTGAAAGAGCTCTAGTGGTCTAGTGGCAAGAAGCTGCTCTGCAATCCAGAAGGCACACAGTTCGAATCCACCAGTTGCTTTGCAGGAGAAACATGGGCAATCTCCTCCCATGTGATTAACTGCCTCTGAAAACTTTCTGGACGGTTAGCTATGGGTCAGTTCCAACTCGAGTACACAACAACAACAATATAGCTGTTTAACCCTAAATACACCATCACGTATCTCTTAAGAACTGGACATGCTTTTAAAAGTTGGAAAATGGTTGTAAGACTTATTTACATTTCTGTAGTTTGACATTTTTGTTTTAGATCCAGGATACAATCCAAAATGACACATTATGTTAATTATAATTTAATCAATCTCCTTTAATCTGAAGCACTATGTCAGCCTTCCTTTTTCATTAATTACATGGGGTGTGGGGTTTTTTTAAATATTACAAACCAATTCAGTCTGAGGCTGCCTAATGATTCTAATCCTATCTGACTTCAGATTATTTATTTTGGATAGAGATTCAAAATAAGTGCTGTTCTATTCTCCATCAATCACATTAGATGAGATAGGGTATTATTTAACCATATCCTTCTGTTGTTACATGCCAAAATAGTCTAGTCCAAACAGACTCATAACTGCAGCAGGTTTTCAGATTTGCTTCTCTTTCTGCTGCAATGCAGCAGGTGAATTTGAAACGTCTACCTTTGGCAGAAGAGCATCTTGCCAGTTGGCTACGAGAGCCTCCCAGCTTAGACTATGTGGTTAACTGAGACTAACCAAGTTCTGCCAGTTCCTGGCACTTTTTCACCCACATTTTAGATTCTGTAAGCAGCATTTCTGTAGGAGCACCACTAATTCTTGAATAGGACAATCATAAGTTGAAGTAGAAAGAGTAGAGTGAAGTAACATTATAACTGTCACTTGTGTGAACAGACGAAACCTTTCTGAAAGGTCATCTTAGTAAATGTTAGAAATCTATGTGCTGTATAATCTTAAACTGCACCTAGGCATTAGAAGCACTTTCTCTAGTTTCACATGATTGTGTTGAGGTCATCAAGTAAAACATCTGATGCTTATCCTTTCAGAAAACAACGAAAGAATAATGAACATAACCTGCTTCCATGCCTCCAAAGGTCTTGAAATCATGTCTTGTCATCTACTCTTGTGACTGTCTTAGCAAGGTTCCTACTTTTCTATTCTTTATGATATTTGAGCTCTGAGGCCTCTCCTACGAGATTTGTGTATTCTACCATCAACATATCTCAACTGACTGCCCTCAAGTCCATTCTGACTCATAATGACCCTCCAATGGGTTTCCAGAGCTGTAAATCATAATTAATCACAAAGAGGATTGCCCATCTTTTTCTGACAGAGCCACTTGTGGAACCAAACTGCTGGAGAGACATGGTCTTTGGGTTAACAGCACAATTCGTTACAGATGGCCCCATAAAAGCTCCCCTACTGTGACCCAATTATTGGCCAATTAAAAACAAAAGAGTAAATCAAACTTCTAGACAAAATTATCTGTAAGTATCTGTAAATGAAAACACTTGTTTCATTTATTTCGTTGTTGAGAATATACTGAGTAAAACATAGAGTAATTCAACAGTGGCTGCATGGATATTTCAATGACTTTGAATACAGTTTAAGAGTTGTGCAACTATCCGCACCCTGTTTTGCTGAGGGTTTTTTTCCTCCCTCTTAACATAAACACACTGCCCACTTAGATTCTTAGATAATCCTTCAAGTTGCACTTCTCAGTTCCATCTCACGTGCATAGTTCTTGAAAGACCATAACGCTCAAGGCAGACTTTTTCACTGTCAACAGCAATGCTTTTAATATCTCGTCTTTAGTAAGGGGACCTTGTGAACTACTTGCTAGGAGCTGCCTGCCTACCAAAAGGCATGCAGTAGGAATCCAGTCACTGCTCTTCAGAAGGACAGGCAATCTCCTCCTGTTCTATTTACAGCCTCTGAAAACCCACTGGAGGACCACCTCTGGGTCAGTCCACCTCAGTGATACGCAGCAAAAACCGTAACAAAAAAAGTTTGAATGTTCAATCATTTACTATTTAATATGTTAGCTGTAAATGTTTTTGCTATATTCTGTTTAAAGACATTCGTGCTATCTTCTAGTTTTCCAGGAGTCTTAAACGGCAATGTTTACTAAATGTTATCACATATGCAGTTTTGCATGTACTGAAGTGATCAAATAGGTTTTCTGCTTTATTCTTTTAGCATAGTGAATTGCAAAGATTGATTTTTGAATGTTAAATCCTTTTGAATTTCAGGAGAAAATTTTATCTGGCCAAGATGTATCATCCTTTTGATTTGCATTCTTGTTAGAATTTTTGTATCTATGTTCATGAGAGACACAGGCCTATAGTTTCCCTGGGAGGCCTCTGCCTGGCTTCAGATGTTTTCTCTTACCCTCTGTGTTCTAGAATAATGTATGTAGAATTAGCATTTTTCTAAAAATTGTGAAAGGATTCATCAAGAAGTCAGATGAGCATGAATTTTTGTTGGGATTTTTTAAAGTTTATTAAAATTCAATAGACTTATTTGTAGAAAGATTTTCTAATTTTTTAATCTATTTTGGAATTTTGTATCTTTTAAAGAACTTTCTCATTTCAAGGAGAATCCATGCACGTATCACACTTTCATAATATTTTTCTGGAACACGTCAAGCTGTAAGGAGCATAGCAAGTTTCTGCTAAAAAATTATTACTTTATTTGTTGTGTTGTTGTTATTTTTAGGTGGCAACAAGTCAATCACAACCCGATGAGCAACAAAAGCTCTGTTGGCCAAGTGGTAAGGCATTGTGCTGTCAATGCAAAGGCAGGGAAGTTCAAATCTACAAGCTGCTACATGGGAGAAAGATGGGCAATTGATTCCTTACAATTTACAGCCCCTTAAAACTGGCTGCAGGAGCAGCTAAGAATCAGTTCTTGATGACCTATAACAGCAACAATATGAACAAATATGAGCTTGGCCCTATCCTGTGCCACCTTTACAATCTCCAATACGTTCCAGTCCACTGTTACAGACATTGCGTCAATCTTCTTTGTTTAGGATTATCTTCTCTTTCATTGACCCTTACCTTTCCCAGCATAATAGCTTTTCCCATGGACTGGTTCTTCCTGATCACATGACCAAAGTATGTGAAATGAAGTTTCACCATCCTTGCCCAGCAGCACCTTGATTCCACTTCTGGCAAGAAAAACTAGTTTGTTCTTTTGGCATTCCATGAGCTATTCAATACTCTTAACCAATACCATCAATCAAAGTCATCAACTCTTCTGTTTTCTTTAGTCATTGTCCAACATTCGGATGCATAAGTAAGTGAATAAACGTGGCTTGGATTACAGCCTTCCGCTTTAACACTTTGGAGACTTCCATGACAGCCAAGTGCTCCTAAGCAGAACTTCTTTTTAGTTTCTTGACTGCTGCTGCCACGGGTGTTGGTTGTGGATTCAAGTGAAATGAAATCATTAACACTTCAATCTTTTTCCATCTATCATGATGTGGTCTATTGTTCAAGTGGTGAGAATTTTTGTTTTCTTTTTTAAAATTTTTATTGTATTATTTTTTGTGTGTACCATCAAATCAGATCTGACTGTTACAGGAGGCGATTGCCCCTCCTTCTCCAGCAGAGCATCTGGTGGATTCAAACTGTGTACCTCTGGGGTTGCAGTGCAACATCTCGCCTGTAGGCCACCAGAGCTCCCTGAGAAGTTTTGTTTTCTTAATGTTGAGATGTTATTCATATTGTAGTCTGAAGTTTTTGATCTTCTGCAGTAAGTGCTTTAAGACTTTTTTTAATTTTCTACAGGCAAAGTTGTGTCATCTCAATAGATGGGTTATAGAGACAGATGTTGATGGGTCTTCCTTCATCTTGATGATACAATCTTCTTTATAAAGTCCACCTTGTCCCTATAGCCTACAAAAATTCCTACAGCACACAAAACAAATAAAAACCCTCAATGTAAGATTCTTGGGAGATGAAGGGGCATCAAATTTTCACATAATATTCCAAACAGATATTTGAAATCACACAATGTGTTCAAGTTTTAGCATGAAGATCATACTCAAATAATTAGTAATAACTGCAATTGCTTCTTAACATCTATTCTTATCTGGTGGCTTAGTGGCAAGGAATTATGCTACCAGCTCAAAGGTATATGGTTCTAATACACCAGCTGCTCTGTGGGAGAAAGATGTACAATCCCCTCCCATGTGATTTACTGCCTTTGAAAACCGCACAGAGGGCCTGCTATGGGTTGGCTCTGACTTAATGGTGTATAACAGCAACAAATCTTTTCCAACTTAAAAAATGCATATTGAAACAGATCTGACTTTCTTCAGAGGTGTCTCAGGATAGAAGTAAGGTAACAGGAAACACAGATCTTACTTTCTTCAGAAGGTGTCTCAGGATAGGATTAAGGTAACGGGTATAATTAGAACTATTTTTATAATTATAAGATAACTAGGAAAAAAACAAAAACCAAAAAAAAGATAACTAGGACTGCTTTTTCTATAAGCTAACAAAAGTTATCCTATGGTTAGAGACTGTAATAACAGTGATTTCTAAGAAATTTAAAAAGTATTGCAACTTCACATAGGTGCCACTAAAGAATAGAGAATACATCAAAAGTTAATAAATGATTAATGGCTCGTGCGGATCCTGGATCCTTAGCCTCTTAGGGATTGATCTATTCTAAGTTCTTGTTATTTTAGACTTTACATGAGTTTAACTCTACTAATATTTTCTCAGACAAAAAAATGAATTAATTTCAATTATCATAACATGTTGTTATATGAATTTGAGTAGGAACCAACCCATAGCTGACCTTCCTGCAGGTTTTCAGAGGCAGCAAATAGCATGGAAGGAGATTTTTCCATTCTTCTCCTGCAGAGGAGCTGATGTATTCAAACCATGTACCTTTGGGACCGCAGCATACCTTCTCACCTAGGCCACCAGAGCTTTAAAATTGAAACTTAGATTAAGCAGTTTGGTGGTTAACAATGACCGATTCACCATAAAACTGAAATTTTTAAAACTTAGAATCAGTGTCCATTTAACAAAGTAGACAGATCTTGGGTCACCTTGTTACATACCGATCACCAAAAAGCTTTGTCTTAGCCTGTATCGACTCAACCAGCTATTTGTTCCATCGTAAAGAGATGGGCATTCTTCTTCCATTATCATTCATAGTCTTGGAAATCCAGTGGAGGATTGCTAGGAGTCAGAATAGACTCAATGGCAGTGAAGTTAAATCCCACCACCTAGAATATCAGTTGAAAATCAGATTATACTGTGAAGGTTCAGAGTTTGTGTCCTGTGGTGCCAAGGGTTTATTATTCAAACTTTCATTGATTGACTTTGCCACATGGGTGGGTGGGGACATCTGATTAGGGTGTGTTAGTCTATTCACAAGGGGATTGGCTAGTCTCATCATCAAATTGAGAGATTCAGAAACAGAAATTGAAAATCTCATCACCAATAAAGAAGAAGCAGAAAATGCAGTGCATACACTTCAGGGTCAGAGATTATTGAGCTAGCCTACATGAGGGAAGCAGCAGCCACATCAGAGAACCAGGGACCTGATGTCCAGCAGAGATGACCTAAAACTGCTACCCTATAGAACCAGAATCAGCATTCTTAGCCCAAGTTTGCTGGAGAATTTGCAGAGGTGGGAAAGGGAGGGCTGCTGGAGATGCCATCATTGACCGGACTAAAAGAAGTTTATGGAACTGGCCTACGCTCCAAGACTGAAGGCTGAAGGACCTTTGAGCACAACTCAAAAAATGTCCTAGCTGAAGAGCTGTTGTTTTTATGTGCCGTAGAGTCATTTGCGACTCATAGCGACCCTATGTACAACAGCCCTAAACCTTGCTCTATCCTGTGCCAATCTCATTGACTCTGACACACCCATCC
>NW_006399856.1:4855204-4889997 GCF_000299155.1 Elephantulus edwardii | reverse complement strand
GTACATTCAATACTCTTCTCCAGCACCACAGATGTATCCTGTTAAATTCCCTAATAAACCCCATATTTATGAATATGGTTCTGTGTGTGGTCTGTGAGTTGTTGCAACAAATTTCAGACCCAGTAGAGCAGTTAAGATTGGTATTGGAATTAGTACAAGTAGGTCCGGGGGGGGGTGGGTAGTCTAACCTTAGAGGAAATTTTATTACTGTGCATGTTATTGATGGAGACAGCTGTAGAATAAGTAGAAGTCAGACTTGGCTGATGTTTCCATTGTTTCTTTTACATGTCCCTTCAATTAGAGAAAATCTTCTATCAGCGGAGCTCTGTGGCTTGTTGTGCTACTGATCAAAAGGTCACAGGTCTCTGGCAGTTTGAATTTTCCAGTAGGCTTGAACAAGAGAAAGATAGACAGTCTCCTTCCATTACTATTATAGTTTCATAAATCCAAAAGAGGGTCTCTGTAAGTGGGAATCAATAGCAGTGAATTTCAGTTTGACAATTCCGCCATCCATCTGTCAGTTTGTATATTGCAGCAACCTCCATGTTGCTATGGTGCAGGAAGGTGTTCCACTGCTGTTGTTGTTGTGACCAACTCAGCTAATTCTCATAGTGAACCTACGAGTAACAGATCTGAACCTTGCCCTACCCTACACCATCTTCATGACCTCTCTCATGTGTAAGCCTATTGTGGTCATCACCATATCAATCTCTCTCCTTGAGGGTCTTCCTCTTTTTCTCTGAGTCTCTACCTTTTCTAACATTATGTCTCTTTCCATGGACTGATGTCTCCTGAAAATATGCTTAAAGTGAGATTAAGTTTCATCCGCCTTCCCTATAAGGAGCACTCTGCTTGCTTGTTCTTTCAGAAGTTCATATTATATTCAATAAACTTTTCCAGCACCATGATTCAAAGGTATCTATTCTTCTTTGGCCATCTTCAGAGACTATCCCACCAGTGTTTCAAATACTAGCAAGGTTATCCATTGTGAACAGATTTCAGGAGAGAGTCCAGACCAAGACAGAGTAGGAAGAAAATCCTGCAATCTACTTCTGAAAATTGGCTAATGAAAACCTAATGGAACACTAAACAAACCACTCTCCAACTCTCTTGTTTTGGCTACATCATCTGAAGCAATCTATTCTTAAGGACATCATGTTCAGTGAATTAGGGAGCCAACAAGGGCTGGGAGATCCTTGATAAAATGAACTGACACAGCAATCTCAAAGATGGACTAAAAAATATTTGTAGTTGGGAGGATGGCACAAGGCATGCAATGCATTGTTGTGCTGAATATAAAGTTTGCATGGATCAGAGTGGAAAAATAGCTACCAACAACAAAATATCCCTCTATATGTCTCCTTCTCTTGACTCTAAGTCAAAGAAGAACTCACTCATTAACTCACTGCCATTGTGTTGAGTCAACTTCATTAAGATTACAGGACAGAGTAGAGCTGCCCCAAAGGGTCTCCATGATGGAAATCTTTACAGACATAGACAGCTTTTTCTCCTCTGGGTTTGAACTGTCAACTTTTCAGGTAGTAGGCACATACTTTTTTTTTTTAAGTAGCCATATATATCCCATATTTTCCTCCTATTCTTGACTTTTCTTCTTCTGTTGGCAATAATGAGTGGATACCAGTTGTGCACTGGTGTCTTCTTGCTAGCTTCTATGGTCCTAGGCACTACACAATGATCAGAAGGAGATAAAACAGAAACACTAACTATGTTACTAGATCAATTAACTATAATGATGATGTTCCATGAAATCACGATCCTAAACTTCCAAGTCAAGGAACTAAATCCATGAAAGTTTTGTTTTGTTATTTATTTTGCATTGGTTTTAAACACCACCCCACTAGGGCTCCTGTAAAGAGGGTACAGAAATGCCACTGGCCATTTAAGCCAGGTTTACCCTGTAGGAAGTAGAGAGCAATTATTGAGGATGCTGGCTGAAATCAGTTGCAGAGATAAGGAAATAGGAACTGACAGGGAGGTGATAACTAGTCAAGTGCTGGGTAGTGTGTCAGCTGCAAAAGTTGTGCGATGACTGAAATAAGTTTTAGAAGCTTATTTCCCTTTATTCTGGTCAATTAAGGGCCTGAGGAAATTCAATTCAGTTGCAACAGCCAATGAATAATAAAAGGAAAGTGTAAATCGCTGAAGGGGAAGACTTCTAAATTCTTTATAAAAAAAAAAAAAGGCATAAGTGTCTTCAAGTATATTGATGAATAAATAATAATAATAAAAAAACAGTACTAAGCATGTGAGGTAATATGACTGATCAGTAAGCACTTTGTACTTGCTCAGGACATTTAGTCCTTTTGTTTCAAATTCACAGATTGGTTTCATAACTGGATTATGAGATTTGATCCTATTCAGCTGTTTGTTTTTTTTTTCAATAAAATATTTATTTTATACTCCTTTACTTACAAAGTTTGTTTACATTGTTTTTCACACTAGATCTTTCCCATTTCCTTTACCCACTCCTCTCTCTACTCATCAAATTATGCAACCTTATGATTACCCCCCCCCTTGCCCATTCTCATTGTTCTGTTCCTACCCTCCCCACCTTGGACCCTTATACACGTTTTACAAGTTATCTATTTCTACAATAATGGTCTTATATAGTATTTGTTCTTATGGGACATAACACTCTCAAGACCTTCCAAAATTTGGTAGTAATTTTCAACATCATTGCTCCTGCATGCTGCGTAGTATTCCGTCATGTGAATGTATCATAATGTCACAATCCATTCTATTGTGGTTGGACATTTGGGCTGTTTCCATGTTCTGGTAATGGTGAACAATGCTGCTACGAACATTGGAGTACAAGCCTCTGTGCGTCAGTTCTAATTTTGAGGGGGTATATTTCAAGTCAGCTCTTATTCTTTACCATTCAGTTCAAGGTTTAAAGTTTTAACAGGCACTCAATGAATATTTAAAAATTAATATATAGAGGGCTAAGTAAAAATAAGCCAGTGTGTAAACAGAAAAAGGAAATTTTAGGGATTTATGCTGTAAGATCGGCAATCTCTCCTGCTGGAGGGTCAGCTGTAAATTGGTTCTGACTCAACAGCACATAATGACTTTTAAAACTTTTTTGATGAAAAGACAGTAACTTGAGAGTGCTTTTCTGTAATACGTTTATAAAAATATGAATGTACTCAAAATGGCTTGAAACGTTTGACTAAATTTCCCAGAATACAGAGTTATGTTTGGAATTCTGCATTTTTAAGACTGATAAAAGCAAGGTGTTTCCAGAAAGAGCATAAAACCCTAAAAAGTGAAAAGATCATAGCAAAAAATGTGGATAGAATGATTACTTTCTAAGGCAAAGAGGCCAAAAGTCTACTGAGAAATTATCTTCAAATCTAGCAATGATTGTAAAAGAAGGCACATTCCATTCTCACAGGAAAAATGAGCTTCAGTGGTAGTAAGGGTAATGGAAGAAACATCACAAAAAGTGTTCAGAGGTAGCATGCAGATTCACAGACTTTATTTTTACTTGAAGCCAACGAGGAAAAAGATAAGGGGCAAAAGTATCTTCAAAAACACATAAAGGAAAGGTTTAAGGAGCATGGGAAAGGGTTCACACTAACTTAGTATTTTGAAAGGAAAGGTATTTTGGGAGACAAGGACGTATTAGGTAAATCATGATACATGCACACTAGTCTTCAAGATGGAGACTGTCTAGTTAGTGCCTATCATATCTTTTGCCATAGGAAAAAGTACAGGTAGTTTCTTCTTCATGGATCAGAGTTCAATCCCCTTTTCTGGTTGAGAAAGGTCTTTGGACTTCATGTATGCAGTCCCTCTTTGCTTCTGCTCATGCAGCGGCATCGAAGAGCTCTTGTAGATAACTTAGAACTAGGGTTGTTAGTGAAGTTCAATGTTATCAGGAAGAAACCTCTGAGGCTGACTGCATGAGCAGAAGTTTTCAGTTGCTCGTGTAAGTTGTGCCTGGATTTTGTGATAAGAACTTGTGGTTGATCTCCTAGAGTTAGCTTATCCTATCTCTAAATGATCTAATGTTTTGTTTTGTTTTGTTTTGTTTTGTTTTAAGAGAAATATAACCTGGAGTTACTATTACTCCTGCTAGGTGCTGCCAAGTTCATTCCAACTCATTGTGACACCAAAGACAACAGAATGAAGCACTGCCTCAACCTCACAATGACACTTTTGAGCCTATTGTTACAACTTGTGTGCCACATGTCAATCTATCCTACAGAGGGTCTTTACCTTTCTCTGCCTTACCAAGCGTAAAGGGCTTCTCTGGGGACTGGTCCTTCCTAATAATAAGTGTTGTTTTTATCACATGCCATGGAGTCAATTGTAACTTAAAACAACCAGGATAGGATAGGATAGGATAGGATAGGATAGGATAGGATAGGATAGGATAGGATAGGGTAGGGTAGGGTAGGGTAGGGTAGGGTAGGGTAGGGTAGGGTAGGGTAGAGTAGACTAGAACTGCTCCATATGGTTTCCTATGCTGATATCTTTAAAGGACCAGATTGTCAAGGGTTTTCTCCCAGAGTAACTGGCCCATTTGAACACTTGATGTTTCAGTGAGCAGTCAATAGTGTCATTATTGCCACGTAAGGGCTCTTTCTTTCTCTGGCATTCCTTTCCAAAGTGCATAACCTAAAATCTAGTCACAACAAAATCAAACAAACCCAAGCTGAGAGACATTTATGTAATAATTAACCATTACTTTTTTTTAAAAAAGATCCATGTTATTTTAGACAAGGAGACACTGAACTATTGTTCCAAATTTAAGGAGCTTTAGACATAGGCAAACTAAATGTAACGTGTGAACCTGGATTGAGTCCTAGACTGGAAGAAAATCTATAAAGAACATGAGTGAGACAGTTAATAAAATAGCAGTATTTGAAGATGTTTTATGGATTAGATAGTAATATGCTATCAATAGTAAACTTCCTGATTGTGATCTCTGTACTGTGGTTCTAGATGAGAAAGTATTTGAGGAAAAGGAACATGATGCCTGTAACTTACTTTTGAATGATTCAAGGGGGGAAAAGAAACCTCTAAACTTTTATCTATCTAAATATGTATTAGCCAACCAGCTATAGTTATACACAAACAACAAACTCACTGCCATCAAGTTTATTTCATTCCAACGCATAACAACTGTAGAGGATGAAGAGGAGCTGCCCCCTAATGGTGGAAACTTTACCAAAGCAGACTGCCATGACTTTCTACCACAGATCAGCTTGTGGAATTGAACCACTGACCTCTGGGTTTGCTGGTGAGAACTTTAAGCACTGTGCCATAAGGGCACACTGTGCAATAAGGTCATTCTCTGTGTGTGTGTGTGTTGTGTGTGTGTGTATTCCTTGGGTGTTACAAATGTTAATGCATTTTACTGCTAACAGAAAGACAGAAGGTTTGTGTCCACCCAGAGATGCATAAAGGAAGGACTTAGCAACTTATTTCTGCAAAACCAGCCATTGAAAATCCTACAGAGGAGCCCAAATCTACCCTGACACCTGCAAGGTCTTCAAAAGTCAAAACCAACTCAACCACAACGTATATATATGCAAATATACATTCTAATGTCGCAGAGTGTTGACAACGAGAAAGGCTAGCTAAGCAGATATAGGAAGTTTCTGTATTATTCTTGCAAAACTTTAGTAAGATTGAAATTATTCCAAAATAAAAAGATTTTTCAAAAACAGAGATTAGTGATTAAAGTAAGGATATAGAAAGCATAGGCTATGTTTCTTAATGTATAATAAAAGAAATGTCTTTTAAGTAGTAGTATATATAAGACTATTGAACACTTGTGTTTGTGGGCATAAGTTTAAATCTTGAGATGAGTAATATTTGCTTGCTATGCATGAGAGAGGTGGAAAATGAATA
Organism: Elephantulus edwardii; assembly: GCF_000299155.1. NCBI lineage: Eukaryota > Metazoa > Chordata > Mammalia > Macroscelidea > Macroscelididae > Elephantulus > Elephantulus edwardii. The sequence continues at coordinate 4,884,114 of NW_006399856.1, read as the reverse complement.
AGGATGGCAGAAGAATAATTAATGCCTTTAAGTTGTGGTGCTAGAGAAGAGTATTGAATATACCATGGACTGCCAAGAGAAAAAAAACAACAGGTCTGTCTTAGAGAGGGTGAAACCAAGTTTCTCCTTGGAGGCTAGGATTTTGAAGTACCATCTCAAATACTTTGCGCAAGCAGCCAGGATGGGCCAGTCCCTGAGGAAGGGCATCATGGCCGGAAGAGTACACAGGAGAAGACGATGCCAGATGAGATGGACTGACATAATAATTGGGTTAATGCAGGTAGGTGTGTCAGAAATTGAGATTGGTTCGGAATGCAGCAGGGTTTGAACAATTGTACATAGGGTTGCTATGAGTCGCAGGCAACTTAATGGCATATAACAACAACAAGACATTTCAACAAAAGTATTTACTTAAGAGTTGTATCCTGAAAATAGAAGCATATGATGGTTGAGAAGCAATCATTTATGCAAGAAATCTAATTTCTGTAGCAATTGAAGGTGAACATGACCTCAGTGGACTTTGAAATATCAATTATCACATAGTAAGACTCATCACTACTAGCAACTGAAAAATGTTAGGATGAATTGATGTCAGTTCAATAAATTTAGGGAAAGAAATGAGCCCTTCAAATATTATCCTTCCTTAGAAACACTCCTGTCCTATGAAAATTCTGAAGCAAGCCTATATGAAAATTTTGAGATAATCATGCTCTAATATGACTGATTTAAAACAGCATTTTGTCATGTGAAAAAACCAAACAAAAAAAACCCACAACACTAGAGTGCGCAGATTTCAAGGTAAGAGAAGAATATAAAAGGAATCGGAGTTTACTGCTTTGTTTTGGTTTTTCAAGCAAGTTACGGAAAATGCTTACTTCAAATATGCTCTGTACACTTTGGCAGGCCTGACAAGAATCTTCAATTATGAAGGGAATTTGCTAATGAATTCACCACAGCCCTGCATTATCTTTACAAGGTCTTGAAGAACTGCAAAGTCAATAGAGGACTGCAAGAAAACAAACGTAATTGTGTCTTTTAACAGGGTGATTGAAGCAATTAACATCACACAGATCACAAAAGTAAGCTGCAAAGTAGTGAAAACAATGGGAGAAAACTGTGGGTTAATGAGTAACAGATAACACGTCTCTACAAAGGAAAGTTCAGGTTTGGTAGAACAGATGATGTTTTCAAGTAAGAGAGCATCAGCTCCCCAACTCAACTGCCTGTATGCAAGCTCTGCGAGGTGCTCAGCTTTGAATAAAATACTGCAGATATTTAGCGTTTATGTAGGAACGAAGGGCAGGAAAAGCAGCAAGGAAGGAGCGAGATTGGATTTCTGGGGGAAATGTAGTATTAAATGAACATTTAATGCCGTGTAGGTTGACTTTTACAGAATTATTTAATGCCTAATCAATTTTATAAATTTTATTTAAACTGAAAATATGAGGAAAGCATAATAGTAACTAACAATTATAATTAACAATTATGAAATATGCTGTTGATTAACTTAGTTTGCTATTTTTCAATTAATACTCAGGAAAGTTGTAAAGAAATATATTATTTCATTTCAAAACAAAATACTGTTACTTCACAATGACATATTTGACAAGAGACTTATTTCTAAAATTTAATGAAAATTCCAATATTTCAATGAGAAAAATACAAACAATCCAATTACAAAACGGGTAGAGGACGTGATAATGGAAGAAGTACAAGCTGCTCTGAAGGAAACAGAAAAAAATAAGGCACCCGGAATAGATGGTATACCAATTGACATATTTCAGCTAACAGATGCTGCCCTGGATGTGCTCACCAAGTTGTGCCAAGAAATCTGGAGAACAACCACTTGGCCAACTGACTGGAAGAGATCTATATTTGTTCCCATTCCAAAGAACGGTGACCCAACAGAGTGTGGAAACTATAGAACAATATCATTGATTTCACAAGATTCTACTTAAGATTATCCAAAAATGACTGGAACAGCACATCAGCAGAGAACTGCCAGAAGTCCAGGCTGGGTTTAGAAGGGGTCATGGTACTAGAGATATTGTAGCTGAAGTTAGATGGATCTTAGCTGAAAGAGGGGAATACCAGAAGAATGTCTATCTGTGTTTCATTGATTATGCAAAGGCATTTGACTGTGTGCATCATAACAAACTGTGGCTGACTCTGAGAAGAATTGGAATCCCAGAACGTTTAATCGTGCTAATGCGAAACTCATACTTGGACCAAGAGGCAGTCATCAGAATAGAGCAGGGTAACACTGAATGGTTCAAAATTGGGAACGGTGTACACCAGGGATGCATCCTGTCTCCATACCTTTTCAACCTGTATGCAGAGCAGATTATCTGAAAGGCTGGGCTCTATGAGGAGAAGTGTGGCATCAGGATTGGTGGAAGATCTATCAACAATCTGTGTTATGCAGATGACACAACCCTGCTTGCTGAAGCTGAGGAAGACCTCATGCACTTGCTGCAGAGGGTCAAGGACTGCAGCCTTCAGTATGGACTGAGGCTCAATGCCAAGAAGACAAATATTCTCACCACTGGACCAATTGGCAGCATCAGGATGGATGGCGAAGAGATTGAGATTGTTCACAGCTTCAGTTTGCTCAGCTCCACGGTCAACACTCTTGGCACCAGCAGCCAGGAAATCAAAAACCGTATTGCGATCGGAAAGTCTGCTGTTAGGGAACTCTCTAAAGTACTCAAGAGCAACAGTATGTCTCTGGAGACTAAGGTGCATCTGATACAGGCCATGGCCTTTCCAATCACTTGTTATGCATCAGAGAGTTGGACAATGACTAGGGAGGATAGAAGGAGAATTGACGCCTTTGAGCTGTGGTGCTGCAGAAGAGTATTGAATGTACCATGGACTGCCAAGAAAACAGATTCATCCTGGAGAGGGTTAAACCAGGCTACTCCTTGGTGGCAAGGATTCTGGGACTTCGTCTGACATACTTTGGACATGTTGTAAGGAGAGACAGGTCCTTGGAGAGGGACATCATGCTTGGGGGGTGGGGGGTGGAGGGACAGCGCAGGAGGAGAAGACCCTCTATGAGGTGGATTGATTCAGTGACTGGGGTAATCGGGATGGGTGTGTCAGAGGCAATGAGATTGGCACAGGATAGAGCACGGTTTAGGGCTGTTGTACATAGTGTCGCTATGAGTCGCAAACGACTCGACGGCACATAACAACAACAAGAAATGAGAGACAGGGAGTGAGCACTTGCAGTCATTTTACTTGTCCAGGCACAACGGACATCTGTTCCACAGCTATGAAGCATCTTCTCCTCATTGACAGGGGTGAAAACCTCAACAGACAGAGCTCCGGCCATGACTCACCTCTGCATTCGGGTGTGGCTCGCAACTACTGCAAAATTCAGGAATGACCTTCTGCATGTCTTGAGTGTCTTTACTCTTCAGCCTAAACTGACAAAATAGTAACTTTACATTCATGGGCATCCAGTTGTAAAAAGTTAAAGAAAATGATCGCAGTCCAAACAAAATGCTACTGAAATAACAGAAATTTCCCCTTGTTGGTGTATTACTCAAATGTGAATGTATTCCATCCCAAGCACAACTTCGTATCTATTAACATAGATCTTTCCTTCAATTGGAAATTACAGTATCCATTTCCAATCAAAGTATAATCACTATTTACATTCAATCTAAGAAAGGAATTGGCCACCTAATTATGATATTGGTTATTATTGATATTGATTTGTCTAAGTGAGTAGGTCAAGGCAGTAATATGATTCACAGTAGCAGCAGATTTTTATAGACTTCGGTGAACTTTAATTGCTTATAAATAACAGATTATATGACCACAAGCCTCCCCTAGAATTCTGTTCAACTCCATCTGCTTTCAGACTTGACAGTACGCTGCCCATTTCCTGAGAATCCTTCATTCCAAATGGCCCTGAGGGTACAAAAGAAAAGAATAACACATATGGCTCAGAAAGCTGAAGTCCATTAAGATTTTTGCTGTTGACAGCAACTAATGAGTTATTGTCAGGGAAAAAAAATACTGTCAGTAAGCCCTTCTTTCTTAAAAATAAAAATGTAATATACAGACAGCCCAGCTCAGTGCCCTGAGTCTTACTGTGAATATTAAATTCTATTTGAATGATGCAGCAGGACTCCATGGTCAGCTCTACAATGGGCACCAATGGAAACTCAGACAGGGAAACAGCTTGGAGCAGGGGCTACTGAAATGGATTAAGTTCGCCAAGCTGTATGCAAAAAGACTTTTCGACCTCCAGCCAGAGTTGACCAGAACGCTGTGTGAATCAAGGGCAAGCTCTGAGCTCAGACCCATTCCCGCTAGAGTCATGTCGTCCTGCCCTAAACTTGCCAAAGGACCTGACCTCTCTCCTTTCTTGCTCCCTTGGTCCCATGCCCAAGTTGTGGAGACTAGAACAAGGCCAGCCTGCTGTGCCCGTGACAGGAAATTGGACCCACACTTATTGCTTCGCTGGCCTGTGGGTTTCTGAAAGTGGCACATCATCCTTTCCATTCAGCCACTGTCATCCTGGGAATTCAATCGTTCCTCCTCTCCTTCGTCCTAGTTAATTAACCAAGTCAAGTCATCCCTGACACTCTAGTGGTCAGCACTAGATAAGACTGGATCAAGTCCTGGAGTAGTACATTCGGTTAATGCACTTAGTTGCTGACCGAAAGGTTGGAGGTTCAAGCCAACCGGAGCACCTCAAAGGAAGTGTTGGTGGTTCTAGTTCTGAAAAAACCAACCACTTGAAAACCATGTGGAGCACATGTCTGTTGTGACATGTGTAAGGTTCCCATGAGTTGGAATCTATTCAACAGCAACCAGTAAGAAAACACCAAGGTCAAGAAGATTGGGATTTTTTTCTGCCTAGACAAATTCACCAACACCAAAGTCCTGGCAGACCATTAGGAGTGTAGATTCTTTAGTCCTGTACACATGAGTTGCCTTCCCACTTCTGCCACTTGAGACTGGGCTTATTTCTTAACTTCACACTTTGGTTTTCTCATCAGTAAACTGGAGGTAATAACAGCACAATGTTTTTGGTAGTTCGTTGAGTTAATATACATAGAGTTAGGAGAAGTCAGTCCTTTCTAAAATAGTCATTATTATTATTAAATCTTTGCCATCTTTCCTAATATATTAAGGATGTGGTTTGTGCAACCATTAAATGAGATTATATATATACACAGGTACAGGGCGCTGTGGCCCTCAGAAGCCATTGGAAATGGTTAAAAGCCAACCGACATTGCATGAGCAAACAGCAGAATAAACCTGTCATCTGAATGCGAGCATTGAGTATTTCCCAACAAGATTTGGCTGGCAGGGAGGAGAAGGCCTCAATCAAGTACTTGTACTTAACTCAGTGGTGTCCCAGAAGCAGCTTAGTAAAAATTTTTAACAAGCTGATGGCTAAACTTTTCAGAACTTTTGTCAGCTAATTCCCATCCCATCAGTAGTGTAAACCACCCATGCTCAGGAAAGTTTGTTGTTGTTAGGTGCCGACAAGATGAGTACGACTCAGAGATGCTGTAAACATAAGCTCTGAACTGTGGTCTATTCTGCACCAACCTCACATTTTCTGACAAGACGAGCCCATTGCAGCAGTCACCATATCAATCCACCTGGTTGAGGGTCTTCCTCTTCTTTGCCAACCCTTCACTCTTCCCAGCATCATGTCCTTCTCCAAGGACTAGCACCTCCTAGCCACATGCCCAAAGGATGTGAGGCAAAGCCTCATCATTCTTGCCGGCTGCACCCTCTAGAAAACATGTTTGTTCTTTAGGCCTTCGTGAGATATTCAGTGTTCTCCAATGCCACAGCTCAAAGGCATCACATCAATTCTTCTGTCCTTATTCCTCATTCACTATCCAGCTCTCAGATGTATAGAAAGTGATCAGAAAGACTATAGTCTGAATCAAACACACCTTAGTTCTCAAGTCAGCATCATTACTCAGTAATTTGGAGAGGTCCTTAACTGTAGATTTTCCCAGTGCAGTACATCTCTCTCTATTTCCTGACTGCTGGTACTAAGGGTGTTATTGTGGATCCAAGCAAGATGAAGTTGTTGATAGTCTCAATCTCTTCTCCACCTATTATGATGTTGCCTATCAGTCCAGTAGTAAGACTCTTCGTTTTCTTAACACTGAAATGAAATTCATACCGAAGGCTGAATTCCTTGATTTTCTGCAACAAGTACTTCAAGTTACTTTCAGTAAGCAAGGTTCTGTCATCTGCATAACACAGGTAATTGATGAGTAGCTCCCTCCAATCCTGATGCCACATTCCTATTCATAGAGCCCAGATTCTTGGATAATCTGCTCAGTGTGCAGGTTAAATCAGTATGGAGAGAGAATACAACCCTGACATACTCCCTTCTTAATTTTAAAGCATGCAGTGTTCCCCTGCTTTGTTCACACCATAGGAGTTTGCCAGTGCTATAGATTAGGGCTTTCTCTCTGTTCTCCATACAAGGTCGAAGGTGAAACATTTATCAGCACATCTCTAGTTGGACCCCACCAGGCTGTGGGACCTGGAACTCTGCCAGGCATTGGAGCTACAGCATCCACTAACTTTGTTCTCCCTTCCAAGGACATAAACATCAATGTTGACATGCCAAGATTTAAAGACTTGGGGGAGCATTGTAATGCTTTTATTTTTACTAGCTAAACTGATTGTTATTGGGTGCCATCAATGCCCAGTGACCCCACGTGACAGAGTGAAAGTTCCCCACTCAGTTTTCTTAGCTGTAATCTTGATGGAAACAGACAACTAAGTCTTTCTCCTGAGGAGCCGCTGAGTGAGTTTGAACGGTCAACATTTCAACTAACCAAATGCTAAACTGCTGCAAGATCAGGGCTCCTTCCCAACTAAACTTGCTAATCTTTAATGATATTTTTCTAGAGCAAATGCTAATGTTGAGGGATCTCTGATGGCTTAGTGGTAAGAAGCTGAGCTGTCGTCCCTAAGGCATGCGGTTCAAATCCACCAACTCCTCCACAGGAATAGGATGGGCAATCTCATCCCATGCAATTTACTCCTTCTGAACTCCTGCTGGAGGGTCAGCTGTGAGTCAGTTCTGACTTGATGAAACACAATAACAATAGTGATGTCAATGCTAAGGCATCCGGGTAGTGTAGCAGCACCTTAACATTTGCAGCTATGTGATGTTAAGTCAGGATCAACCCATAGCTGACTCTGAGGTGGGTTTTCCAAGGCTCCAAGTGACACAGGAAGAGATTGCTTATCCTTCTTCCTTGGACCAGCTGGTGGATTTGAACTGTCTGCCTTTGGGTTGGCACCACAACTCCTTACCCACTAGACCACCAGAGCACCCACCTAACATTATATATGTTCTATCACATTAACATTAAGGCGTTCAGATGGTGCAGCCACTTTCCATATTATGTATGTATAGCACACTGTGCTATTAACCTAAGAGTCATTGATTTTATCCATTTGCCATCAGGCGAAAGGGGAGCAGTCTCCTCCCACCACGGATCACAGGCTTCACCAGTCCAATGCAGGAGTCAGGTTCTACTCAGCAGCAGTGGGCTGGGTGATGCTACCATCAGAGTAATCTTTATTTTTGAGCATATATTGCAGAGTTAATATTTTGGGTCACATAGAAAGCTAATGCAGAAGTTAAAACTTCACAAAGAAATAGACTATGAAAGCTTAATCTTCAAGTGATCAAGGTTCTCATTGTAATTTATTATTATAAAAAGATTTAACAATATTTAGATGACTCAATTCTATTGGGATTGAATGACTAACAACAGCAGTATATGATTGGTAATACTAAAATGTACTTTATCATAATTTGAGCAAATTTTATACTTTTGCTAGTAACAATTATCCATGACCTTGTAGAGAGGCATAAAAAAGAAAATTAAATCTAGAAATACAGATTTTAGAGGGAGCCACTGTTCATTATTTATCATAGATTAAGAGTAAGCAAACTGCTACCCAGGGGTTTAATTTATCCATACCTATTCATTTACATTTTGTCTGTAATGGCTTTTGTCCTTCAGTGACTGAATTGGGTTGTTTCCAGAGAGACCATAAGGCCAATAAAATGAAATACTTAATCTTTAGTCCATTATAGAAAAGAGAGAAAAAAAATCACTGATATCTGTCATTGATATTCCCATTTTTTTTCTCAATATATAGATGTTTTGTAACACAAACTAGGATATGTCATGCTGTTGTTATGTGCCATTTAGTCAGAACTCCCAGTGAGCTTTTAGAGACTGTAAATCACACAGGAAGTTATTAAGCATCTTTCCCACCTGGAGATACTGGTGTATTTGAAACACCTACCTTTGTAGGCAGTGGAACTCCTTAACAGTTATGGCTTCCTAGGACATATATATACTATTTAATAAATTGCTACTGAATACCCATTTACTATTCTATATAAAATACCTTTTAAAATTCTTATTGCATCATTTTATACAGCTATGTAACAGCTATTGTTTAATATAACACAAAGTTTCCAATTTTTTCCAAAATAATACATTCCACAATAATCTCTCAGTATCTCAGATTATTTTCTTACACCTCAAATTTCAAGTTTTGGGATTGTTAGATTAAAGGTAGGCATTGAAAAATTGTAAGGTTTGGTAAGTTTTTCAAAACTGCCCTCCAAAGAACTTTTCCTTACTCATATTCCAGCTCCCTTTTTATGCATTTTAAATGTGCATGGATTGTACAAGGTGAAAATCTCCCCAGAGGTTCTACCAGGATGACAGGAATGAATATTGTTCCAATAAAGTTGATATTCTTTTTAAAGGTATGCTTTAAATTGGAGTCACAGAAGAACTTTTTAAATATACGCATTGTGGGATTGAGTATGCCAAAAATTAATTGCAGGAAGTCATTTCTTTACAGCTTGGTTTTTGCGTCTGTGAAATGGAATAACACAAGTTCTTCCAACTGGAGAAATTGCTGAAATGTTGATATTACACCACTAGACCATAAAAGCTCCATGCGTGTAAAGATTGTATAAAATCCTGTACAAATGCCGTGTTAGAAGTCACGATCCCAAAAGTAAGACTGAATGGTTTCAAATACCTTTGGCAAATTTATCTTTTCTTCATTTTATTCCAAAACAGTAAGAATGAGTTGGTACTAAAATTGAAAAAGACAGCTTCAACAATGAACTTAAATATACCATCCATAACAATTATGACGTTTTCATAAAACCAGGAAACATTTTGCTAGATTATACAGAGGAACATTATGAGCTGAAGACAACTTGAGGACAATAAATAAAAACAAGACTGGGAAAAAACCAAAGCTAATTTTTTTTTTAATTACTGGAAGAGGAAGGTTGTAGTGATGAAATAACTCTCTTCTCACCTGCATTTTCTGTAGAGAACGTCGCTTTGACCATACTTCTGGACGGAGAGGATGTGAGGATGACAGCATCTAAGTGCAGTGGAGCAAAATCGAGAGCTACAATTTCTAGGACCAATTCTATTGTTTCTTCGCCAGGACAGCAGACTGTCTCGGTTGTTCGGCTGCCTCACCGCTCACTCCTCTTCTGCTTGTCCTGCTAACCTACGTCTTCAGTCGGTTACTACCTCTTCAGTAATTCTTTCTCTCCTACACTAACTCCACTCCATTTCCATCCTCTTGACTGGAACATCAATGTTCCTGCAATTATTCTAGCCCAGAAATGTCTCCTGAACTTGAAACTCCTATATTTCACTACTTAAGCAACAGTTCCACTTTATTTTTATTTGTAATCACAACTCAAGTGAGTACATTTAAAACAAAATTACTACTATGCAGCAATGAAAAACAAGGAACTCATGAAATATTACACAAAATGGGAGACCGGGAAGACACGATGCTGAGTGAAATATCTCAGTCACAAAAGGACAAATATGGCATAATGCCACCGTTACAAAAGAGGACTGATATGATTGGATATTATTGTTGAGACAGGAGTCCAGAACGAAGGTAGTATAGTGCCTTGGACTTGGGGGGAGGGATTGAATAACAATGAAAGAATTTTTTCTTTTACTTTTCAAAAAGAAATGTGAATTGGGGGAGGGATGGGCAGGGAGGAGAGTAGAACAATGAGTTAATGGAAATCTAAAGTCTCTGTAAACGTTCATGAAAATTAATTTAAAATTATATATATATATATAAAGTATATTATATATATATATATATCACACACACACAATTCCTATTCTGTCTCATTAGCCTAAGCTACTTCACTAAATTGGCAGCAACTCCGTCTTCTCAGATGCTCAGGCCCCACATGTAGAAGTCACACTCACCTCTTCTCTATCTTCCGCACAGTCTATTCAATCCATCAGGAAACTGAACTGGCCCTAACTTCAAAGTACATTCATAACTGGGCCACTTCTTTCTCAGCCTCGCGCTAATTCGAACACCATCGCCTCCCATCTGGATGGATTACTGCAAGAATTAATGCTTCATCTTGCTTCTGCACTTGTCTCTCCTCTATTATCTCCAACAGCTCAAACCAGCTCATAGCTGACCCCCTCAGTGGGTCTTCAGAGACTGTAAATCGCACCAAAGGAGATCATCTGTCTTCCTCCTTAGAAAGGCGCCATCTTTAGAAGAGCCTAACGCCTTCCCAGCTGTGCCACCAGAGCTCCCTACTCGCGCACGCACAGCTCGGCTCTGCGGAGGAGCCCAGGGGCCTTGTTAGCTTGTTTGGCCTGATCTTTTCACTCTGCCCCAATCTCCAGCCACTTAACTCCAGGTAAAGCCAAAGACCTCACTGCTATCAGCTGCCACTAAATCTACTCTGACTCAGCGACTCCAAAAGATCTGACATGGGCCTCACCTCACACCTCTCTGACCGCCTCCTCTTCCATTGTCCTCTCTACTTATCCTGACCTTCTTAGTGTTGTTCCTCAACAAGCCAACACTGCTCTGGCTGGAGGGCCTGCTTTCCTGGAGGCCTCTGCCCAGATAGTCACGGGATTAACACTTTCTTCTCAGCAAAGCCTGCCTCCTTCAACCTGCAACCTTCTTTCTGATTCCCCACAGTCCTGTCCTACTCTGTTCTCTTCTAAAGCGTCTAGCAAGTTCCAGCGTGTGATAGGAAGTCTATCTGGGGGAGCATGTAGTTAATGCACTCAGCCATCTGCTAGCCCAAAGGGGATGGAGTCAAGTCTAAGGAGAAGCACCTGAGAAGAGAAGGCGTGGCGATCTGCTTACACAAAATCATCACTGAGAACCCTCGAGAGCACAATGCTACTCTTGGGGTCCCCGTAAGTCAGGGTCAACTCACTAGCCTCTGTTACTGGTTAGCATATAATTTGTCGTTGTCGTTGTTGATATTGTTAAATCCCATTAAGTCAGTTTCAAATCACAGCAACCCTATGGAAATCAGGAAGAAAGTGTCCAGGCCTGTGTTATTCTCACAATCACTGCTGTATTGAGCCCAGGGCTGTAAGCACTGTGTCAACCCATCTTGTTAAGAAGCATTCTCTTTTTCACTGACTTTCTCCTTCGCCAAGCATGATGTCTTTCTTCAGGAACTGGGTCCTTTTGATAAGAAGTCTCGTTATCTTTGCTTCTAGGGAACATCCTGGCCACACACACCTTTCAAGAAAGTTTCGTTTGTTCTCTTGACAGCCCATGGTATATTCAATACTCTTTGCCAACATCACAATTAAGAGGCATAAATTCTTCTCCACTCTTCCTTACTCACCACTCGACTTTCACATACATATCGGGCAGGAGGGAAAGGAAAGGAAAAAGAAAATACTGTGACTTGAAGAGTCAGAGGCCGCTTAGTTCACAAAGTGGCAATATCCTTGCTCTTACGCATTTTAAAAGGTCCTTATGCAGCAGATCTGCTCAATGTGATATAATTTGATTTCTTGCTGGTAGCTTCCAAGGCCACCAATTTTAGATTCATAAAATGAAATCCTTGATCATTTCTATCTTTTCTCCATTAATCACGATGTTCTTACTTATTTTCTAATGCTTGTTACATGTCTCCTCTTCTCTGGAATGTAAGCTCCATCCTTAAAGATAAGGATCTTTATTTTGTCGACTATGTTAAGTAAAAACCCGTTGCTCTCCAGTTTTGACTCAGAACTCTCCTGCACTGGGTTTTCAAGTCTGTAGATTATAATGGGAGGAGATTGCATATACTTCGGTGAAGCTGCTGGTGGATTTGAACTGAAATGCCTTTTGGTTAATAGCACAAAATGCATGTCACTTTGAAACTAAGGAGTGACAGACCAAAGCCAATGGTCAGATGATGAATAAGAAAGATCAAAGAACAAAAGTAATGCTTTTGAATTGTGGTGTTGGTGAAGAATGTTGAAGAGACTGCAGACTGTCAAAAGAATGAGCAAATTCTTCTTGGAAGAAATGCAGCAAGGGGCTCCGTGGAGGCGAGGATGGTAAGACTCTGTCTCCCATGCTTTGGGCATGCTATCAGAAGGGGCAGTCCTTGGAAAAAGGGATGATGCTGGGGAAAGTAGCCCATCAGTGAAGGAGAGGAAGAAGGGTGTAGGATCAGACAAGGTTTCAATAAATAGTGTTGCTAAGAGAATCCATGATGCCAAACAACAACGATGTGAAGGGAATTAATAAATAACTAAATACCCACAAGATAATTTGAAGATCGTGCTTAAAATGGAACCGATATCATAAACAAAAATAGAAATACAGAACAAAATAAGAAAATAGTTTAAATAACAATACTACAAATCTGCTGTACTGGTTAATTATGTCTCAAAAAATTTATTGAAAATTATTTAAGAGAGGAATGGAAAAAAGAACAGTAAAGACTCCTGTTCTGTGCTGTCAGAGCGACCCTACAAGGCTGAATAGAATCACCACAAAGTATTCCCTATGCGGCAATCTTTCTAGAAGCAGATCAGTTAAGTCTTTTTCTACCAAACAGTGCCTGGACTGAACTGCCGAGGCTTAATCATTGTACCACAAGGACTCCTTAAAAGACTCTTTCTACAGAACAAGGAAACAGCCCAATTGTCCAACCACAAACGAATAGATTGAGAAATTATGGTGCATTCACACAATGGAATACTACGCAGCAATGCAGGAGCAATAATTTTGTAAATTATTACCTAACTTGGGAGGGACTGGAGAGCATTATCTCTCCAGTAAACTAACTCAGTCCCACAAGGATAAATATTGTATAAAACCATTGTTGTAGAATGGATCCAGCTGGGTTGGAAGAGGCTGGAAGCAGAGGGATACGGATGTGCAGGGGGAGGGGGGATTAATCATTGGGCTGGGTGAGGGAAATGAAAATAATTTGTTCTAATTTAATTAGAATTGTGTAAATAAACTAATGGAAACGGGGGAAACTTGTTACACAAGAAATCAGAAAAGTTTTTCATAACTCTTCACTCTGCTACTCATTAGCTATTTCACTTCAGGGATAATCAAGGTCATAAATAGTTTAGAAGCAGAGAGTGCTTTAAAAGAACCAATTTTCCAATGTGTAAAATAGCAATAATCATATATCACTTGCTTGTGTCAAGGAGTTATTGTCAAGCTTATAGGTAAACATTCCTTGTAAATGATAAACTGCTTTATGAATATGAATTATTTTCAAACTCTGGTGGTAAAATATTGGCTGAGGTTTGCTTTCCTTGGCTCTTAATTGGCAATTGGCTGTTAGTCTAATGCAGCTTCCCTGGTGGTTGTCATTTGGGGGGACGATTCCTGTCTATCTCCCTTAGCTTTCCCCATAACAAAAATCACTGCCAACAAGTCGATTTCCATCATATTGATCCCGCAGGACAGAACAGATTGCCTGCTGTGATTTCTAAGGCTGTAAATCTTCATAGAAACAGCAATTTCTTTCCCCACAAAGCAGCTAGTGAGTTTGAACCACCAATCTTTTTTTTTCTTTTTTTTTTCTCCTTGTTGTGTACCATCAACTCAAATCTGACCGTCACAGGAGGAGATTGCCCCTACTTTTCTAGCAAAGCATCTGGTGGATTCGAACCATGACCCTGCAGGAATGCAGTGCAGTTTGCTGCTACTAGGCCACCAGAGCTCCCTTAAACCACCAATCTTTTAATTTGCAGTCTATCACTCAAACCATTGTGCCACCGCAGAGCTTTCTCAATAGAGACACACAAATGGGTGATGAGCATGATCTTCTGTGAAATGTTTTCTGAGTTGGCAGTGTGGTCCTCAGCATACAAAATGCCCACAGGTTTCTTCATTGGAAAAGATAGAAAAATTCCCCAAGAGTGGATGCGTGGAATTTCTATGTTCAGCTTTTTGAGGAAGCGCCAAACTGCCTTTCGGAATAGTTGCACCACTTTACAATCCCACCGACAATGTATAAGAGTTCCTTTCTCACCAGCTTATAGTACTTGCTGCCTTGTTAAACTTTGCCGCTGTTACTGGAGCGGGATGGTACCTCATTGTGGGTTTGATTTGCATCTCCCTTATTGCCAGTGATTTGGAGCATTTCTTCATGTGTCTGTTTGCCATTCAAATATCTTCCTCTGTGAACATTCTTTCCATGTCTTTGCCCATTTTGTAATTGGTTTATCAGTCTTTTTCTTGTAGAGGCCCGGGGGTATTCTATAAACTTTTGTTATAAGACTCTTGTCTGAGATGGTATTATCAAATGTTTGTTCCCAGTCTATAGGTTTTCTTTTCACCCCGTTGAGAAAAGTTTTTGATGTACATAGTGATTTAATCTTTAGAAGGTCCCATGCATCAATTTTATCCTCTTTAGATTGTGAATTTCTGGTTGTAGAACATGGAACAGCCCAAATGTCCAACTACAAACGAATGGATTGAGAAATTATGGTACATCCACACAATGGAATACTATGCAGCATGCAGGAGCAATAACTTTGTAAATTATAATCTAACTTGGGAGCGACTGGAGAGCATTATGCTGAGTAAACTAACTCAGTGCCACAAGGATAAATATTGTATAAGACCATTATTGTAGAATGGGTATAAGAATCCAGGAGGGGTGGGAGAGGCTGGAAGCAGAGGGATGTGGATGTGCAGGGGGAGGATGGATTGATCATTGGGCTGTACAATTTGATTCGAGGGGGATGAGGGAAATTGAAAGAATTTGTTGGCATTTGTATTCGAGTTTTGTAAATAAATTAGTAGAAAGGAGGGGGCAAAGAGTGGCTGCATGAACAACATTGCATAAACCATGACCGAGCCTTTTAGGGAAATCTTAAATGAAGAGGCTGTCTTTTTTTTTTTTATGAAAACTCCTAAACTGTGTCCTTTTTTATTGATAAAAATATCAGCTAATTGACCAAAATTTGGTGTCTTAAAAATTCAGTGCTGACTATACTAGCCAGTATACAGCTATTTTTACAACATTTAAGGCCTCCCCTTCAGGCCAGCTCTAAATTTGTTTTATGAGACGGATAACATTAAAATAGCTTGAGCATGAAAAGTTTTAAAACTTATGAGAAGCTCAGTGTGGAAATCTGTAAACAGAGATAGATATATACATGAAGATCTTGCTAGTAACTCCTCTAGCATTTCTTGTTCTTAACACTGAAGACTTCCCGCTCAGTTTTTAATTGTGCGAGTGCCCTCTAGCGGTCCCTGGAAGCTGCAGTTTTATTAAGTCACTGACATTAAAAGTGGGGGAGGCGGGTGTGAGCCGGTGGAAGGTGGAGTCAGCCGGCCGGTAGATTCATCTGAAGAATTTTCTATTCTTCTCCTCACTTTATTTTTACTTTCCTGGTTTCCATACAAAATTCGTTGTGTATCGTTCCTGTACACTGAGTTTCACACATTCCTACATTCACATTGTGTTTCAAACCATCACCCATGTGCATTGTGTTTTATAAAATTAATCATTGATCTATGCCTATTCTTACCCCTTGTTCTCAGGTCCCCACTGGATATTTCCTAATTACTTCACACACACCCCTCCCCCTCTGCTCACCATACTCAGCTCTTCCCCACCCTCTACCCCCCCCCAACCACCTCCCCTTCCCATTTTGCACATTTATAACTTATTAGTTATCCCAGAAATATTTTTTTAATCCCAGAGATATTTTTTTAAATGCTGCATCCAAAATAAACTATACCTTAGTCTCATTGCCTTCGAAATGGACCTGTCTCATAGCTGACCCTCCATTGGACTTCTAAGGTAGTGTTTTTAAAAGTATACAGCTTGATTTTTTAAAGCTTTGTGTACTAATGAAATTTCAAATTTTGAAGGAAGATATTAAGAACTTTTGGCCTGATGAGTCTTTCCCCTGGAGTTACAGCTGGAGCAGAGAAGTTCAACAAAAGCTGTGGATCTCTTCAGAAAAGACGTCTAGAAATCTATTACCATAGGGAATCAAATAATGCTTGCAGACCTTGTGTCCCAGTTTAAAGATCTAGGGCTTATCTTACTCTCATTTATCCCAGTTTCTGTCAGTCAAAAATTCAATATGAAAGATTGAGCTTAAAAAGCAAGTTGGACACGTGTATGTACAGCATGATGGTATTCTAAATAATACCCTGTAGATGCCATGTCAGGGAGCTCTGCTGGCCTTTGTGGTAAGGAGCTGAGCTGCCAACCCGGAAGCAGGTGGTTCAAATCCACCAGCGACCCCGTGAAAGAAAATGGGCAACTCTCCTCCCAAGCAATTTACTGCCTCTGAAAACCTGCTGGGGGCTCAGCTATGTGTCAGATCCAACGCGATAATTTCCAACCGCAGATTCCACATAACTAGCCCTGAAAACATGGTTACTCCCTGAAATACCAGCAGTTTTAATCGGCCAGCTGCTCCTCAGCAGGTCTTGTGAAGGTTTGCAGTCTTGGAAAGCTAATGAGGGGTCATTAAACGTTGAAATTGCATGGATACCAGTGGGATTAGCTTTCATGTGTGCTGTTATATACATATATATACATTACCTAGAGCTAGGTGCTAAATACATAAATAATGGGTTCCCATTAGTTTCTTCTCAATTCTTATTTACATATTTGATGAATATCCTCATTTTAAAGAGTCCATTTTTTTAAATGAGGCAAAAAAATGGAGATTATTGTAATGTAGAATCTAATTCCATCGCTACAAAAAAGGGTTAATTTTCAAAAGTATCCATGTAGAAGTTCATTTTCTGAGACGCACATCTAATTCAATGCCATATAAAAACACCAAACTTAATTTGGTCATTTAAAAAAATATATATAAGCTTAAATATCAGCATTCACAAAGAAATCCTTTTTTCACAGAGTTCTTGTGAAGAAAGCTTTTGGTTTTTCTGGTTCTAATTAGATTTCTTGATAGAGAAAGAGGGGAAAAGGGAAATCCTTCAGAAGCGAACGCTGTATTCAAACAAGATTTATTATCGACCCATATCCATTCTAGTACAAAGCATAATGAAAGTTTAGATAAAGTATTATTCTCTTTGGGGCTTTCATATATAACAAAGACAGCGTGAAGCTGAGTATGTCATTGCCTGAGAGTCTGAACTAATAGCCGCCTAATTGATTCATGCTTGGACTTGGGCTGCTGCCTAGCATCCAGCGCCTTCGGAGGCTGCCTGTCACGCCCATCGGGTCACAAGGCATGGGGCTGGGGCCTCTACCTGCCTGCACTGGAGTGGAATGCTGGAGGAATGACTCGGCACCAGCAACACAAAGGGTGGGGAGGCCAGGGAAACAGCTCTGGTTCGCCTCTCTGCTGAGGAGCCTGCCAGACCCTGCATGAGCTTGGGGAGGTAGGCTCCAGACGCAACAGGAAACAGCTGTTGGAGAATACTCATTATTGGTCTCTGGAATCAGATCAGGGCTCCAACAGCTCTCCACCTTCCATTTATTTTATTTTATTATTTTACTTTCTTTTATTTTATTATTTTACTTTCTTTTATTTTACTTTACTTTCTTTTATTTTATTATTTTACTTTCTTTTATTTTACTTTACTTTCTTTTATTTTATTTTATTTTTAGTGGTGTAGGTAGACATAACTTCATATAGCATAAAATTTACCAACTTCAAGTGTTCAATTCAGAACGCTTTAACATGTTTCTCTTAACCTAGTCTCTTACGTCTTCTATCTTAACGCTATTCTCTCATAGAGAAACCATTGCCATTAGCGGGTTTTAAACCACTTTCCTCATCCATGTCCTTCAGCAGCTGCTCCCTATTACCCCTCTCCCCTCACTCCCTCACTGACTCATTGCCTTCAAGGTGGTTCCAATTCATAGCAGCTGGCCACTGTGTTTCCAAGAGAATAAATCACAGATGAGGAGGCCTCTGACCTTTATCACATGAAGATGTTGGTGGAGTGAAAGGGCCAGGAATGAGAGACCTCTCGGTTAGCAGCACAACTGCCCAAGGGACTGCGCTCCAGGACTGCCCTCTTCAGCCCCTGGCAACTCCTAATTTACTCTACTGATTTGCCCTTTCTGACCATCTCATAAAGGTAAAGTAATACAATGTATGGCCTTTTGTATCTCTTGTCTTGATCTATTAAGGAGAAATGGAGCTTATCACTGAAGACCTTTGCTGGGCCCTAATGACAGAACAGAAGGCATGGGTTTTAGTGTTATGGCAACTTTTCAGTGCAATATGAAAGTTGACTTTCAGCTAATATTCAATAGAGTCAAATAGCAGAAGTTGCTGCTTTCTTTAATTAATTCAGTGACTATAGATAGGCTATTCCTTGGAGAAGGACATCATGCTCAGAGGATGGAGGGACAGCGCAGGAGAGGAAGACCCTGGATGAGACGGATTGACACAGTAACTAGGGCAATGGGAGTAGGCATGTTGGAGTCGGTGAGACTGGCTCAGGACAGGGCAGACAACAGAGCTGTTGTACGTAGGATCACTATGAGTCACAGGCAACTCGATGGCACATAACAACAACAACCTGGCAAAATGGAGGGTGGTGCAGTGCCTGTGACAATGGGTTCAAATATGTTGGGGATGATGAGGATGGTGTCGGAAATGACAGAGTTTAGATCTACTGTGCAGGGGGACTATGAGTGTTCGGCACTCAGCAGCAACAACAAAGTTACTAACTGTGCTAAACATATCTTTAATTCAGGCATACTTTACAGATGTTGTGGGTTCTGGTCTAAACTAGAAGAGTAAGTCAAATATTGCAACATAGTGACTTTTGGTGTTTCAGTACCTGTCAAAGTTATGCTTGTACTCTAGTGTAGTCTATTAAGCACAAAACCACTTTCTGAAAAAGTTGCCTATCTTGTCAGAACTACCAAAATGCACCAGAGAGACATGAAGTAAGCATATATTATGGTGCAATAGACTTGTTCTATATTGGGTGGTTACACCCCCCCCCCCCCCTTTACCCATCCTTAACCGTGTGCTTCCACCTTCTTCTCCTTGGACCCTCATACACGTTCTATAATAATGATCTTACACAGTATTTGTCCTTATAGGACCGAGTTAGTTCACCTAATAGCTGGATTTTTTGAAATATTCGTCTATTTTGCTTACATTTATAGTCTTTCCCAGAGCAAGTTATCAGCCATCTTCAATGATTTGCTGTAAAATGGATCCCAGCCTTGAAGAGAAAGGCAATGCACACTAAGAATAAGTTAAACATTGTGATTCATTAATTACATTAGCCATTGGCAATTAATTAATCCAAATATATAGGAATAGTTTTATGAAAATAATTTTGATTTGTAAACTTTGATTCAATAAAAAAAACTAACCAAGCAAATAGAGTAAAAGCTTAAAAAAAAAATCTTAAATTTAAAGTATTCTTTTTTTTTTTTTTAGACTGCAAGATACTCTTATTTCTAAATACTTTTTTGTGATTATAGTGAAAGTTTCCAGAAAGGTTGGCTTTTAATTCATTCATTGATAACAATTCCTCCCCTCCCTCCCCAATTAACTTTATAATGTATGTCTTTTTGCAGATTGTTAATTGTCAAACTTATAATGCTTAATCATCCATTCCTTTCAGATGGTCCTTGCAGTCACCTGCTTCAGGGCAGTGTTCATTGTCTATCCTTTTCCTGCTATCCTCACCCCATGCACATCCTATTTTTTTGTTTTGTTTTGTTTTATTTCTTTTGATGAAAGTTTACAGAGACTTAGGGTTTCCAGTCATTCATTGTTGCACTTTTCTCCCTGCCCACTCCTTCCCCCCACCCAATTCACTCTTCTTGAAAAGTAAAAGAAAAACTCTTTAATTGTTAGGCAATCCCTCCCCCGAAGTCCACTCCACTGTGCAGCCCTTATTCTGGACTCCTGTTATGACAATAATACTCAATCATATATCCTTCCCCCCCCCATATATCCCTTTTAAACAGTTCTCTCCCTCATCTGTTTCAAGGCAGTATACGTCATTCCTTCCCTCCTTTTCTGCCATGCCTCAACCCCGATGTCAGTCCTGTTTTACAATAGTGGCCCTATGCAATATTTGTCCTTTTGTGACTGAGATATTTCATTCAGCATAATGTCCTCCAGGGTCACCCATTTTGGATAATATTTCATGAGTTCCTTGCTTTTCAATGTAGCCTAGTATTTCATTGTGTGAGAATACCAGAGCTCCTCTATCCATTCATTTGTTGATGGACACGTGGGTTATTTCTAGCTCTTTGCTATTGTGAATAAAGCCACAATAAACATGGGTGTGCACCAACTTTAAAGTATTCTTTTTGGTGAATTAACAAGGCCATCATTAGTATTAATATAACAAGTTCATAAAACCCTTTAAACCAGAAGACTCAACCTATTGCAGCACCGGATATAATAAACAGCTAACTAAAAAGTGAATAGTCTTATATTAGCTGTGTTAGGTGAGAATTCACTTTAGAATTACCTTCTCCTGAGACAGCTTGACATTTAACAATTCACACATTTTTTTCAGAAGTAAATTAACATGCTGCAGTTAATTTGAAAGTTGATACCTAGTTAGAAGTAAGTGGAATTAATGCGGAGAAAATGGCTCCTTTCTTTAGCTAAGTGGAACACGTCAAGCAACTACAAAGTTACTCACAGTACGCGTATCACGTACATCTATAGTAGTCAAGAAAGAGTACAGGGCCAATTTGGCATAACTGAAGCCATGTGAATGGTGTCTAGCCACTTGGGTCATTCCCTGGGCTCTAAAACTCTGTCCAGAGAAAATAAGTCTCCAACATCAGCCCTATGTGAATGTATAATTTTATTGGCAATGAAAAGGCTAGTGACATCCATTTCCTAAATAACATGACTCCAGAAACCCTATAAATTTTTATAAATGTCTATAGTTGTAGAGAGTCTTCAAGCCTTTTGTTCATAGGGTCACTATGAGTCATGCTCGACTCGAAGGCAATCAACAACAACAACACAGGAGAAAAAAACCTGAATTCTGAATTAGGGGGCCAAGGGGAATTTCAATCTTGAATCCCAACTTTTATAATCACTGGCTATACAATTTTGCTCAGGGCCTGGCACGTAGCAGATATTCAACAATCTTACTTTCTCCTGGAACAGATCTGTATTCGTTTCTTGGTGCTGTTATACAAATTACCATAAACTTAGTGACTGAAGCAACACACATACGTCTTACGTTTCTGGAGATCTGAAGTTCCAGAAATGAGACGTCTGAAGAACTGTGCTTCTCACAAGGTTCTCAGGGAGGACTTATTCGCGTGCCTTTCCCAGCTGCTTTTAGAAGCCGCCTACTTCCCTGAGCTCATCATCCTTGACTTCATCTTTAGAGTCATTATTTTTCAGTTTCTATCCCACATTGTCTCTTTCTGGCGTCTGCTTCTATGGTTACTGTTCCTGCTTTGTGACCTTCTATATCCTTCTTCTGAGGGCCCTTGGAATTATATGTTAGTTATGTACCGTCAAGTCTCCTGGTATGCATAACGACCCCATGTACAACTGCTCTGAACCCTGCTCTATCCTGTGCCAATCTTAATGTCTTTGACATTCCTACCCTCATTACCCCAGTCACTGAGTCAATCCATATCCAGGTCTTCCTCTTCTGTGCTGTCCCTCTACCCTCCCAAGCATGACATCCCTCTCCCAGGACTGGTCCCTCCTTGAAACATATCCAAAGTATGTCAGACAGAGCTTAAGAATCCTTGACTCCAAGGAACACCCTGGTTTCACTCTTTCCAAGACAAACAAGTTTGTTCTCCTAGCAGTCCATGGTATACTCAGTACTCTTCACCAGCACAACTCAAAGCCATCAATTTCTCTATCAACCCTAGTCATTGTCCAGTTTTCTGATGCATAGCATGTGATTGCAAAGACCATGGCCTGGATAAAGTGTATGTTCATCTCCAGACTGATATCATTGTTCCTCAGTATTATGGAGAGGTCTCTGACAAAAGATTTTTCCCATGAAATATACCTTTTGATTTCCTGGATGCTGGTACAAAGACTGTTGATTGTGGAGTCAAGAAAACTAAAGATGTTCACAATCTCAGTCTCTTCACCATTTATCATGATATTGCCAATCAGCCCAGTGGGGAGAATCTTTGTTTTCTTTATTGATTGTGAGCTTCAGTTGATATTGAAGGCTTCAGTCCTTGACCTTCTGCAGCAAGCAATTCAGGTCCTCAGTTTCAGTAAGCAAAGTTGTGTCATCTGCATAATGCAGGTTATTGATGAGTCTCCCTCTAATCCTGATGCCATATTCTTCCTCATAGAGCCCAGCCTCCCAAATAATCTGTTCTGCATACAGATTAAAAAGATACGGAGATAGGAACATCCTTGGCCCACACCCTTCCCAATTTTAAACCATCCATTGTTTCCTTGCACTGTTCTGACAACTGCCTCCTGGTCCAAGGATAAGTTTTGCATAAGCACAATCAAGTGTTCTGGGATTCCCATTCTTAGAGTCAGCCACAGTTTGTTGTGATTCACACATGGAATTATATAGGGTTCATCAGTATGCTTGGATAATCACCCTACGTCAGAAGTCTTAACTTAATCATATAGGCTAAGTCCTCACAAGTTTCGGGGACTAAGGCACATACACATTTTGAGAGATCATTCCTTTGTCTTCAGAAATATCCATCAGATATCCCAAAGAACTCATCAAATGGAAGACAAGATTACTCCTAAAGAAGAGTTGGGGTGTGTGCAGAACCTTCAAATTTGGGTAATTCAGCACCTTCAAAATTGGGTCAAACCCCATGATAAACAAAACTACGGTGAAAATGTATTTCCTTGAAAGTAAGTTCAATTCCAGTTTGGAACCCGTTATCTTATTAACTAAGACTACTCATTCTGACCATTAAACATAATGAGGTATTTGCACTGAAAGAATTGGTTGAGAATTTTCATAGCTACAAACAAAACTCTAGTCCTCTGCCTCATTGCTCATGAAAGTCCAAAGAACATAATCATATTAATATTAATCATATTAATATTGGAATTACTGATATGCTTTCTGTGGTCCTTTCAACCTTTAATGCCAGTGAAAATAACAAATGTGGACAACACATCATTATCAGAGGGAGATGGAAGGTTTGTGTTAGGATGAGAAGCCATGAATTTGGTGCAGCACAAACTCGTAGTCCTAGAATATGTAAGCTGCTGTAGTTAGTATGTGCCGTCGAGTCACTTGTGACTCATAATCCCCTTATGTACAACAGTGGACCCTGCTCAATCTTGAGCTAATTTCATTGTTTCCATTACACCTACTCCCATTACTCCAGTCACTGAGTCAATCCATCTCATCCAGGGTCTTCCTCTCCTGCGCTGTTCCTCCATCCTTCCAAGCATGATATTCTCTGTTGATGTGTGGTCCCAGTCGTTTTTGGATAGTCTTCAGCAGGATCTTGCTTGCAGGTGATATTAATGAAATTGTTTGATAATTTCCACACTGTCAGATCACCTTTTTTAGGAATGGTGACAGATACGGATCTCTTCCAGTCAGTCGGCCAGGGAGTTGTCCCCCAGATCAGTTAAATATCAATTAATTCATTAAACAGAAATAACTGTTTAACACTGACTTGTTGTTAGATACCATTGGGTCAACTATGACTCAGAGCAGCCAATTGTTTTTGCTTATGGTGAATCTATGTCTTCGTTCTGTCTTTTGTTGAAACTTCCTGCATTACTAAAGACTTTGCCCAGAGAATCCTTTAGAATTGCAACATGAAGTCTGAGTTTGTTCTGCTATTCTTTCCGCTTCAGAAACCTCACATGTTCTCCTGCTCCAAGTCTTTGCACGTGTAATTGTAACACTTTGCCTTGTCTTCTCCAGCTGCTGTTTAATGTATTCTATGCAGCTCTCTTGTTTCATCATTTTAGCCTTTTCTTCTCCCCCTGCCCCATGCAAGGAAGACTTGTTAATACA
Organism: Elephantulus edwardii; assembly: GCF_000299155.1. Lineage (NCBI taxonomy): Eukaryota > Metazoa > Chordata > Mammalia > Macroscelidea > Macroscelididae > Elephantulus > Elephantulus edwardii. The sequence goes on along the minus strand of NW_006399856.1, from coordinate 4,859,850 downwards.
TCCATTCTTCAAGTACTAAAACCAAAGATGAAGAAATTGAGAATTTGTACCAACTTCTGCAATCTGAAATTGATTGATCAAACAATCAAGAACAATAATAATTGATGACTGGAATACTGAAGCTGGAAACAAACAAGGACTGGCAGTTGGAAACAGTAGTCCAGGTGACATATTATACTACAGATGATATGATGATAGAATTTTGATCTATCACTGGCTTCTTTAATGCAAATACTTTCCCCCCCTTTTTTTAAAATTAATTCTAATGAAAGTTTACAGAGACTTAGTTTCCATTCATTCATTGTTGCACTTTTCTCCCTGTCCACCCCCTCCCTTTCAATTCACTCTTCTCTTTGAAAAGTAAAAGAAAAATTCTTTCATTGTTATACACTCCCTCCCCCCAAGTCCACTCCACTGTGCACCCTTCATTCTGGACTCCTGTAATGACAATAATACCTAATCATATATCCCTTTTAAATAGTTCTCTCCCTCATCTGTTTCAATGAAGTATACATTATTTATCCCTCCTTTCTCAAGCAAATACCTTTTTTAAGAAAAATAAACAATGACTGTACACATGAATTGTACTTGATGGAATACGCAGGGATCAAATTAACTACCTCTGCAAAAGGAGATAGTAGAGAAGCTCAATATCAACATCAAAACAAGGCCATGGGCCGACTGAGAAATAGATCGTCAATTACTCATATGCAAGTTCAAATTGAAATTGAACAAAATGAAAATAAATCCATGAGAACCAAAATACAACCTTTTTATTTTCCCACCTGAGTTTAGAAATTATCTCAAGAACAGATGTGATATATTGAACACACTAAAGATTGAAGACCTGAAGAGTTGTGAAATGGCATCAAGGGCATCATATATGAAGAAAGAAAGAAAGAAAAAAAAAAGACAAAAGGCAGTATCTAACGGGTAAGAATTGTGACTTCCAAAGAAAACCTTGTCATCACTGTTTCTTTGCTATGCAGCACAAGCCCATTTATACAAATTGACATGCATTCTCATCATGCAAATCACATCTCAAATTCAAAGGCCAAGGTGGCCACCAACTTGAAGAAGATGAAAAGGAAGAGACTTGTTAAATAAGCTAATCAGTTTGTCCTAGTTTGCTCGGGACTTTCCCACACTTGGCATGGGAAGTCCTTTATCCATGGAAACTCCCTGGAACCCAGCAAAGCAGGATGATTGGTCACCCTATTGCTAAATCAGTTTTTCTTTGCTAAATCCTGACACCCACATTTATCCTTCCCGGTGCCAGTGTTTCAGAATGAACAAAATGTCCCACTCTTTTATCAGACACTATCCTGTGTGTGATTCGATTACAAAGTGGTTTTTGGTATCTTGCTATTATCAGGAAGCGAATGAGTGTTGGGCTCCAAGGCTCTATTCCAGACATCTTTTATCAGCCAGTTTTCATGGTCAAGGTTGATAACTTCTACATTGATGCACAGAATATTCGCCTCCAAAACATGCCAGTTACAGATTCACAACTCTGTGTTTTCATTTTATTTTGATTGGGCAGTTGGCACCAAAATATTTTTCAGCTTATTATGAATATAAGTGGGCACTACAATCACCACTAATTACCTATTCATAATTATTGTTACAGATCTTGTTCTTATTACCTAAATACGAGATCATCACTACAGTTGAGGTATATGAATACAAAATTCTTGCTGTCAATAAGAAGAGAATCTTAAGCCTTCTTGGAGCTTTATCACTTGCTATTTTCTGCTGGGCCTTCTAGGCAGCATAACTTTAAATGATTAAATATCTGGACAATGGCTTTTCCATTGTATCTCTTTCTAATAGTGAGTTCTGTTTTATTAAAATATGGAAATATTTTGTTTGCAGATTGCTAAGCTGCCTGTGAACAATGGCAAAGCTGGACAACTTTGTGTGGTTTTTTTTTTCTCATCTAGTATATAAAATCTAGATTATTTCAGTTGTTTATGGCATAGAACAATAATGGACCTGCTTCAGGTCTGTTAAAAGATACTAAAAATATGCCTCACAAGCCTCTGCTCTTTTTATTACGTGCATTGCTATAGTGACAAAAGAGCTTTAGAATTGATAGATTATCATTTTCTTTTTTTCCTCCAAATTGGGCTGGGGCCTAGACACTGCTCATTACTATACTATGTGGTAGTCGTTGTATGCTGTGGGGTTGACCCCAATTCGTAGTGACTCTCTGTCCTAAGAGAGGAACAAACCTCCTGCACCATCATCATAATCTCCACTGTGCATAAACCCTTTGTTTCAATGACTTTGCTGATTTCATGTTGGACCGTTTTTAATAATACCAGAAACAAAATCCATTGCTTTCCAGTTGCTTCCAACTCATAGTCACCCTCCATCACGTTTGATGCCACAAATCTTTTCAAGTGGAGGCTGCCTATCTTTCTCCCACGTATTGGCTGTTAGATTCTACCCTTTCAAGCCATAGTGCAGTATAATTCACACTACACCACCAGGGCTTCTATACTAGGTCCTGGGTAAGTAAATTCTTTGTTATTACTTGTTGCTGTCCGTTTGCCAGCAGGGAGCAGCGACATTCTGTTGGGGGTAAGCATGACAGAAACACAACTCCAGAAGCACTTCAGAGCACCAACTCAACTCTATTGGGGATTGCCGTGCACTTATATACAAACAGGAAGGCTGGATAGGGTGGGCTTGTAGATGTGGGGCATGTGGATTGGGTAGAAGAACCTCAGCTCAGTGCAGACCATTCCCAGCTCAACAGACGCAGCACCCCATCGTCCTGGGTGGCAAGCTTTCTCAAGCCAGCACAGCTAAACACAGGAGAGCTTTCTCTATCCCTTATTAAGGGCTGTTGGGTCAGATAGGCTTGTGCTTATCTGGAGCGAGGTGATCTACCAGAGGCTCCCTCCTGCCCCCCAACATTCCCCAAGTACTCCATGTGAAAAGGATGGAACAAGCCTAAGAATGACTGAGTCTGACCTCGGTCAGCCTCAAAAGTGGGCACAGTCTCCACTATCCACAACCACAGAGCAAAACCAAATCCCATGATACCAGACATGTGGCCCAGCTGTTAGCATCTATTTCTATCAGTTTTACCACCAGTCATACCTCCCAAAGTTATCCTTGATCTGCTACTGGATCCACTTTGATTACAATGTCTACACAGAACTCACAGAACCATCCCCAGAATTAGGGAGCTTATTATCCAAGTTAACTATTTACAATTTAGAGTCGAAAGCAGGACACATGTCTTCAGTCAGAACTACTCCTGGAGCAATACACAAAGGAAGCTGTTTTGACCTTAGATGTTACAAAGCTCTTTTAGTTGTGCCAATTATAATATCTTCTTCTCCTGCCCCTAGTCCCGCGGCAAGGTTGGACCAAGGCCCCTGGTTCTGGCTGTGAGAGCTAGCAGTCTTAGATCATCTGTTTCGCTCCAGTCTCTGGTTCAGTAGCAGTCTCTGCTGCTGTTGCATCTGCTCTTCTTGAGTTTCCAATCTGACTGGCACTGAAATCTCTGGCCCCAAAAGATCCAATTACATTCTTGGCTTCTTCTTTCTTCCTGGTAGCAAGACTCCCATTGGCTGAGGCTGATTCTGCTCAGTTTAAGCCTGGTGAAAAAGTAAGGCTAACTAATGCCATCATTAATCTTTACACCTTCTACGCATTCCTACCTAGGCATAATATGGATCTCTTCCAATCTGTTAGCCAAGTAGTTCTTCTCCAGCTTTTCTGGTGAGCACATCTATGGCTGCATCTGTTCTTTGAAACACATCAGTTGACATCCTATCTATTCCGGTGGTGGTGGTGGGGTCGTGTGTATGGTAGAGTCAGAGCTGACCCATAGTTGACCCTCCAGTGGGTTTCCAGAGGCAGTTAATTGCACAGGAGGAGATTGCCCATCCTTCTCCAGCAGGGTAGCTTGTGGCCCTGACCCATGTGAGGTCAGGATTGCAGTGCAGCTTCTTGCCATTAGGCCATCAATTCCTAAGGCCTTATTTTTTACTAGTGCCTTCAATGCAGATTGAAAAACTTCTTTCATCACCACTGGTTCTTGATCACAGACTACTCCCAGAAATGTTTCTGTATCTGCCAATTCTTTTTGATGCAGTGATTCTATATATTCCTTCTATCTTCTTTTGATGCTTCTTGGAACATTCAGGATTTTGCCTACAGCATCCTCCAGTATTGCAACTTGTGACTTGAATTTTTGTTTGTTTGTTTGTTTGTGTTTTCAGTTTTTTCATCTTGAGAAATTCCAGGTGAGTTTTTCCCTTTTCTAACTCCAGTTTTGTATACATTCTTTTATAATACTTTGCTTTGTGTTCTAAAGCTGCCCTTTGAAATCTTCTGTTCATGTCTTTTATTTCAGCAATTCTTCCTTTTGCTTTTTAACTTTTTTTCTAGTGCAATTTTCAGAGCCTCTTCTGATACTTATTTTGATCTTTTTGCTCTCCCCTGTCTGTAAAAAACAGGCTTTCTTCAAGGATAATATTTTTTATGTCATCCCACAATCCTTCTGGTGTTTGATCATTAGTATTCAACACATCAAACCTCTTCTGCAGATAATTAGCAAATTTAGTTCCACTTGGTTCTTATGTACTTATTTTGGTATTTTTTTTTGTTTTTATTTGTTTATTTTT
>NW_006399856.1:4836509-4855017 GCF_000299155.1 Elephantulus edwardii | reverse complement strand
CCCACCCCCAAATATAATCCACTCTGCAACCCTCATTGCATATAACTTGAGTTTGAACTTACACTTGAATAACTGATGATTGGTTCCACTAATTTTGACCACTGACACTTAGCTTCTCCAACAATTCTTTCCACAGATGTAGTCATCACTTTTCTTTTTAAAGAAGGCATTTGCAATTATTAAATCATCGTTCACACAAAATCCAATCATTCTATCTCTGGCTTCATTTCTGTAACCCAAGTCCATAATTTCCATCTACCAGTCCCTCTTCTGCTATAACTGCTATAGTGTAGATACTAGCATAGCCTTTATGGAACTGTTTAAAAAACAGAGTGGCTGACTCTACTCTTTTAGAAGAAGAGGGGAATAAAGAGCCAGTGCTCTTGCAGAAGACAAGGCCAAAGTTTGAAATCACATGTAATTAAAATCTCAATATTTCTCCATCTATCATGATGTTGCCTACTGATTCAGTGAGATTTTTTTTTTCTTAAGATCTGAGCTGAGGCCAAATAAAGGGTGTTGCATCCTACCCTAATATCCTTAGACTTGATCAGCTGATCACAGGACATATCAAAGGAATGATGACATCCTTTCATAACTGCCAAACACCAAACCAGACAATAATGTTCAAGTTGACATGATTTTAACTGAGACAAAATTAAATATTATCTCAGGACAATTATAAGAAGAACTTTGACCTTGTGGCTTTCTTAAAAGAGCTTTATAATTCTCTGGGCCACTTTAAGAGTGCCAAGATCAAAGTCTTCCGAGAATAAAGTATAGTTTTCAGAGTATATAGACCAGATATATGCCAATTTTTTCCCTCTATGGCAAAGAGAGAAGTACATTGTAATTAAGAAGTTGATTAGACAATGTAATTAATTACATTAATCAATGGCAATGTTATAAAACAAAGTGCCCATGAATGATTGCATTATAAACCAATATGATTTGTAAATTTTCTGTCAAATAAGATTAACTATTTTTAAAAAAAGAAGTGCATTGTACTAAATTCAAATAGGTGACCTGAAAGAGCTGCTCAATGCAGCCATTATCAAGCTGAATTTAATAAAAGTAAACAAATACACATTCAAGAAGCCAATACAACTATTACAAAGGCATACTCTTCTGTCACCCATTGCACAGGAAGAGATTGCCCATCCTTCTCATGCATCATTAGTGAATTAAGTGGAAAGTGGACTTCCTTAAAGTAAATTTGATTACATTTACTACATGTATGGCTCAAGGGACTATCACAAACTGAAAACAACATCTTGATCAAGACACTAAATGTTCTCAGCATCTGAGAGATTCCCTGTCTCACATCTCATGTCTCCCCCAGCCCAATTATTCCCCTTCTAGTAGAAACCTTGTCTGCCTCCTTCCTTCCCAATGAGGGGAGCAGAGGAAGAATATACTAGGTGCGCGAGGCCCAGGCTGTGCAGAAGAATCTGGTGAGTGTCTTGGATGCCTGATATAACAAGAACGGCAGATGGGTCTGCAGTAAGCTGTATGTATTCTAGAGGTCTGGTCATCTAAATACCTTAGGAGTTTTAACAAAAGTCCAAGTAGGCCTGGGTTTAGTGTAACCCCTGCACCTAACAACTTCACCTGAAAGTTCCAGTCATGGGTCAAAACATCTCTGGGAAGGAAGTGAATGTGAGCAGGCTCCTGCTAGAACTCGGGTCCCTACTGTCTTTGTTTTACCACTAAAGGAGTTGACACCAGCCTATGCCATTACCACACCAGCTTCTCCAACTTCTATTACTCGCCAAGGATCCCCTTGAACAGAAAAGGGAGAAAGTCCATTTCCCTTTGAGCCCTCCTCGCTGACCTCATGAGGGAGTGCAGACCGGGCCTGGGTTCCACATGACTCCATTGTCCTCATCTTCTCCCCAGCAACTCAGACCATACACTCCACCCCTGACTGAGGGAATCCTCCTAATTATGTTCCACTAGCTATTGTCTCCCGCTTCTGGGTCTTTGTAAACAGAAGGGCCAAAATGCATAGAAAAAGCTCCAGAGTCAGGAAACCTGATGTCGAAGTTTCCAGTGGTGGCCTGAGTGAAGGCCGAGAGCCCTGGAAAAGAGAATGCAAGTACCAGCTAAAGGTGCCTGAGAGGCCTGTGCCACAGAGGCATCTACTTGGACCCCAGCCTGGGTGAGAAGGTAGCCACTACAGCTAGGGCACTGTCAGAGCAAGAACTGGTGCAGGAGAAGCAGCAAGAGCTGCAGCTATGCCAGTTCTTCATGATGTGGAGCAATCACCGTGCCAAGGACAGCATTCACCAGGCCAGGGCAGCCCAGCATTCACCAGGCCAAGGGCAGCCCAGCATTCACCAAGAATAGCCCAGTGTTCGCCATGCCAGGACATCCCAGCATTCACCATGCCAAAGACAGCCCAATATTCACCATGCCAGGGCAGCCCAGCATTTGTCATGCCAAGGACAGCCCAGCAATGGCTATGCCAAGGACAGCCCAACATCCACGATGCCAGTACATAGCCCAGCAATTGCTATGCCAAGAACAGTAAAGCAGGCAATACCCAGAGGACCATACCCCTCTCTGTCAATGCCAGGTTCAGGCTGCAGTGCTAGAAGGAACCCATGAGGAGGGGAGAAAATGCTTTGAAGTGAAATGTGAAAGTAATATTGACTGAATTCCAAATCCTGAGGCAAACCTGAGAAGGTGCTATTTTAAAAGAAGAGAAAAACGAAACAAATTAGATTAAGCTGTCTCTTGCAGCAAAAGGTCCAGTCTTGGAAAATAAATTTGGTTCTAAAATTGCCTTTAAGCAATGTCATTGTTGTGACCAAAATTGTCAGGTATATTGTGGTAGCCAGTGACATTCTCACATATACTTATGTAAAAAAAAAAAAAAAATTAAGACTATTTTCCTGGAGTTAGGCTAGAGGCGCTATTCACAGTGTTCCTTGAGCCTTGAACCTGTTCTGATTAGTGTGGTCATGAGAAATCAAGGTCAGCCGAAGCTTAGAGACAAGATCTTGGTGTTCTGTAAACACAAAGGTTACATTCTGACACTAGGGTGAATCATCTTGGTGTTACTCGTCTATAATTATCATCTGTGGACCTTCTGAAGTGGAGGTGGAGAGGGAGGGGATGATAAGACAGTCCTCCTCCTCATTCCACTTGCTAATCAGGTCCCCCCAGTCAAGGCCAAATTGCAAAGTGGGGCTGGGAGACAGGCAGAGGAATCTGGAACAGCAGAACTCAAAGTGTGGTCTGTGAGCCATGTCAGTGCAAGGTAATTGCAGGATTTGAGAGGAAGCATTTCAAACTTTTGTGCAAATTTGACAGTAATCCCTTGTCCATTGTTGGTAATGGGTATAAGGATGTCAGAGACAATAAGTTTGGCTCAGGAAAAACCAGGGCTCAGAGCTGTTATAGTGTCACATGAGTTGCAAGCAACTTACAGCACATAACATTTGTTTATAAGCTTCCATGAAGAAACACCAATTCATCAAATACCAACTACATTATTGTGTCATATACTTCTCTCTACTGAAACAAAAGAAATTGAAAACATTCCAATTCATTGCTGTCAAGTCAGAACTGACTCATCATCCGCCCTCCTTTGGATTTCTGAGACTGTACATTACACGGGACATTTGTGTAGTCTCACATACTTTGAGCATGTTGCTACAAGAAGGACATTCCTTGGAAAAGGTAGGGAGTGGGAAAGGAGATGAAGACCCACAGCCAGGTGACACAGTGACTACAGCGATGGGCTTGAGCATGCCAGAGATGGTGAGGTTGACACAGGATAGGACAGGGTTCAAATCTGTTGTTTGTAAGGTCGCTGTGAGTCATACCCACCTCGATGACGCCACCTAACAACAACATTACATGGGAATTCTGTCTTTCTCTCTTGGAGTTGCTAGAGCATTCAAACCATCACAGAGAGTTAGCAGTGCAACTCCCTATGGGCCTTCAGAGTTCCCTTCTCTCCACAAGCAGTCATAAAAAATTATAAGAAATAACATTTTAGAACATTATGCCATTTCATTGAGAATATGGATCAGAAGACCCGAGTGAAAAGGGCATTTTCTCCCTTGGGTTTGTACTATCTTCACAGTTCTACGCAAATTTTTAACATCTCATTTAACAGATCTCATAGTGCTATTATTGAAGCTCACAGTTTTGAAAATGCTTGTTTACACATGTTGTCAAACAGATAACATTGAGGGGCTTCTTTGTAATGGGTTTTTGTTGAGTTTATCCATTGATTTGTGAAATTCAGAAGGAACAGGTCCCTTGTGTTCAGTTTTTAAATTGGCGAGCACTAGAGTTCAATCAATTCCAATTGCTGGAGTGGGACCAACATTCTTAGGTGAAAGAAAACATTACGTGGTAACTTCTTTTTATCTTTGAGATGAAAAAAGCAGCCGTCTCATTCAAATGCCAACTTCCCAATGAGAAAAACACAGTTTCTACTTTATCTCCCATGTAAAGCACAAAGAAAAAGGGAATTCAGCAAGCAAGAGGATATTACATTGTCAGAACATCTGATAGCCATACATATCAGAAAGTGATTTCAAATTGTTAATGGATACAGGATTTCTTAAATGGACTTTTTCCTTTAATCATAAAAACCAACTCTTTGGTTCCTCCAAAGCAGTTATATTTTCTCTTTAATACTATAAGTATTGAATATTTTAATAAAATTTTCCTGATTTTGAAAGTTATATGTTCTTTATTCAAATGTGGTATAAGACAATCCATAGTCCCACAAGCATTTAGAAATATATATTATTAATGTTTAGTCGCATTGTTCTTCTTCATCACCTCCACGTTGTTACGTGCTGTTGAGTAGAGCACAACTCATAGCAACGCTATGAACAACAGACATGAACCCGACCCAAGCCTGTGCCATCCTCACAATCTCTGACCCACTCGAGCCCATTGCAGCAGTCACCATGTCAATCCACTTAGTTGAATATCTTCCTCTCTGTCACCTTCCCTCCACCTTTCCAAGCATGATGTCCTCCTACAAGGAATAACCTCCCCTATAAATATGACCTAAGTATGTGAGGTTAATCTTTGCCATCCTTGCTTCCAAGGAGGACTCTGGCTTCACTTTCTCCAAGACCTATTGTCTGTCCTTTTGGCTGTCTATGGGATGTTCAGTACTCTCCTTAAGCATTACAGATCAAAGGCATCAATTCTTCTGCCATCCTTAATCATTATCCAGCTCTCAGATGCATAGCAAATGATTGAAAAGACCATGGTCACGTACTCCCAAGTCCTCAAACTAACATCATTGCTCCTCAGTAATTTGGAGAGGTGCCTAGACTTTGCCAGTGAAATATGTCTCCTGATCTCCTGACTGCCGGTATCAAGCATATTTATTGATTGTGGATCCAAGGAAGATGAAGTCATTGACAATTGCAATCTTTTCTTCATCTATAATGATGTCACCTATTGGTCCAGTGGTGAGAATTTTTTTCTTGACTTTGAGATGAAATCCATTTTGAAGACTGCAGTGTCTGATCACCTCCATGCGTAGTAATATGTGTTTGTTTTCTATATAATTGTGACCATTATGTGACTGTCTTACCTTTGCTCTGGTGGCACAGTTTGTAGGGTGTTATGCTGCTAACCCAAAGGCCACATTTTCTTTCGTATTTCAAATCTACCAACAGCACCAAGGAAGAAAGCTAGGCAATCACCTCCTGTGTCATTTACAGCCTGTGAAACCACTGAAGGGTCAACTAGGAGTCAGTCCCAACTTCACTGCAAGGAGTTTGATTTTATTATAATATAAACATTTCTCAAAGTCAATATGAATTATATCCAGACTAAGTTGCACTGTCTGCTTGATTTTACATTTTACTGAGGCTATAATGCATATGAGTGTCTTCTTATTGTTAAATTTTTAACAGCACTTAAGATAGCCCAAATTGTAACTGACTCTCCTACTTATTAACTGCGTGACCTTAGCCAAGTTACTTAACCTCTCTAAACCTCCTCCTCTATAAAAATTGGGATAATAACAGAAGCTACTTTATAGAGTTGATATGATATTAAACAGCATGATAAATGCCTTTGGTCATAAAGTTCCAGTCTAGTCTTTATTCCTTAATTTAGACAAATGCTGAGATGCTTACAAATACAAGCAGAGGTTTATACTTTAATAAGGACACTTTTCAGTTTTGAGTACAACCAGAAGGAACCATTCAGCAGTGATTCAACTCTGTCATGAGAAATTAAATTACTGTAAACAAACTGGCTGGACAATTAATAAGGAACACAGAAGTATTGCCTTTGAACTGTGATGTGGGCAAAAAGTATTTCATGTACCATGGACAGCCAGCCAAATGACCAAGCAAGTCTCTCTTGGGAAATGTGCATGCATCCAGACTTCTGAGGCCCATGGATGGTGAGAGACTTCACCTCATATATTTTGGACATGGCTATCAGGAGGGTCCAGTCCTTGGAAAAGGACTTCATGATCAGAAAACCAGATGGTCAGCAAAGGAAAGAAAGATCTACAAAAAAGATCTCAAATCATGAGATGAATTGACACAGTGACTGTAGTAATAGCTTAAACACGTCAGAGCTTATGAGCGTAGCGCAGGGTTTCAGTCTCTTGTAAGTAGGGTCAGTATGAGTCAGTCAATCTGGTGGTATCAAAGAAGAAAAAAAAACCCCACACAACAAACTGGGAAGGCTGCTTGGAAAAGTGGGTGAATTTTCCATGCTGTATTTCCAGCCTGTTTACAGTAACCTAATTTACCTTAATGCATTCCATCGCTTCAGTTCCTATCTTAAGGAAAACCTAGAGAAATAGCTGCTAACTGGTGTTTAGATACTAACGTTAGTGTACACACACACACAGCTCTCCCCACATATCATCAAATATGATTAAAGAAGAGAGTAGCATGTAAGCCACAGCTCAGAGCTACAATCATGACTTCTGAAGCTGTGATAGCTATTTCAAAAGCAGATTCTGTGTATCCTTGCACAGAAAGTTAGGAAAGGAAGTGAATATCCAAAGTCACTTGCAACGTCATCATGAGCGTCTGCGTCACCCAGTGTAGTTACTTGTGGGCTGACCAGTCATGAACAGCCCCACCCCCACAGAGGGCGGAAAATCTGACACCATCTCACCCCTCACACAGAGTCAAGCCTTCTCAGGGCCTGGCATCACTCCATACACCTGTCCCAGCCACTTGCTTGGAGTTTTCCCCTCTCCCACAGGCCGAGGCAGAGACCTTGTTTGATTGGGTAATCAGGGGAGCCATGCCTCTCACCCCCATCTGCACACTGACAGGAGTTGTATTTCAAGTCACCACGACTGGGCATCAGCTTCACCAACCCCAGTGACTCCACTGCCTTGATGGGCCCCACCCTGCAGCACAGGCCCATAGGGTAGCACCACCACCACCCCTTCCTCAGGCCCTGAGGTCATTTAATGTCACTCTTCTGTCAGTGGGTGCACTCCACATCCCCTCAGAGATGCTACTGCCCATCTGCTCCCATAAATATCTGAAGCATTGGCAAGAAATAGAAGCCAGTCACCCAAAGTTGGTGAAACTGAATCTCACATCCTTAAGACATGTTGTCAAGAGGCAGCTGTCATGCTTGGAAAAGTGGATGGTCAGCAAAAGAAAGGGAGATTCTCAGCCAGATGGGATGACACAGTGACGACAGCAATAGACTTGAACATGGCAGAGTTCGTGAGGAGGAAACAGGATCTGTTTATCATAGGGTCGCTGTGAGTCAGAGCCAACTCGAAGGCATCTAGCAAACACAATATAAAAAGACACATGTAGCAAGTAAATAACATTTCTACTATGTTGTCAAGGTTTTATGGTTCATGATTTCCAGCGTCAAAGATGGTTCCCTCCTACTGTTGACTCAGAGGGTCCTGTGTAACCAATAGGATACCACAGAAATGATGGGGTGAGACTCCCAGGGTGAGGCATGAGAAATACTGCAGCCTCCTCCCTGCTCTCTCTTGGATCTCTCGCTCTGATGAGTGACTCTTACAGAGTTCTGAAGACTTGGGAGGAGCCCTATTGGGAGGATTCTTGCCTGGAGCCTGCATCAGCCTGTCAGTCATGTGAGTGAGCGCCCTGCGAGCACAGCCTGTAGTCTTCGTCTTCAGATGGCCTCAGTCCTGGCTGATACCTTGACTACAACCTCATGAGAGATTCTGAACAGAACCACCTAGCTAGTGTTTGCACACGTACTTAACCACATAGTTTGTGAATTTGTAGCAAAATAAATGCTTATTGTTATTTAAAGCCACTAAGACTGGGGCCAATTTATTATTCAGAGATAAAGTTCATTAACACAACTGAAGCTGGTACAACTATAGCATTATCGTTGTTGTTTTGTTGTTGTTGTTGTTGTTGGGTACCATAGAGTTGGAACTGACTCATAGCTGACCCTCCAGCAGGTTTTCAGAAGCAATTAATCTCATGGGAGGAGACTGCCCATCCTTTTCCTGCAGAGAGGCTGGTGAATTCCAGTCCCATTCCATGGGGATTGCAGCACAGCTTCTTGCCACTGGGATACTCAAATTCATATGTTGTTGTTGATTGTCATCGTGTCGAGCACTACTCATAGTGACCCTATGACCCAAAGGTCATTTCTCCAGGTTCGTAGAGTTTCCAGAGACATGAGCTTTAGGCAGTGGATGCCACTCCTGCTTCCAAACCTGTCTTAAACTGGGAGCTCCACGAAACACTGTCCACCATGGGCAGCCATTATGACATTTGACCCCCAATAGCATGAAGTTTAGCTTCACAGCAAACACAGGTTACCACAATACAGCAAATTGACAGAAGAGTGCTGTACAACTTGGAAGAATGTTCCTGTAAAATAACAGCACTAGTCATCAGGGAATTAAAATTAAAATCACAATGAGATACAACTATCCACTGTCCAGAAGGACTAGAATTAAAAAGAATGACGACACCAATGATTGGTAAGGATATGGAGCAACTGAAGCTCTCATGCGTTGCTGAAGGCAGGATACAATCATTTTTACAAACTCTTTGGCAGCACTTAAAGCTCAAGTCATAAACTCATGACCGATCCATCTTTCCATTCTGGTCTTAGAAATAAACTCAACAGAATATAGATGATAGATAGATAGATAGATAGATAGGACAGGTAGGTAGGTAGGTAGATTAGATAGATAGATAGATAGATAGATAGATAGATAGATAGATAGATAGATAGATAGATAGATAGATAGATAGATATAGTTGTTGATTGCCTTCAAGTCAAGTATGACTCATAGCAACCCTATGGAAACTACAACTATCGACATTTATCAAAGTTCAAAGAGTTTCTGGAGGCATGTTATTTAGGAAGTGGATGCTGCTCCTGCTTCTAAACCTGTCATAGTACGTTGTTGTTGTTGCCTGTGATGTATGGTGATCCTATGTACAACAGCTCTGAACCCTTCCCTATCCTGAGCCAGTCTCACTAATTCTGACACACCAACCCCCATTGCCCCAGTCATCCTATCAATCCATCTCATCCAGGATCTCCCTCTCTTATGCTCTCTGTCCAACCTTCTGAGCATGATGCCTTTCTCCAAGAATCCATCTCTCCTGGCCATGTGCCCAAAGTGAGATGAAGCTTCAAAATCGTAGCCTCCAAGGAGACAATTGGTTTCACCCTCACCAAGACAGACCTATTTGTTTTTTTGGCAGTCCATAGTGTGTTCAGGACTCTTCTCTAGCACTTTGAAGGCATCTAGTCTTCTTCTGTCATCCTTAGTTATTGTCCAACTCTCTGAAGCATAACATGTAATTGAGGAGACCATGGCCTGGACTAGGTGCGCCTTTTTATCTAAACAGACATCATTGCTCTTCAGCACTCTGGAAAGGTCCATAACAGCAAATTTTCCCAGTGCAATTTGTCTTTTGATTTCCTGACTGCTGGTGTTAAGAGTGTTGATTGGACATAGGTAGGTAGGTAGGTAGGTAGGTAGATAGATAGATAGATAGATAGATAGATAGATTTGCTAAGTTGATATAGATATATATGTATATGTGTGTGTGTGTGTGTATACACACACACACATAAAAGAAAGATAAGAAAGGTGTGTGTCAAGGCTTTAAGGCCGTATCCTTTCTCCATACCTATTCAATCTACATCATTCAAGAAGCTGGAATCTATGAAAGAAAATGTGACATCAGGGAAAGAGGAAGACTCATCAACAAACTTGTGTTATGTGGAATGACACAACCTTGCTTGTTAAAAGTGAGAAGGACTTGAAATGCTTCTTGCAGAAGATCAAAGACTACAGCCTTTTATATGGATTTCATCTCAACCACTTGGTTAACAGGAAAGCTAATGACATATGGAAAACAGAGTGAAACTGTCAATAAATTCACCTGTCTTGGATCCAGAATCAACACCCTTGGCATCAGCAGTCAATAAATCAAATTTATTTCATTGGGAAAGTTTGCTACCATGAATCTCTCCAAAGTACTGAGGAACAATGATGTCAGTTTGAAGACTAAGGCATGCCTGGTTCAAGCCATGGTCTTCCACTCACTTGCTACACACCTGAAAGCTGAGCAATGAATAAGGATGACAGAAGACAAAGCAATGCCTTTGAGTTATGGTGTTAAAGAACACTGAATACCCCATGGACTGCCAAAAGACCAAACAGATATGTCTTAGAGAAAGTGCAGCCAGAGTGCCCCTTAGAAACAAGGTTGGCAAAGCTTTGTGTCACATACTTTAGGCATGTTGCTAGGAGAGGCTATTCCTTAGGAAAGGATGTCCTGTTTGGAAAGGTGTAGGGCCAGCAAAAGAGAAGAAGACCCTTAACAATATGGACTAACACAGTGACTGCAGCAATGGGCTCAAGTATGTTGTCAGAGATGATGAGGATGGCGCAGGAGAGGACAGGGTTCAGATCTATAGTTTATAGGGTTGCTATGAGTAATACCCAAGGCAATAGCATAACAACAACAATGTAGCTGTATATGTGTATCTCTCTATAGGTAGATATCTCTAGTTATAGATAGGAATATGGAGATAAAGAATTTTGGGGGGTAAAATATAAGTTACACAGTTTGAGAGTGCCCATTTTTTTCCCAGCAGAGCCACTGGTGGATTTAACCCATTAGACAAAAGCACTGCCTTTGGGATAGCAACTCAGACTCCTTATAGACTATGTTATCTTAAATATTCTCTCTATATATATGATCTGGAAGCCAGAGCGGCATCCACTTCCGAAATGGCTTACCTCCAGAAACTCTATGTACAAACAGTGCTCAGGCCATTCGTTCATAGGGTCGTTATGAGTTGTCTACGACTCAACGGCACCTAACAACAACAACATATATATGATGCTCTTATATCTGTATTCAAAACCCAACTCAGTGCTGTTGAGTCAGAATCAACTAATAACTGAATATTTAACCTTCTAACAGGTTTTCGGAGACTGAAAATTACAAAGGAAAATTTTTATGTTTCTCCCACATTGCAGTTGGTGAATTCAAACTGCTTGCAGCACGACCCCCTAGCCACTAGGTCATCAGGGTGTGTGTGTGTGTGTGTGTGTGCTTGAACATGTTAATAATCTAAAAATCATTAAAACTGAGAAGAGCCCATATATCCAATAGTAGCAGAAAGGGCATATTACGATGTATTCATTTGATGAAATATTATATAGTCATGAGAAATTAACAAATTACACATTTATCCACTAAAGATGAACTTCCTAAATATATTATTTACCAAAGAAAGCCAGATTGTGTTTTTACAAAAAATAATTAATGGGGGGGCGGGTCTGGGTGGGGAGAGAAGTGCAGCAATGAATGAATGGAAATCCAAAATCTCTGTAAATGTTCATTAAAATTATTAAAATTTTAAAAAATAATTAATGTATACTTTGTAATTCCACTAATAAAGTTAAAACCAGATAAAACTAATCTGCTGATAGAGGCTAAGATAAGGGTTACCCTTGGGAAGGAGGAGGAGGGAAGGGTTGGGAGAAGAGCAGTGATGCCTTGAATGCTGACAGTGATCTACTTCCTTATCTGTCTGAATTTACCCTAGGTGTGTTAACTTCATAGAAATTCACTAAATTCTATACTTGAAATGTTTGATCTTTTTTATATGTATCCTATCCTTAAATACAAATTTACTTAAAACAGTCAACAGTTCCGTTTACCATCTTTCTCTGTGTTAGTGATAAATTTTTCTAAACATTTTTCTTTTCAGCTAAGGGGACATTTTGTTGTTGTTAGGTGCTGTCAAGTCAAGTACAACTCATAGCGATTCCATAAACAAAAGATCTGAACCCAGTCCTTTCCTCACACTTCCTGACACACAAGAGCCCTCTGCAGCAGTCACCTTGTCAATCCACCTGGTTGAGAGTCTTCCTCTCCTTTGCCAACCCTCCACCCTTTCCAACAACTTGTCCCTCTCCAAGGAATTTTGTTGTTGTTATTGATTGCCTTTGAGTTGAGCATGAGTCATAGCAACTCTATGAATAAAAGGTTTGAAGCCCCTCTACAACTATTGACATTTATCAAAGTTCATAGAGTTTCTGGAGGCATGTTATTTAGGCAGTGGACGCCACTCCTGCTTCCAGTCTCCAAGGAATAGCACCTCCTAACAATATGTCCAAAGTATGTGAGGGGAAGCCTCATCATTCTTGCCTCCAAAGAGCACTCCTTCTACACCCTCTCCAAGACGTATCTGTTCGTTCTCTTGGCCATCCATGAGATACTCAGTGTTCTTCTCCAACATCATAGCTCAGAAGTGTCAATTATTTTTCTGCCATCCTTATTCATTGTCCAGGTCTTGGATGCATAGTTAGTAATCGGAAAGACTATGTGTAGCCTGAATCATACATGCCTAAGTCCTCATTCTGACATCACTACTTCTCAATAATTTGGAAAAATCCCTAACTGCATATTTTTCCCAGTGGAGTGTGTCTCCTTATTTCCTGACTGCTGGAACCATGGGTGATTTGTTTTGGTTAACAGATGCAGCCTTGGATGCACTCACCAGTCTATACTAGGAAATTTGGAAGATGGCTGTCTGGCCAACAGATTGGAAGAGGTCCGTGTTTGTTCATATTCCCAAGAAGGGTGATCCAACTGAGTGTGCAAATTATTGAACAATATCATTTATATCACCTGCAAACAAAATACTTCTGAAGATCATTTAAAAATGGATGGGATAGTACATAGATAATCTGCAGAAGTTCAAGTGGTATTTAGAAGAGGCCGTGGCACCAGAGATATCATTACTGATGTCAGCTGAATCCTGGCTGAAAGTAGGAATACTAGAAGAATGTTTATTTGTGCTTTATTGACTATGCAAAGACATTTGACTGTATGGATCTTGACAAGTAGTGGCTGACGTTGAGAAGAACAGGAATCCCAGAGCACTTGATTTTGCTCATGAGGAGCCCATACCTGGATCAGGAGGCTATGGTGTGAAAGGAGCCGAGGAGCACGGCATGGTTTGGAAACGGGAAGGAAGCCTCTGGCAACTCTTTGTAGGATCAGCAATGAGTTGATTCTGAATCAGTAGCAAAGAACAAAAATAAATTTATGTTTACTTAGGTATGGACAGGTGACTTAGGTGTATTATAGTAAAGAGAACTTTTCTCTTTTTTTCTGAAAAGTGCTTTTGTCATTGAGAAATACATGAGTCTGATTTGGTTATTGGAGATTTAGAGGAAGGAAGAAGATCTCTAATTCACACTCAGGGAAAGGTGGCAAAAAAATTACATGCAGAG
This sequence comes from Elephantulus edwardii, assembly GCF_000299155.1. Classification (NCBI taxonomy): domain Eukaryota; kingdom Metazoa; phylum Chordata; class Mammalia; order Macroscelidea; family Macroscelididae; genus Elephantulus; species Elephantulus edwardii. The sequence continues at coordinate 4,841,264 of NW_006399856.1, read as the reverse complement.
GCAAACAGTAAAGGATCTTGTGACTAGATTTGTGGGCTTCTCAAAAAGAAGGCAGAGTCTCCGAAAGTACTTCTCGAAAGTATGGAATTGAGGGCAGGAAATCTGAGATAGCACCAAAGTGAACCTGTAACCAAAAATCACGTGCCATTGTTGTATTGACTCAGTACCAACTCACAGCTGACTCTTGAGCAGGTTTTCAGAGACAATAAATCACAGGGGAGGAGAATGTCAATCCTTCTCTAGTGTGTTAGCTGGTGGATTTGAATCCTGTGACTTTGAGATTGTAGTGTAGCTTCTTACCACTAGGCCACCAGAGCTCCCTTTACTTCCAAAAATAAAAAATTGCAAGTAGCATATTTGAGGGTTTTTTTCACCCTATGTTGTAATTAGTCTTTGCAATCACTTGCTATGCATCAGAGAGTTGGAAAATGACTACGGATGATAGAAGGAGAATTGATGCCTTTGAACTGTGGTGATGGAGAAGATTATTGAATATACTATGGATTGCTAAGAGAACAAACAGGTTCAACCTGGAGAGGGTTAAACCAAGCTACTCCTTGGAGGCAAGGATTCACCTGACATACTTTGGACATGTTGCAAGGAGGGACCAGTCCTTGGAAAGGAACGTCATGCTTGGGAGGGTGGAAGGACAGTGCAGGAGAGGAAGACTCTCGATGAGATGGACTGATTCAGTGACTGGGGTAGTGGGGTAGGTGTGTCAGAGCCAATAAGATTGGTACAGCATAGAGCAGGGTGCAGGGCTGTTGGACTCATAGGGTCGCTATGAGTCACAGCTGACTCGACGACACATAACAACATGTCATAATTGGATTTGGTTACTCCCAACACTAAACACGTATGCAGATATAGCTTCAGAATCCAGTGCAGCAAGAGTATGAAACACGTTGTGATGCTTTGAGACTGATCATTTTTGTATTTGACGATGTGCTTATGCATTCTGGAAAACCGGAGAGGGAAACCTTCAAGGAGACAAATATGCAGTGGTTGTGACCCTGTGTGAGGCTGGGGTAGATAGGACAGTATTCAGATCTGTCATACACAGGACCACCATGAATCCTAATCGCTTTACAGAATCCAACAACCACAGCTGATTGGATACAGTCTATGGGGGTTTTTTTGTTGTTGTTGTGCCAGCCCTTAATTTTATATTCTTCTCTAAAACTAAGACAGGCAATAGCCAAGAAATCTCCTAAGGAGAAAAGCAATCTTGGGAGGTCTGTGAATAGGACAGGAGAACGCACTGTTAGATGAATACTGGAGAAGCTTGCCAAAAAACCTGGAAAAAAAGATCCAAAGGAACAACACTTCATCATTTCCTCTTTTTTTGTATCATGTGGTCATATTTTTATAATTTGTATGAAGAAAAATTAGTATCAATTGGGAAGGAAAGGTCAAAAGATTATTCTATTATCTTTTAATATCGTGCAAATAAATCTACCCAAAGGTCATCTGAGGAGGGAATGTAAGTTTCTTTGACTTACTATTCACTCCTGATTACAACCTGGTCTGTGCTGGTAGCTGTCCAACTTGTAGAAACAGATAAACTGTGAATGATTTCTGTCCTGAACGGTAGTTAGCTCTGAAGGTCATTCCATTAATTGGATTTGTACTTAATTCAGTAATCTCATTTCAAGATTCCTTTTAACTTTCTCCCCCTCCCCTCTACCTACCATATTTATCAGTTTTTCATAACCTTGTTTGCTCAAGCTTGGTCAATCTAATGGTTCCTTCATTAATGAACAAAATGAAAATTTAATTTATGTTTTCCATCTATTACTATTAGAACCACACTTACATTTTGAAACTACACATTAGTACTGGCACACTACAGATAGGAAATCACTTCAAAGGATGCATGCTTTCAATTTTACCCATTTAGAAATGGAATGGGCAGCAAGTGGGAAGACACACTGGATTCTTCAAGAAGAGTGCATCTGCGGTTTGAAAAGGTCCACTTACTGTTACAGAATTCCATACCTCATTCCTTATAACATGTTCCTAGTTCATGGTAGTAAATAGACAAAAGCAGTAATTTTCAGATATAGCATAAAAATGTATTTATTAAAAAGAGACCATGGACTCAAAAGAATTTAAAAATATTTATGAAATTTGTTCCTTATAGTAAACTTCCTGTCTGGAAATAGGATGTTGTGGCAAGAATCTGTGCTGCACACAGGGGCAATAACTTTGTAAATTGTTACCTAACTTCGGAGGGACTGGAGAGCATTATTCTGAGTTAACTCAGTCCCTCAAGAATAAATATTGTATAAAACCATTACTGTAGAATGAGTATAAGGAACCAGGAGGGGTGGGAAAGGCTGGAAGCAGAGGAATGTGGATCTGTGGGGGAGAGGCGGGTTTAATCATTGGGTTGTACAATTTCGTGGGTGGGGGATGAGGGAAATGAAAAGAATTTGTTCAAATTTGTATTCAAATGTTGTAAATAAACTTACAAAAAAATAAAAAGTGTACCATAAAAAAAAAGCTATTACCAGCTCAAAATCAGTTCATTCAAATTTTGTAAGTAAACTAGTACTTTTTTAAAAAAGAGAAGAAAAAATTAAAAATAAAACACCAAACAAACAAACAAAAAATCTGTGCTGCAATGCCGAAGGCACATGGTTCAAATCTGCCACCTGCTCCATGGGAGAAGGGTGAGCAATCTCATCCCGTGTGATTAACTGCATCCAAAAACCTGCTGTAGGGCCAGCTGTAGGTCAATTCCAACTGGATGGTACACACAACAACAAACAAGCCAAAATCTTGTGTCTGTCACTAGTATACTTTAACACTTTTTCTTTCATGGACAATAAGTAATTATTGTGTAACTTCCTGCGGCGTGTGTCTAATTAGATCAGCTCATTAGTCACTGTGCTAAAGAGACCTCGGCCTCGGATCTGATCCCCAAGTGATCACGCTGGTCTTTCAAATTCATGCTGTGTCATTAGTCATGAGAGGGACCTATTAGTAAGAACAGGAATAAAGCAGCACAAAATCACCAGCCCTAAAGTAACTCCCAATTTTACAATCCAAGGTTCACAGCTCGATAACTTTCTAACTATCTGCTGCCATTGGTGCAGGGAACCAGAGAAATATGTCACGCTTGAGATCAAATGTAGTTAATGGTTGATTGCTTTTCTTTGCCCCCCTCCCTTTTACCAGCAGAAGAGCTGTGGTGGCCTAGTGGGTAGGAGGTTGTACTGCCAACCCAAAGGCGGAAGGCTGGAACTCACCAATAACAGCTCAGGAAAAAGATGGGCGATCTCTCCCATGTTTGCTGCCTCTGAAAACCCACTGGAGGGTTAGCTATGAGTTGGTTCCAACTTGACAGCAATGAATGAGTGAGTGAATAAAATATAAGTAGGATGTTGCTCATAAAATTTCATACATTGTGTTAATTTTTTTTTAAGACTTGACATCCTGAATTTCTTTTTTTAATTTTTTTTAATTTAGGTTGTTTATTTTTCATTTCAATGAACATCTACAGAGATTTTGGAATTCCATTCATTCATTGTTGCACCCCCCGCTTTTAAACAGGCTTGTATTTCTTGAGACTGGGTCACCTTGATTTATTATGCTCTGAACTCATTAACAAAAGACTCTGGGACAGGTCATTTATTTTCTGAGTGGTGATTTCCTGTCCTGCCCAAGCCCCTCTCAGCAGGGGCCTACTGGAGCACAGATTTGTATTAGCCACAGTCACCATGGGAGAAGGGAATGGAGCTGGGGGAAGTTTGGAGGGAAGAAATCGGCTTTTCTTAAGAGCTTTTCTCCTCACGCCAACGTTTCCTTCTAATGTCTTTGGATAGTTCCTTTTTAAAATTCCAATCCCAGCAAATAGGATAAAGTTTAACCAGTAGATTGCAAGGCTGCTTTCTTAAAGGAACAAACATTGACCTTCTATTTTGTTTCATATTTGAATTGCCAAACATTTATGGGGAGAGAGGGCAACATATAGAGGACATACTGTGGGCATGGAAGCTGACTGCTGATTAGCTGATTTGGTGGATTAAAGGTCTATGTTCCCTGTGGTTAACATCTTCATTAAGCCCTTGCTAATATAACACATGAATGTCTGAGAACTGAAACCTGAGATACTGGTAACTTTAGAGAGGGTCCAGGGGGCAAAAATGAAAATTATTCAAGATATTCAGATAAAATCTCAGAAAAATTATGAAAGAATATGGCATTGTTTAGCCTGAAGTTTGGAGGCTGAAGAATGATTTATTAACTGTTTTCAGGTCTCTGGAAGGTAGTTTTAAATAAGAATGATGGTGGCCAGCTGTTTTCTGAAGGCACTAAGGATAAAGTCAGAGAAAGTGAAATTAAAATGACAGCAAAATGACAGAATAGGTCATCATAAGTGTATATCCACAATTCAAGTTTGAGAACAATATGATACATATTGTAGATAGATATTCTTGACATTGATCTCATTCTCATTGTTGTGGAGTTGGCACCAACCTGGAAGACTATGCCTGTACACATTGCCAGCCTCTGCAGACTAGGCCGCCAGAGAGCCCTGGTGGTGTTACAGACATTGTGCTGATCTTCCATGTGTTGTTGTTGTTGTTGTTGTTGTTATGTGCCGTCGAGACATTTACGACTCATAGCGACCCTATGCACAACAGCCCTAAACCCTGCTCTATCCTGCGCCAACCTCACCGCCTCTGACACACCCATCCCATTACCCCAGTCACCGAATCAATCCATCTCATAGAGGGTCTTCCCCTC
>NW_006399856.1:4815656-4836409 GCF_000299155.1 Elephantulus edwardii | reverse complement strand
CCCCCCGCCGTTGCTCCTCTCCTTGAAAAGCAAAAGAAAAACTCCCTCATTGGTACACAATCCCCGTGTTAATTTTAATAATCCATTCACCTGAAGAGTAATAGCTCGGGGTTCTTTTGTGTAGAAATACTGAGTTTTGCTCTAAGCATCAGTTATTGCAATCCATACTGAAGGCTGCATTTCTTGATCTTCTGCGTAAGTGCTCAAGTCCTCCTCACTTTCAGCAAGCAAGGTCGTGTCATCTGCATAATGCAGATTATTTATCACTTTCCTTCCAATCCTGATGCCACACTCCTCTTCAGAGAGTCCAGCTTTGCGGATAATTTGCTTAACATACAGATTGAATAGGAATGGAGAGAGAACACCACTCTTCTCAATCTTAAACCATGTAGTGTTCTCCTGCTCTAGTCGCACAACAGCCTCCTGGAACCTCCTGGTTCCACATGAGCACAATCAAGGGGTCTGGAATTTCCATTCTTCACAATGTCACCCACAACTTTTTATGATCCACATAGTCAAATGCCTTTGCATAGTCAATAAAGCACAAACAGACATTCTTCTGGTATTCTTTATTTTCAGCCAGAATCCATCTGACACCAGCAATGGTATCCCTAGTGCCATGGTCTCTCACATATCCTGCTTGAATGTCTGGCAGTTCTCTATCTATATATTGTTCTAGCCATTTTTTTAATGCTCTTCAGCAGTATTTTGCTTGCATGTGATAGATTACATGTCTGTGTCAAGAAAACAAAGATTCTTACCACTGGACTGATAGCCAACATCATTCTGAATGGAGAGAGATTGAAACTGTCAACAGTTCCATCTTACTTGGATGCACAATTAACACCCTTCTCTTAGCACCACCAGTCAGAAAATAAGGAGACATATTGCATTGGAAAAAATCTGCGGTTAGGAACCTCTCTAAATTCTTGAGGAGTAATGATGTCATTTTGATGACTAAGGTGCATCTGATTCTGGCCATAGTCTTTCTGATCACTTGCTATGCATCTGAGAGCTAGACAATGAATAAGGATAACAGAAAAAGAATTGATGCCTCTGAGCTGTGGTGTTGAAGAAAAGCATTGAAAATCCGATGGATAGCCAAGAGAATGAACAGATACGTCTTGGAGAAGGTGCCTCCAAAGTGCTCTTTGGGGGCAAGAAGGATGAGGTTTCACCTCACATTCTTTGGGCATGTTGCTAGGAGGGGCTATTCCTTGGAAGACATGATACTGGGAAGGACGGAGTGTTGGTGAAGTAGATAAAGACCCTCAAACAGGTGGACTGATATAGTTACTGCTGCAATGGGCTCTTGTGTGTCAGGAAGTATGAAAATGGCACAGTATAGAACAGGGTTCAGATCTTTTGTTCACAGGGTCACTATGAGTCATACTCAACTCGACAGAACTTAATGACAACAACATCATCAGTTATTATGAACTGATTGATGCTTTATTTAGCTCTGACTTACATTCAGGCTTCTATTTCATTCACTAATTCATCCATGGATTGTGGGTTTCCTGTCACTGAGCACCTTTTAAAGGATATTAAAACCCTGCAGCCCTTAAACTGTTGCCTCAGGCTGTCAGTTTATTCTTTTTACTTTCTCTTTTGATTTCCTTGTGTTGCTAGAATACAGATAGCACCAGTAGGTGACTTTTAAAAATAGAAATTTATTTCCTGTTCTTTAAAATTTCTCCTCACATGGTCTTCACAGTTCTCAAAGTCAAATTTGGGGCTCAGCTATGTGGATTCCTTCCTGACTGACTGCCCAGGGCATTCCTTAATGCCTTGGAAATTCTCATGTGGCGTCTTTCTTCACCAGGCTGCATCTTTATGTCCAATCTGTCTACTTACAACTCAGAAGCTGCAAGTTGTAAGAGCCCATCCTGTTCATATATAAGTATCATAACCAAGAAAACAAGCATTAATATAGTCATTCTTACAAAGACTGGGACAGTTTTGGGGAAGGATGTAATTTAGTGCATAGTACTTTGTCTTTCCCTGACCCTCTGCCTCTCCTAGCATGATGTCTCTTTCCAAGGACTGACTCCCTCCTGACAATATGCCCAAAGGTGTATGAGATGACATTTCACTAGCCTTACCTCCATGGAGCAGCCTGCTTGCCCTTCCTCCAAGGCAGAGTTGTTATATTAATTTGGCAGTCTGTGGGAGAATCCTGTAGAGAGAATCTGTTGAATCCTCTCCACTATGTTATGGTTGTTGTTATGTGCCATCGAGTCACCTGCAACTCATAGTGACCCTATGTACAGCAGCCCTAAACCCTGCTCTCTCTACTATGGACAATGATATTTGAAATATCAGTGGCAAAGGATCCAGCATCACAGAAACATCCTCACTGCTGCAGTACAGACAACTGTCCTTCCATCAAGGAAAATAAATAAATAGTAATCAAAGTGTCTTTTTACTTATGTACAAAATATATAGTATGGTATACGGTAACAAAACTACTGAATTAATTGTGCAAAGAAGTGGCGGGAGAGTGTGAGAGTGTGTGAAGGCGGGCTGCAAATGTTTCAGGTCTTTGTTGAATACCTTCTAAATGAAGCTTCTTTGATTTAATATTAAAATGTTTCATAGCATAATCAAAATGTTACCATTTTGACCCTTCATAATATATTCTACTTTCTCCTCACAGGGTTTAGTATCAAATGTGTCTTCATTATGTTTATTGCTTATTATCTCTTACTCATTGTTCAACAAGGACAGAAATTGTTGTCTATTTCATTGACTAGTGTATCCCAAGATTCTAGAATATTGTAGGCACAGAGTAAGACTTTTTTTGTTTTGTTTTGTTTTTTGTTTTTGTTTTTTCCATTTTTATTAATGTTAATAAACATTTACAGAGATTTTGGATTTCCATTCATTCATTGCTGCACTTTTCTCCGTGCCCACCCCTCCCCTCCAGTTCATTCCTCTCTTTCAAAAGAAAAAAAAATCCTTCATTGGTATAACAACTCCCCCATCCCAACCCACCCCCTGCACCGAGTACACTTCTCTATGCAACCTTAATTCTAGAATCGTGTGCTAACCATAATATCCAACCATATATCGCCTCTAATCTGTTCTTTCCCTCATCTGTTTCAATACAGTTTACATAATTTATCCAGTTTTTTCTCAGTCTTACGCCAACCCTGATGTCAATCCCATTCCACATCAGTGGCACCATGCAGTATTTGTCCCTTTGTGACTGAGATATTTCACTCAGCATAATGTCCTTCAGGTTTATCCATTTTGTATATTATTTCATGAGGTCCTTGTTTTTCAATGCAGTATTCACAATGTAGTATTCCATTGTGTGAATACACCACAGCTTCTCTATCCATTCGTTTGTTGATGGGCACTTAGGTTGCTTCCAACTCTTTGCTATTGTGAACAAAGCTGCAATAAACATGGGTGTGCATGTAAGAGGTTTTTAAACCATGTAGGGAGTAAATTAAAATTGTGATCAAGGATGACATAGCTGAGAATTTGGCAGTGAAGACCAAGATAAAACAAAAATTTAAGGCGAGGAGCATGTTAAAGAAGTAACAAAATCTACTATGATTACAATGGAACAAAATGAGAGGGGGGAGAGGAGTAGAGGACAGGAAATTAAGAGGCTGATTGTCTAGAGTCTTGAGAATCAATCTAACCACTTAGACATTTTACTCAGAGTGAGAGTAAAAGCCATTGAAAGTTTTGCCTGAGTTGTCCCCTGACTGAATATGCTTTAGATTTTTGTGGATAATGGATTCTGCCATGGACTGAGTTGTAACCCCCAAGAATAAATGCATATAATTACCTAATGTGGATCCTATATAATAGTCCTCCATGATTTGTTAAACCAAATAGCTGTAAAAGAATTGAGGGTAGAATGCAACACTTTCTAATTACAGCTCTAGTTAGATGTAAGGGGTTTTCCTGGGGTGTGGCCTATTGTTACATTTTACTCTCTAGTAATAAAAGGGGGGGATAAAATGAACTGGGGGATCACCTTGTACCGCCAAGAAGTTCCATAAATGGAGGGTGTCTTTTTGGACCCAGGCCACTGCGCAGTGAAACTCTGTGACACCCGGAAAGGCCAGAACACATGGGTGTCTCCAGGAATGTCAGACCCACAGATGCCGGAAAAACAATTTCCTTTACCACTGCTTTCCCCTAGAGCTGGTGACAGAGTTCCAGTGACCCAGTGATTAAGGAGCCATGCTACCATCCCAAAGGCAGACAGTTCAGATCCACCAGCTTCTCCAAGGCAGATTTATGGACAGTCTCTCCCCATGTCATTTACAGCCTCTGAAAACCCGCTGGAGGGGTAGCTCCAACCTGAGGGCACGTAACAACAGTCTGGAAGAGAATAAATGTCTCTTTTTTATTAAAGCCTGTGGTATCTCTTCTATAGCATTAGATAACTGAGACAAATTCCAGTGCAGCCTGGACAGAAATTGAGAAATAGTCTCCCGCAATAATCCAAGATGAAGATGAAAATTACTTGGCCAGGTTGGCGGTAGTATATAATGATTAGCTTCAGTTTGCCTTTTGAAGATGATCTAATGCAATTTGCTGACAACATAAATGCACAATATGAGATAAAGAAACTCAGAGTGCAAGAGAGAACCAATCAAGGTGTTTGATCTAAGCAAGTTGATGGATTCAGATACCACAGACTGAGATGCAAAAGCTACGGAGGTGAGAAATTGATGCCTTAGGAGTCAGCAGTTTTTCTAAAAATTTCTAGTATTCACATACACACATCCTATATAATTTGTTGGTTTGTAGATCTGTTGTCTTCATTGCTTTTTGTTTAGTATATGCCGCTGAGTAAGAACCAATCCATAGCTGGCTCTCCAGTGGGAATTTAGAGGCAGTAAATCTCATGGAACGGGATTGTCCGCCTTTCTCCCGCAGAACAGCTGGTGGATTTGAATCTTTGAGTTGGCAGTACAGCTTTTTACCACTACACTGTTTTTGTTGTGTACCATAGAGTCAGAACTGACCCACAGCTGACCCTCTGGAGGATTTTCAGAGGCAGTTAATCACTCAGGAGGCAATTGCCCATCCTTCTTCCAAGGAGCAGCTGGTAGACCCAAACCATGTGCATTTGTGATTGCAAGGTATCTTCTTGCCACTAGGCCATCAGAACTCAATATACAGCCAACCTCGGGGCTCAGGCTGTTTTGCCATAGCCTGTCATGGTCTTTTTTTCCCTCACCAGTATGTTTCCTTGGACTGATATCACTGAATGATGGCAGAAATAATGGACATTTAGAGCTAAAATGATTCCTTTTATGTTCCTCTAGCAAGGTACTTCTCACACAAAATTGTAGTTTCCATATTCAATCATCTGGAAGATGCCATTGGTGGTAATATGCACTATTATTTTCTGTCCTGTTAACAGAGAAAAACACAGCCATTTGAACTATGATCAATGTTTCCTTACTGTATACCTGTGGTTTACATAGATACAGATAATTTCTAAATTCAGACATTACTCTTGTGCACACATAAAAATGAAGGTATAAGCAAGTAAATTTGTTAAGGTATTCCTAAAACATTCTCTTTTATTAGGCTATTAATTATATTTTGTCCAATGTTACAAAGCCTTCATTTCATGCAATTTAGAACACTGTGTCTATAATTAGTGTGACACTTTGCACAATAACTTTAGGAGACATGGATTAGAGAAAGCAGAAGATGAAAAGAATAGAAAATAGATCAGATGTTAAAAGTAGGAAATGGATTTTGCACAGTGTAACAATAAATTTGAGCGCGGCAGAGATTGAGAGGGTAGCACAGGAAAGAGCAAGGTTTCCACCTGTGGTTCATAGGTGACTGTGTGTTGTAGCTGACACAGAGGCATCTAACAGCAGCAATAACTGCCAAGTAATACTTAAGTCTAAACTAGCTAAAGTGCAGCTAGGCAATATTTGCTCATGTGGATAAACACCAACCAGATCCAACTCATAGCTAACCCTCCAGCAAGTTTACGGTCCTAAAATGTTTTCACTATTCCGCCTGATTCTCTTAAAATATATTTCAAAATTGTACTATCTGTGCAGCAAATAATTTTAAATTATCACCTTTAGACAATAAACTTTCTATAACGTCCCCATTTATGTGGGGCAGGAGAGGCTGTCCTGGATGGTTCTGGCTCAAGGTCTCTCAGAAGGTTGTAGATAACCAGTTAAGTCAGCAGTCACCCACTGAACCAGGTATCATTTGGTAATTTCCACTTGAACTTTCAAATTAGCACTGGCCCTAAGGAGATGAGACTCAGTGTAAATATACTTCAGTATCAACCAAGAAGAGGGAGAACCAGAAAGATACTAGGCAAAGAATGAGAAGAGTACAGAGCCACTGTGTCGCTGGTTGTTGTCAAGTGTCAGCAAGTTGAGTATGACTCATAGAGATCCTATGAACAACAGAGGTGAACCCTGTCCTATCCGGTGCTATCCTTATCATCCTCAGCACATTTGAGTTCACAGACACTGTATCAATCCATTTAATTGGGGGTCTTCTCCTTTGCCATCCCTCCACCTTTCCAAACATGATGTCTCTTTCCAAGGAATAGCCTTGCCTAGCAATATGGCCAAGATATGTGAGACAAAGCTTCACCATCTTTGCCTCCAAGAAGTACACTCATTTGCACTTTGTCAAAACATTTCTGTTTGTTCTTTTTACAGTCTGTGAGGTATTCAGCACTTTTCTCCAACACCACAACTCAAATGAATCTTCTATTGTCATTCTTCTTCGTTGTCCAGCTCTCAGATACACAGCAGGTGATTGGAAAGACCCTGGCTAGAATCAGGTGCACCTTGGTCTTTAAACTGACATCATTGCTCTTCAGGACTTAGGAGCAGTCCCTGACAGCAGACTTCCCCAATGAGATCTGTCTCCTTAACTCCTCACTGCTGTTACCAAGGGTGTTGACTGTGAATCCAAGCATGATAAAATCATTGACAATTTCAATCTTTTGTCTATCTATCATGATGTTACTTATCGGCCTAATGGTGAGGAATTCGGTTTTCTTAGTGTTGGGATGTAATCCATATTGAATGTCAATCTCCTCTCTGAGATTAACTGCCTCTGAAAAGCCTGCAGAGCAGCTGGTGGCCTTGAACCGTGGGCCTTCTGGATTGCAGCTCAGCTTCTTGTCACTAGGTCACTAGAACTCACTATATACAGTATATATACATTATATACACACTATATATACTGGGACTCTGATGTGCCAAACGAGGTAATGGTTACCCATGGTGGACAGTGTTTGCTGGAGCTTTCCGACTAAAACAAGCTTGGAAGCAGGAGCAGCATCCACTTCTGAAATGGGTTGTCTCCGGAAACCCTATGTACGAACAGTGCTCGGGCCTTTCGTTCACAGGGTCGCTATGAGTCGTCTACGACTTGACGACACCTAACAACAACATACACAATACACTATATAGACGCTATATATACTCTATATATGTGCTATAAACACGCTATGTATGTTGTTGTTGTTGTTATGTGCCGTCGAGTCGCCTGCGACTCAGAGCGACCCTATGTACAACAGCCCTAAACTCCGCTCTGTCCTGTGCCAATCGCACTGTCTCCAATACTCCCATCCCAATTATCCCAATCACTGATTCAATCCACCTCATAGAGGGCCTTCCTCTCCTGCGCTGTCCCTCCACCCTCCCAAGCATGATGTCCCTCTCCAAGGACCGGTCTCTCCTCACAACATGTTCAAAGTATGTTAGACAGAGCCTCAGAATCCTTGCCTCCAAGGAGTCACCCGGTTTAACCCTTTCCAGGACAAATCTGTTTGTTTTCCTAGCAGTCCATGGTGTTCTCAATACTCTTCTCCAGCACCACAGCTCAAAGGCATCAATTCTCCTTCTATCCTCCTTGGTCATTGTCCAACTCTCTGATGCATAACAGGTGATTGCGAAGACCATGGCCTGTATCAGTCGCACCTTAGTCTCCACAAAGAGACACCACTGCTCTTCAGCACTTTGGAGAGCTCCCTAACAGCAGACTTTCCCATGGCAATGCGCCTTTTAATTTCCTGGCTGCTGGTGCCAGACTGTTGACTATGGAGCCAAGCAAACTAAAGCTGTGTACAATCTCAATCTCTGTATATAAACACTATACACACACACACACACACACACTCTCTCTCTCTCTCTCACTCACTCACTCTTCAGGCTTTTACTTTCTGCATTTCAAAAATAAGAATAGGAATAAAATACAGCATTTAAAAAACCTCTCTCCCTCTCTCTCTCTTATTGCCATCTCCTCAGAACTGATTCATAGCTGATCCTCCAGTGGTTTTCCAAGGCTGTAAAATCCCATAGCAGGAGATTGATCATTTTGCTCTTGAGAAGCTGCTGGTGAACTTGAACCTCCAGCGATGGGCCACCTTTGGGCTGGCAACACAACTCTATACTGACTACATAATCAGTTACTGTGCTGTCTATTCTAATTTGTGAGTGATCCTGTGGGGCAGAATAGAGCAGCCTCAAGTGTTGACAAGACTGTACTTCTACGAAAGCAGTTTGCCACAGGTGGGGAGCTCTGGTGGCCCAGGGTCAAGAAGCTGCGCTGCAATCCCCAAAGGCATGTGGTTCGGGGCCACCAGCTGCTCTGCAGGAGAAGGGTGGGCAATCTCCTCGCATGCAATTAACAGCCTGTGAAAATGGCCAGGGAGTCAGCCACGGGGTTCTGACTCTACAGTCCACAACAAGTGGACCAAACCTATGACCTTTTCGTTAACAGCCAGGGACTTAACCACTGTGCCACCAGGGCTCCTAAATGCCCCATTATTGGCTTATACGCAAAGAATAATATTCAACTGGAATGCATTGTGTGAATGTAGGTTCAAAGTCAAGAATTCTTGGCTTTGAAATTGTTGATGACCAAAGGAAACCCTCTGCCGCTCCCTAGTGGTTGCATATGGTCCTGGGAGCACTGTTGCGTTACATTATGATGTGCCCTTCAGTGAGCTCACAGCAGCCCCTCCAGTGGGTTTTCAGAGGAAGTAAACTGCAGGAGAAACTACCTGTCTTTCTTGTGGTGGAGCAGCTGGTGGATGTGAACTTCCAAATGTGTGCCTTTGGGTTGACAGCCTAGGTCTGTATCACCCTTTGAGAAGGAAGTTAAAGTCCATCTTTCTCCCACAGAGTCACCAGTGCCGCATGCCTTTGGCTTGGCAGCACAATCCTCAGCACTTAGCCAACAGCATGTCCTTAACATCTTCGCAAGCTTGGGTTTGACGTGGGAGAGGTGAGGGGACTGGGGGAAACACGTCTTCACAAAAGAATGTACACCAAAGTTCTTCACTTCACCCAAACACATGCATGCTCTCAGTGGTAGGGTACTCAAGACCCTTTCTGATCTGGATTTTCCTAAGAAAACTGACACTATTTAAATATCATTTTCTCTAGATTTATCTCCTTTTGGCCAATGCCCTTTAAAAGTTGTTTTTCCCCCTCAGGGCAAAAACACACAATTGTCCTTTATTGTGTGACTTCAAAGACCTCGTTCTTGCCCTGTACTCTCCTGCTCTTTATATTCGTGATGAATAAACGATCCTTCTCATAAACACACACAAAGATGCATTTCTCAACTCTCACTGAAAAATCCCGCCTTAAAAAGAGCTCAAGCAGATTGAGCTTTTGGTTTCGCAAAATGTGCACTTAAAATACTATATTAATTTAGAATTGACATCCCTTAACATCTAATAAAAAATGTGATAATAAATTATACAGATCCAGTTCCCAAATTATTTTTCTGCTTGAAGGTGTTTTGACATCTAAGTTCAATAACAAATAGATGCGTTGTATGGTCTCTTGGGTTTGATATTTAATCTTAATCCTAAACTAGATTCTTTGGGGAGAAAGCAGACATATGACAGATGACAATTGGTTTCATTTTATAATTGAACATATGGAGTCTTTTTTTCCGCGTTGTTGAAGGGTTACACTTTCTTTGCTTCAAGAAAAAAACATTCCAATGTTAATGTTCCTAGTTTTCTTAGTGATACAAATATTTTTGTTATTTTTGTATTGATTTTTTATGGAATTTTTCTACATGTTAGAGTGAAAAGTTTAGTGTAAACTTGTAGACTGACTGAACTTTTCTTTCCAAATACTTGGGAAATTAGTTTTAAGTTCTGAAAATAGGATGCATTATTAAACATTCTTATATTTTCCATCTTTTAAGAAAGTGTACTTTCTCAAAAGTATACTTGCTTAAATAAGCTAATTAAAGTGAAATGCAGGGAACAGTATGTGGCATGTAATATGCGATAGACAATTATTGGCTGTAAGGTATATATGCCTATTTATAATAAGCACATTATAATTTCTATGTGCTTATTATTATAAATATATGTTATTGTTGTTATATACCATCAAGTCGCCTGCAACTCATAGCAACCCTGTGAACAATAGCTCTGAACCCTCTCCCATCCCGAGCCGGTCTCATTGTCACTAATATACCTACATACATTACACCAGTTATTGTGTCAATCCATCTCATCCGGGGTCTTTATCTCCTGTGTTGTCCCTCTACGCTTACAAGTATGATATCCTTCTCTAAGAACCAGTCTCTCTTGGAAACATGCCCACAATATGTAAGATGGAGATTCAAAATCCTTGCCTCCAGGGAGCAACATGTTTCAGCCTCTCAAGAACAGACCTGTTTGATCTCTTGGCTGTCCGTGGTATGTTTACAACTCTTTTCTAGCACCACAACTCAAAGGAGTCAATTCTTCTTCTGTCATCTTTAGTCATTGTCCAGCTCTCTGATGCAAAGCAAGTAATTGTGAAGACCATGGTCTGGACCAGGCACACGTTAGTCTCCAGACTGACATATTTGCTCTTCAGAACTCAGAAGTCCCTGACAGCAAAGTTTCCCAATGCAATTCATCTTTTGATTTCCTGGCTGCTGGTACCAAGAGTGTTCATTATTGAGCCAAGTAAACTAAAGCTGTTAACAATCCCAATCTCTTCACTGTCTACCATGATGCTGCCAATTGGCCCAGTTGTGAGAATCTTTATTTTCTTGATGTTGAGCTTCAATCCATATTGAAAGCTATAGTCCTTGACTTTCTGCAACAAGTACTTCAGGTCCTCCTGAGTTTCAGAAAGCAAAGCTGTGTCATCTGTGTAATGCAGGTTGTTGTTGAGTCCTCCTCCAATCCTGATGCCACATTGCTCCTCATAAAGCCCAGCCTCCCAGATGATCTGTTCCACATATAGATTGAAAAGATATGGAGACAGTACACATCCCTGGCACATTCCTTTCTTTATTTTTAACCACGCAGTGTTTCCTTGCTCTATCTGACAACTGCTTCTTGGTCCAAGTATAGGTTTCACATAAGCACAATCAAGTGCTCTGAGATTCACATTCTTCTCAAGGTTAGTCACAGTTTGTTGTGACCCACACAGTAAAATGCCTTTGCATAGTCAATGAAACACAGACATTCCTCTGGTACTCACTGCTTTCAGCTAAGATCAATCTAACATTAGCTATAATGCCCCTAGTGACACGGCCTCTTCTAAACCCAGCTTGCACATCTGGCAGTTCTCTGTTGGTGTACTGATCCAGTCATTTTTGGGTAATCATCAGCAGGATCTTGTTTGCGTGAGATATCAGTGACATTGTTTTATAATTTCTACACTCTGTTGGGTCACCTTTTTATGGAATGAGAATAAATATGAATCTCTTTGAGTCAGTTGCATCCAATAATGATACCTTTCTGCAACAATTTCTGTTACAAAGGATGAAAGGGGATTATTTGGCTTTAATTTTAAGTTCATTAAATACCACGGGAACAAAAATGACTCCTAAGATGGGAAGGGGGGCAGGTAGGAGATAATTGAAAATGTTAAATGTGATACCAATTTATAACACAGTCCATCAAATTTGTCTTTGATAAATTCCTACTAAATCTATTATTAGAATTGGCATTGTGCACTGAGCTATAGGGAACTCTGGTGGATTAGAGAGTTAACATTACTATCCAGAAATGCTGTGACTCTCTGGTGGTTCAAATCCTCTCGTGGCTCCAAGGGAGGGTGATGGACAACCTCATCCCATAGAATTGACAGCTTTAAAACCCATTAGAGTGTCAGCTCTAAGTTGGTTCCAACAGGATGGTAATGACTTTGAAATTTTTTTTCTGAGCTATATACCTATTTATGATAGTTGTTGTTGTTGATATTGTTGGTATTATTGTTGTTTACCATAGGGTCAGAAATGACCCATAGTTGACCCTCCGGCAGGTTTTCAGAGGCAATTAATCCCACAGGAGGAGACTGCCCCTTCTCCTGTGGAACAGCTGCTGGCCTCAAACCATGTACCTTTGGGATTGCAGTGCAGCTTCTTGCCATGAGGCCACCAAAGCTCCTGGTTTATGGTAGTTTTACCCCAAATTATTTTTTTTTTAAGTATTGCCTAAAATCCCACTTGACTACATAATATATTGTCCAAGCAGGGACACTTGTGAAAGTAAAAATTGTTGATGTTAACAGATACTCCAGGATGTTGTTGTTAAGTGCCGTCAAGTCGCAGGTGACTTATAGTGCCCTATGAAGGAGAGTCCTCAACGCTTGGGTGCCTTTCATCCTCTCTCCAGGTTCATAGGGTTTCCGGAGGCAAGCTATTATGGAAGCGGACGCCGAGGTAAAAAGTCACAGATTCCCGGGCACAACAGTGACCTGTTTCTCCCACCCACAGTCCTGACTATCAACACCCTCATAACAACTCTTGCCATCAAGTCCTCTCCCTCCCAGCTTGCCACAGCCCGGAACTAGCCTTTGTGCTCACAGTCAGCCCTCCACAGCCTTCCTCTTGGCTCTGCTTCCCTCTCTCTCCAGCTTAGATTTCATGGCCCATCAAGTCAATCAAGGTTGCCCAAATCCCTAACTCCCTTGCCTCTTGTTCTTTTTCACATTCTGCAGGCAAAACCTCGATTCTGGATGAATGGAGCCATCTGCTTGCTTTGTGATTTCACTAGGACTGTTGTGTGGCTGGATGGCAATCACCCAACAGCTTCCACAAACTCTCCACCATCAGCTTCAAACGGGTCTCCAGATTGCCTGGCAAGCGTCTTCGCTTCCTCTCTCAGCTTTCCTACTTTCTAAAACAACTTACAAAAGGGTTTGTTTTCCTTACACCCCCAGTCCCTTTCCTTCTCTCCTTCTCAGTAGATAGATGGCTTTACCTCTGCTTCACAAATAAGAGACAGTGTGGGTCTGGATTTCCTACTGCTAATTGAGAAAATTCCAGCTTGCATCATTGTCGACTTCTCTCCTGCCCTGAAGAAATTATTCTTTCCCTGCCGAAGCTGAAGGCCCAGCTCACACTGCTATAGATCTCTATGAACAAATCTTTTATACTTTTTATCTGCAACATTAACTTTGCCTTTCCACTGGCTCCTTCCAAATAGGTTCAAATATCCATCATTTAAAAACCCAAACATCTCAGACAACACTCTACTCCTAGTTGCTACTTCCCAGTTATAGCTTTCTAATAAAATTCTCCATTCCATTTCTTTTCTCTTCTAGACTTACTCCATCTGGGTTGCTGTTACATCCACTTCACTTAAACTGACCATACCATTAACATTTTAACTACATTGTTAATTATAAATGGTAACATTGGTCTTCTTATTTGTTTCTAACAATATTTGAAATAATTAGAAAATTTTCTTATTCTTCCTTTTATGACACCAAACACTTGCAGTATTTCTTCCTAGGACTTGGCCATCTTCAATTCCCTTCTATAATAATCTCACTCAGAGACAAACACCTCCCGTTCACACTTCAGAGTCACCTCTACAGACAAACTTCTCAGAAACTTCCAAGGTGCCAAGCTCTGATGGGAGCACTGCACTGCCTATCCTCCATTATCAGCCACTTGACCATTTTTCTCCACCTTATTAATAGCAGCCACTCAAGGAGAAAACTGGTGTTTACTCGCATACTTGCCACTTTGAAGGATCACTAATTATTTACTCAATCTTGACGATTCTACATCCCAAACGTCACTTCACTATCCTCAAGCCCATTGCTGCAGTCACTGGGTCAGTCCATCTCGTGGAGTGTCTTCCTGCTTTTCTCTGACCTTCTATTTTTCCTGACATGAAGGCTTTTCCTAGGACCTGCCAGCTCCTGACAACATGGGCAAAGTACGTTAAAGGAAGTTTCTCTGTCTTTGCATCTATACCCTGGTTGTACTTTCTCCAAGACAAATTTATTTCCTCATTTGTAAGTACATAAGGTATTCAATACTCCTAACTAACACTACAATTCAAAGACATCAATTTTTCTTTGGTCTTATTCATTGCACAACCTTCTCAGACATGTGAAGCAATTGAAAAGTGAAAATGTCTTACTTGGGCAAGATACACCTTGGTCTTTAAATTGACATCCTTGCTCTTTAATACTTTAGAGAGATACTTGACATCAGATGATCCACTGCATTATGTCCTCTGATTTATTTACTCTTATTGCCCTCCATATTTATGTGGATCCAAATAAAAGGAAATTATTGACAACTTCAGTTTTTTTCTTCTTATAACCTGATGTTGCCTATTGGTCCAATGGTGAAGATTTTTGTTTTCTTGTTGTTGATATGTAATCCGTTTTGAAGGCTGTAGTCTTTAATCTTCTACAGTAATTGATTCAAGTCTTTTACCCTTTCTGCAGGCAAGCTTGTGTGTTCTGCTGGAACACGTACCTGTTCCTAGAACAAGATCCTGAGCGATTTTAAATCCGGAAAAATTGCCATCAGGGTTGTGTTCTTCTTCCATATCTATTCAAACTGTGTGCTGGGGAAATGATTAAAGAATTTGGACTATGTGAAGAAGAATGTGGTATCAGAATTGCAGACTTACATTGTGCAGGTGGCACCACTTGGCTTGTAGAAAGTGAAGAAGCCTGAAAGCGCTTACTTTGTCCACTTTCAAATCTGGTCAGCAGCTCGTGTGGATTCTTGTAAAACTGCCCAAACTGGTATGTCTGCATCCAGCTACCCTGAATCATTCTTTGTATTTTTGCCAAAAGGTTACAGGGAAAATGTTCTATTTCTAAATATATCTGAAAACACTTTAACCTTCAAGATTAGGATGAAAAGGATTTGTGGATCATACATATCTCACCTAAAAAAAAGTCCAAGTTCTGAGGAATCACTTCCTATAGCAGACTACACCCAATGGAGAGGTAAACTCTTGGAATACATTAGTTTAGGAAAGAACAATTTTATAATTCTTAGAGGCCAGATGGAGATCCTAGATTTTAAAGTGGCTATAAGCAAGAAATTTTATTGGAGGAAGTGAAATCTGTTTACTTAAAGAACAAATGTCATAGAGATAAAAAAAACAGCACATATGAGAAACTAGAATAACTTATACATAGAGTCAATATATTTAGGTGTGTGGAAGATAGGAGAATTGATGACTTTGAGCTTTGGTGTTGGAGGAGAGTATTGAATATACCATGGACTGATAAGAGGATGAACAGGTTTGTCCTGTAGAGGGTTAAACCAGGCTGCTCCTTGGAGGCAAGGATTCTGAAGCTTTGTCTGACATACTTTGCAATATTGTGAAGGACAAGTCCTTGGAGAGGGATGTTATGCTTGGGAGAGTGGAGAGACAGCGCAGGAGAGAAGACCCTCGATGAGATGGGCTGATTCAGTGACTGGGGTAAGGGGGTAGGTGTGTCAGAGACAATAAGATTGGCACAGGATAGAGCAGGGTTTAGGGCTATTCTACATAGATAGGTCCCTATGAGTTGCAGGCAACTCAATGGCACATAACAACAACAAATATTATTGTGGATTCTTCAAGCATCCTTTGGGAAGCTATAAAGTAAGAGAAGAAAGGAAAATGTATTAATTTAGTGTGTAGATTTTGTTGGGAGTTTTTTCTTGTTTTTGGTTTTTGCTAGTTTCTTAGGGTTTTTTATGGGGTTTTGTTTGTATTGTGGAGGTGTTTTCGTCTAGCTAAATGCAGCAGTACTAATGACAGACCTCTGTCTTTATCAAAGAATCTCCTAACTCACTAGTTTGCTTGTAAAGAGCCTTGGACACAATGGTTAACAGCTCACTTGCTGACTTAAAGTTTGACGTTCAATTCCACTAGCCACTCTGTGGGAGAAAAGACTTAAAATTGTTCTAGAAAAATTTGAGCTTAAGTTTTCTGCTCCTCATTGATCCACAGATTGCCCTCTCTTCTTGTGCAGCCTCCACTGTATCCCTGAGACATGATAGTGAAGGTCGGAGTAATCGGATTTGTCTGCATTGGGAGCCTGGTCCCAGGGCTGCTTTTAACTCTAGCCAAATGGATGTTGTTGCCATCAATGATCCCTTCATTGACCTCAACTACATGGTCTATGTGTTCCAATATGTCTCCACCCATGGCAAGTTTAATGGCACTGTCAAGGCTGAGAATGAGAAGCTGATCATCAATGTGAAAGCCATCACTACACTCCAGGAGCGAGATCCCGCCAACATCAAGTGGGGTGATGCTGGTGCTGAGTATGTTGTGGAGTCCACTGGAGTCTTCACAATGTTGGAGAAGGCTGGGGCTCACTTGAAGGGTGGTGCCAAACAGGTAATCATCTCTGCTTCTTCTGCTGATGCCCCCATGTTTGTGATGGGCATGAACCATGAAAAGTATGATAACTCTCAAGATTGTCAGAAATGCCTTCTGTACCACCAACTTCTTGGCTCCCCTGGTCAAGGTGATCCATGGCAGCTTTGGCATCGTAGAGGTACTCATGAACACAGTCTGTGCCATCACTGCCACCCAGAAGACTGTGGATGGCCCCTCTGGTAAGCTGTGGCATGATGGCCATGGAGCTGCCCAGAACATCATCCACACATCTACTGATGCTGCCAAGGCCGTGGGCAAGGTCATCCCTGAACTGAATGGGAAACTTATCGGCATGGCTTTCCATGTCTCCACCCCCATTGTGTCAGTTGTGGACCTGACCTGCCATCTGGAGAAAGCTTCCAAATATGAAGACATCAAGAAAGTAATAAAACGGGCATCAGAAGGGCCCCTCAAGGGCATCCTGGGATACATTGAAGACCAGGTTGTCTCCTGTGACTTTAATAGTGACACCCACTCTTCCACCTTTGATGCTGGGGCTAGTATTGCCCTGAACTATCACTTTGTCACCTCATTTCCTGGTATGACAATGAATTTGGCTACAATAACCAGGTGGTGGACCTGATGGTTCACATACCTCCAAAGAATAAGAGCCCCTTGGACCACCAGCCCCAGCAATAGCACTAGAAGAGAGAGACCCTCAGCTGCTGGGGAGTCCTTGCTCTAACTCGATCCTCCCACGCACTGAGAATCTCACGTCCTTGACAGTTTCCATCCAGTACCCCTCAAAAAGAGGAGGGGCTTGGAGAGCCCATCTTGTCAAGTATCATCAATAAAGTACGCTGTTGTTGTTGTTAAGTTCCATTGAGTCATAGACGACTCATAGCGACCCTATAAAGGAAGACCTGGATATTTTCGTCCTTTCTCCAGGTTCATAGGGTTTCCAGAGGCAAGCTGTTTCAGAAGTGGATGCCACTCTTGCTTCTAAGCTTGTTTTAATTGGGGAGCTCCACCAAACAGTGTCCACCATGGGTAACCATTCTCGCATTTGACAGGTGTCACAGTGTTCAGGTTCACAGGAACCACAAGTTTCCTCTCTACAGCAAGTGGCCAGGCCAGGGCTATACAACCTACTCAGCCAATCAATCAATCAATCAATCAATCAATTGAGCTTAGCAAACCCAGTTAGACAGTTCCATGCCATCTAGTGAGGTCAACATGCGAGGAATTGACTTGACTGAACACTACAAATAAAAAAGAATAGCTGGCTTGTGTTTAGTATCCTTAAGGAGGAAATATATCTAAGCTCAGTGAGATATTGGTAAATCCAGAACCATGAAGGAAGTGAGACCTTCACAGTATCCTTATTTCAAAGTATTACATTTTGAGGCTTGAATTTGTTCTGCTTATTCAGCCTGAGAAGAACTAAGCATTTTTGCCCCTTTAATCCTCCAGTTCCAGGTCTCTGCATATTCCATTATAATAGTTTGCTTTCTCTTCTCTAGCTGCCCTTTAAAATCTTCTGTTCAGTTCTTCAACATCATTTCCCTTTGTTTTAGCTTCTCGATGCTCTAGTGAAATTTTCAGCCTCTGAAATTTATAATTTGGCAAAGACTCCTCTTGCATACTTTAGGCATATTGCTAAGATAGACAATTCCTTGGAGAAGTACACCATGCTTGGAAGGGTAAGGGGTTGATAAAAGAGAGGAAGACCCTCAACCAGGTGGGCTGACACAGGGATGTGCAGCAATGGGCTTGAGTGTACGGAGACTGTGAAGTCGGCACAAGATAGGAGAAAGTTTAGATGTTGTTTCTAGGGTCTCTATGAGTCTTACTCCACTCATAGTGACCGTAGTGACCCTATAAACAACAGATCTGAACCCTTTCCTATCCTGTGCCATCTTCATCATCTGTGACATAATTGAGCCCATTGCTGCAGTCACTGTGTTAAGCTGTGTCATTGAGGGTCTTCCTCTCTTTTTTTGACCCTCCACTTTTCCAAGTATGATGTCCCTTTCTAAGAAAAAGCCTTTCTTTTTTTTTTATTTTTATTGTATTATTTTTACATGTACCGTCAAATCAGATCTGACTGGTACAGGAGGAGATTGCCCCCTCCTTCTCCAGCAGAGCATCTGGTGGATTTGAACCGGAAAAAGCCCTTCTTAACAACAGGCCCGAAGTATGTGAGATGAAGTTTTGTCATCCTTGCCTCTAACGAGCACTCTGGATGCACTTTCTTCAATACACACCTGTTCATTCTTTAGGCAATCCATGGGATATTAGGTACTCTTTTCCAACAGCACAATTTAAAGGTATCACTTTTTCTGTCAAACTTATTCTTTGCGCAGCTCTCAAATGTATAGCAAGCAAGGGACTGAGAAGACCAAGGCCTAAGTCAAGCACACTTTAGTCTTTAAAAGTGCTTAGTATAATGCCTCAGTACTGTGGAGAGGTCCCTGACTGCAGATATTCCCAATGTAGTATGACTCCTGATCTCCTGACTGCTGGTACCACATGTGTTGATTGTAGTTACAAGTAAGATGAACCATTGATAATTTTCTATCTTTGGTTAGGTAATGCAAGTCCGTACCCTTAGGCCTCCAGAGCACCTTTAAATAAATAATGTGTGTAATAAGAATATGGATTCTGTCTGTAAAGTGTAAGGAATCTAAGTTGCACAGTAGATTAAGCTTTGAGCTTCAAACAGGTGGCGGGTTAGAACACACTAATGGTTCTGCACCAAAGGATGAGGCTGTCCGCTTAGATCAAGATTTACGCTCTTAGGAGCCCTACAGGGCAGTGCTATTCTGCCTTGTAGTTTTGCTCTGTCCCACTATACCCAGGGGTTCCCCCACTGCTGGTAGATGCCATAGTGGAGATGAGGGATGCCCAGTTCTGACCTCCAAATCAGAATGAATTTACAGTGGGTTTGGCTTTTTTTTTTTTTTACAGGGTGTGAATCTCAAAGTAAAAAAATTACATAGTGGAGAGTGTTAGTATTTTGTAATGTAACTCACTCTGTAATCATACAGAAATGGTATTAGAGAAAGGAATTCAGGTCTTCTGTTCATAGGGTCACTATGAGTCAGATTCGACTTGACACTTAACCACTGAGTGAGACCAGTGTTGTTGTATTTGAAGGAATGTTCTTCTATTTTGCACATCACTCTTTGTCAGCTTGCCGTACTGAGGTAATCTGGGTTTGCTGTGATGCTGAATATAGTGCCACTGGGGTATCAAATACCATAATGGTCTCCCAATGCGGACAATGTTTGGTGGAACTCCAAGCTGTAAGATGGGTTTGGAAGCAGGAGTGGCACCCACTTCCTAAACCACATGCCTCTGGAAACTCCATGAACTTGGAGAAATGATGATAGATATGGAAAGGCATTAGGTCTTTTGTTCAGAGTTGCTATGGTTCGTACTTAGTTGCTAACAACTCACACAACATTAAAAACACTTGTAAAGACAGCAGTGCCTATTTTGCAACAAGTGTCACTTCTAGAAAGAAACCAAAGTGTTCAATGTTACTGGAGGAAGAAGGCTGCAATTGCCCCAGGGCTGATCACTCCTTGAAGAAACCTGATGAGGTCTAAGGGATCAGACCAAAGCTCAATCCTCTTAAGGCTCTGGGCCTGATCACAAAAGCCTGCATCCAAGTTAATTAATAGGACCACCCACTCCAAATTCTGAGCAAAGTATCACCTTCCGTAGTCCTAACACCCCTTAAAAAACGAAACTGTCCTTGACTGCCCTGGCATGATTTTGACCTTCTCCACACATTGTCACTTGGCGTCCCTCTCAGAACACACAATAAAGGCCTGTTCGTTTCTTGGGATCAGCTTCTTTCTTGCTTGCTCTCAATTGTTCTTTTTATGTCACAAGTTATTTTTCCTGTTTTTAATGAACCAAGAAAATATTCTTTCAACAGTTATCTTCATTTTACTCAGGTTTGGGGCAAAGCCACATTTCCAGATTTGTAAAGAAGACATAACCTTTAAGCTGTCTTCAGGCCCTTTATAGTGTAGAGGTCAGAATGAGAATGATGATTTCAGTCTTGCTTTCAACGTATGTTGCTGCTGTTGTTGTTGTTAGGTGCAGTCAAGTCCAGTACGACTCACAGTGACCCTACGAATTAAAAGATCTAAACTCT
>NW_006399856.1:4813173-4815151 GCF_000299155.1 Elephantulus edwardii | reverse complement strand
CTGACTGCTGGTACCAAGGGTGTTAATTGTGCATCCAAGCAAGATGAAGCTGTTGAGTTTCAGTCTCTTCTCCAACCATCATGACACTGCCTATCAGTCCAGGGGTAAGACTCTTTGTTTTCCTGACATTGAGATGTAATCCATACTGAAAGCTGCATTCCTTGATTTTCTGCAACAAGTACTTTAAGTCCTCACTTTCAGCCAGCAAGTTTGTGTCATCTGCATAATGCAGGTTATTGATGAGTCTCCCTATACTCTTCGAGTCCAACTTTTTGGACAATTTGCTTGGCATACAGATTGAATAGGTATGGAGAGAGACTACATCCCTGATGCATTCCCTTCCCAATTCCAAACCATGCAGTGGCTCCTCTGCTCCATTTGCACAACAGCTTCCTGATTCAGGTATAGGTTCTCCATGAGCACAATCAAGTACTCTGGGATTCCCATTCTTCTCAATGCCAGCCACAATTGTTATGATCCACACAGGATAACAGAGGACAGTTACAGTAGTGGTAGAGCCCATATTGAAAGTCAGTTGAAATGAGGGAAAAGATAACAGACATCATTTAACAAATGGTACTTGGAATGTCTTAGCTTGAATGTTGGAAAACAAGAAATTGTTAAAAATGAAATGGAATATATGAATAGCGATATAGTAGGCATTAGTGAGATGAGATGGACCAGCTTTGGCCACTTTGATTCAGATAATCATATGATACACTATGCAGGGAATGAAAAACAGAGGAAGAATGGTGTTGCATTCATAGTCAAAGGATCAATTTCAAGTTCTATCCTGAAATACAATGTTGTGATAGGATAATATCCATATGCATAGGAGGAAGACCTGTTAACATGTTTGCTCCTACATCTAGAGCCTAAGATGAAGAAATGGAGAATTTTTACCAAAGTTTTTGCAGTATGAAATGGATCAAACAGGCAATCAAGATGTGTTAATGATAACTGGAAATTGGAATGCAAAAGCAGTGAAGAAGGAAGAAAATATGGACTTGGTGATAGAAGTGAGGCTGGGAACACGATGACTGACTGTATTTACAGTGATTTATTCATTGCAAATGTCTTTTTTTTAAAGACTCAAACAACGACTTTACCTGTGGATCTCACCTGATGGGCAGCACAGGAATCAGACTGACTACATTTGTGGAAGAAATCATTGGAGGATCTCAATATCGGTAGTTAAAACTAGGTCAGGGGCAGACTGTGGGTCAGATCATCAATTACTCATATGCATGTTAAAATTGAGGCCAAAGAAAATGAAACCAAGATATGATCTTGAATCAGTTCCATCTGAATTTCATGACCTTTCAATGCATGACTGATCACTCAATCCAGAGGCCTTTGTTTTGTTTTTAAAACTTATTAATGAAAAAAAAACCCAAACAGCCTTCTCAAGGTAGGAGGATGGGAGAGGACTGACCAGGTCCTTTCCAGGTCTGATGCCTGTGTTGCTCTTCATTGTTTCCTGTAACGATCTAACACGCTGGGTACCTCCCAGGCTCTGGGGAAAGGCTGCAGAGTGGACAGACATTAGTTTGTTTCAGAGGCCGCGGGCACCTTAATTTCAGGGTGGGGACAGAACAGGGACTCCACACCCAGATTAGAACCTTCCCAGTCAGGCCTGAGGGCAGTAGCCAGGTCCCCCCCGGGACCCCCTAGGGCCTCCAGGGCGCCCCCAGTTTCCCCAACCCCGAGATCCCCCCCATGCATCCCCTAGAGCCCCAGGTCTTTGTAGATCCCACCAGGTCCCCTCAGATCTCACCCAGGCTCCTCCAGGCCTCCAAAGCCCCCCTGATTCCCCAGTCCTTACATGTCTCCTCAGATCCCACTAGGTCCCCCAGGTTCCCCTCGGATCCAATCCAGGCCCCCCAGAGCCCCAGATCCCCTCCAGGCCTCCCCAGATCCCCTCCAGGCCTCCCCAGATCCCCACCAGGACCCCCTCCAGGCCTCCCCAGATCCCTGC
>NW_006399856.1:4807184-4813073 GCF_000299155.1 Elephantulus edwardii | reverse complement strand
AAAAATAGAGGGGAGCTCTGGTGGCCTAGTGGCAAGGAGCTGCAACTACAATCCCAGAGGCTCACGGTTCGAATCCACCAGATGCTCTGCCGGGAAAGGAGGGACAATCTCCTCCTGTACCAGTCAGATCTGATTTGACGGTACACTCACACAAAAATAATAAAATAAAATAAAATAAATGGAATAAACAGAGTCACTGTACTAAAAAATGTTGCTAAATACTGAATCATTTCCAGAAATAGTATAACTGATAATATACAGAAGAAAGAAGTCCAAAGCTATACTGAAGTCATTGGGTAAAAGTAAGAATCCAGGAATTGATGGAATACCTATTCAGATATTTCATCATAGAGATGCATCCCTTTCATGCCAAGAAGTTTGGAAAGCAGATAGTTACCTGGCCAAAGAACAAAAAGCAATCTATATTTGTGTCCATTCCAAAAATAACAATTCAATAAAATGGAAAAAATATATATAGAAAACTGTGATTAATAGCACAGACAATAAAATATTGCTAATGATTATTAGAAAACAACTCGAGTAGCATGTTTTCAGGGAACTGCTAGGAATTCAAGCTGGATTCAGAAGAGGCAGTGAAATGGAAGATAACTTTGTTGAGAAAGCAAAGAATGCTATAAAGATACTTGTGTTTTATTGACAATGCAAAGGCAGCTGACTGTATGAGTAATAATAAATTATGGATAATATTAAAAAGAATGGTAATTCTAGAACACTCAATTATGGTTATATGGAACCTGTACATGGAACAAGGAACACTTTGAATAGGAGGATACTGCATGGCTTAAAAATCAGGAAAAATGTATATCAAAGTTGTATCCTTTTACTATATTTATTGTTTCTATATGCTAAGCATATCATCAAATAAGATGGACTATATGAGGAAGAATGTGCTTTCAGGATTGGAGGAAGACTCATAAAAAACATGCAGTTTGCAGATGATACACTTTGCTTGCTGAAAATGAAGAGGATTCAAAGTATTTCCTGAAAAAGATTAAAGACTTCAGAGGACCAGTCTGAATTTTTGACTAGCAATTAAAAATAATTCATAAAAAGGTTTTACCTTGTATATTCACTCTTGGACTCTCATAATCTCACTTTTAAGAAATCTATCCTGGTGGTGTCCCGGGCTGTGCCTGTCCCGCGCCCGCCGCCATTGAGACCATGGCTCCCGGGCAGCTCGCCTTATTTAGTGTCTCAGACAAAACTGGCCTCGTGGAATTTGCCAGAAACCTCGCTTCTCTTGGCCTGGATCTGGTTGCTTCTGGAGGGACTGCGAAAGCGCTGAGGGATGCTGGTCTGACAGTCAGGTAAGGTGCAGCTTGGCTTTTAAGCCGAGAATTAGCGAGGACTGCCTTTTGGAAAGTGCAAAGTTCTAGGAAGCATGATCGCTTTTGACAGGTTATTTAGTAAACCTGCTGAATTTAACGTTCAGATTTGCTGCTCTTACTCCCTCAGGCAGTGAAGCCTGGGAGTTTTGTTATTCAAAAGGCCACGCCTCCCTAGCGGTTCAGATCCAATGGCAGCTCCAATTAGAAAGATGGGCGGTTCCTCAGTGGTATTTGTAGCCTCAAAAACTCAATGGAGGTTTAGTTGTGAGTTGTTTCTGACTGAGCCACAGTGAACTTTGAGCATAGTTTTAGCGTTAAGTAGGTGGTAGAAGGAGGGACAGTAGTGGCCCAGTGCTTGAGACCCAAGCTCCATGCAGGTCAGGGCAAACCATTCCAGTCAGTGGAGCCTGGATGCTAGGATGCTACAGCAGAGATTCCAGACTAAGACTGGAGAGAGGGCTGACAAGCTGCTTCTAAAAACCAACCATTGAAAACCCTGTGAGAGACCCCATGTATCATAACTGTCTGATTCTATTCTCTCATTGTGTGAGTGGTCTCGACTCAGCCGTAGCTAATAGCAAGGTGATTGGGGAATGATTGGACCCTAAGTGGTTTTGATTTTAGAGCTCTGGTTCTTAGCTCTTTTCCATGGCCTAGAAGTAATGATGTCAGCTTGGGGACAAAAGTGTGCCTGATTAAGGCCATGAGCTTTTCAATCACTTGCTGTACACCTAAGAGCTGGACAGTGACTAAGGATGACAGAGGACGAATTGATGCCTCTGTACTGTGGTGTTTAAAGGAGAGTGCTGGATATCCCATGGACTGCCGGAAGAACAGACATGTATATATCTTGGAGAAGGTGCAGCCAGACTGCTCCTTGGAGGCAAAGATGATGAAACTTCATCTCACGTACTTTGGGCATGTTGCTAGAGTAGGTTATTACTGGAGAAGGATGTCGTGCTTGGAAAGGTGGAGGGGTGGTAAAGAGAGAAAGGCCCTGAGCCACATGGACTGACACGGTGACTGCTGCAGTGGGCTCAGGTGTGTCAGAGATTGTGGGAATGGCAACAACGGATAGGACAAGGTTCAGATCTGTTGTTTCTAGGTAGGGTCGCTATGAGTTCTACTCAAAGATGCCTAATAACAATGGTGAGGAGGGAGCTCTCCTAGCTTAGTAGTAAGGAGTTGTGCTGCTAACCCAGAGGTTCAGGGTTCAAATCTGTTGCATGAGAGTTGTTATGTGCCCTCGAGTTGCTGTGACTCCTGACAACCCTGTGTACAATAGCTCTGAACCATTCCTTATCCCTAGCCAGCCTCATCCTCTCTGATACACCTACTCCCATTACCCCAGCCACTGAATCAATCCATCTCATTGAGGGTTTCCTCTCCTGCGCTGTCCCTCCACCTTCCCAAGCATAACATCCCTCTCCAAGGCCTGGTCTCTCCTTGCACTATGCGCAAAGTATGTCAGACAAAGTTTCAGAATCTCTGCCTCCAAGGAGCAGCCTGGTTTCACCCACTCCTGGACAAACCAGTTTTTTGTCGTAGCAGTCCGTGGAATATTCAGTACTTTTCTCCAGAATGACAGCTCAAAGGCATGAATTCTCCTTCTATTATCACTAGTCATTGTTCAGCTTTCTGACTCATAGCTAGTAATTGCAAAGACTATGGCCTGCATCAGGCACACATTAGTCTCCAGACTGACATCGTTGCTCTTCAGTACTCTGGAGAGGTCTCTGACAGCAGACTTTCCCAGTGTGATTTGTCTTTTAATTTCCTGGCTGCTAATACCAAGAGTGTTGATTGTGGAGCCAAGCGAACTGAAGCGGTTAACTATCTCAGTCTCTTCACTATCATGTTGCGGCCAGTGGCCCCGTATCTTATAGAGAAAACAGGTTATCTTTCTGCTTACCTTCCCCCTGCTTTATGTCCCGAGGGAGCTCCGATGGCCTAGTCAGTAGGAAACTGCACTGCTAGCCCAAAGGCTATGCCATTGAGTCCTCCAGCAGCTCCCAAGGAGAAAGATGGGCAGTTTCCTCCCATGTGATTTGCACCCTTGGAAGCCTCCTAGGAAGTCAGCTGTGTGACTGGCACTGAGTTGGGTGGGTTATATATCACAAGCATTATTTTCACATTATTACATTTTTGTGATTACTTTTGAGAGAGTCTTCTAGGATACTGGCTTTGAGGTCAATTTAATGATGCATGTTGATGTCTAATATTGTATTTTTATTGGCCTGTTTTTTCCACATATTTGACTTTAATAATATAGAGGTTTTGGTTTTTAAAAAGGTGGCATTTTGGAAATGTTGAGCGGTAAAAGCAGCTGATGATATAGTCTGTAGTGTATTGAGCTGCTAGCCGAAAAGAGGGCAGTTTCTGGTGTTTGAACCCACTAGTGACCATGAGAGAGAATGGCGGGGTGGGCGGTCTCCTCCTGTGAACCTTTTACAGCCTTGGAATCCTGATGGAGGCTTGCTGGCTTGGAACCAACTCAGTAGCAATAGCAGTGGGATTTG
Source organism: Elephantulus edwardii (assembly GCF_000299155.1). Classification (NCBI taxonomy): domain Eukaryota; kingdom Metazoa; phylum Chordata; class Mammalia; order Macroscelidea; family Macroscelididae; genus Elephantulus; species Elephantulus edwardii. The sequence continues at coordinate 4,809,205 of NW_006399856.1, read as the reverse complement.
GTTGGGTTTGTTTTGTTTGTTTTTTTATCTTTTTCAGTTTAGTAAAACACTAAAGTTCTCTCAGAGCAATAATATCCTAAGGTGCTTTGATAGAGTGTAAAATGACAATTCAGCAGCAGAAGTATTAACTGTTTTGGTCTGTTTACAGAGATGTCTCTGAGCTGACAGGGTTTCCTGAGATGTTGGGGGGCCGTGTGAAAACCCTGCATCCTGCCATCCACGCAGGTAAGTTGTTAACATCTTCCATTTAAATCTGTCCATGATTCCCAGAAATGTTTTAGATTACTTTGTACAACAAACGAGAAAAATGGAAGAACAATGTTTACAAATCATAAGCACTGTAAAAATTTACCTGTGAAGTTTTGATAGTTTTGTCATACTTACTACCAGAGTTCATCAGTTATTTGAACCTTTTTAAGCTTGTTCTGTTACCCAGTGGATTCAGATCGTCTTCACATGCTTCTCTTCCAGGCCTGTGAGACCTGACTGTCTCAGAGTGAGGTATTTCCCACTGCAGTTACTCTCAAAATACTTAGGTCTTAAAGTAAAAGACTTTTTTTAATGACAATTTACATATGTAATGATGTGTGGCTGCCTTTCAAAAGAATGTCTTACAAAGTCTTTTATTTTTGTTCATTCACCCACAGCAGCAAAATTACTTACTTGCTGAAATGTTCTGTTGGTAACTTCGCAGGTGCAGTACTAGAAGGTAATAGGGCTAGGAATCAGCAGACAAGCTCCTGACTGAGAAGCGCTTGGTGAACCCTAATGAAACCAGCCACAGCAGTGAGATAGAATCATATAACTTTTTATATTTTATTACTCAAGGAAAATCAAGAACTGATGTAAAAAGTTTTTAAATATACTCTTAATTTTCTTGATTTTTCTGTCCAGTTACTCAGTTAAGTGTTTGATATTCTTGATCTACCCGAGATAGTGGCTTTGTCCCTACTGATGGGACTGTATTGGAAAGAGTGCCTTTTCCTGGCTTTTTTTCAACCTAATACTTTTTGTTAAACTAGGAATTTTGGCTCGTAATATCCCAGAAGATAATGCTGATATGGCCAGACTTGATTTCAATCTTATAAGGTAAATAAAAATAATTTGAAATTGAACTTGTGATGTATTTTAAGGAGCAGGGACTAAAGTTTTCCTAACCCCGCTGTCACCTTTATTCAGGCCAAGCTCAGGATTACCTTTAGTTTCCTGGTCCCCTAAACCTTTAGTGAGTGCCTTTGTATCATGGCCCATGTGTAAGCATTTTCATTTTACGAAGTGTGTGTTTCTAAAATACAGACGTAACTAAACATGGCTTAGTTGTATTCTGACTGCAGACTCGATGTATTAGAAAGCTTTCACTTCACCCATTCTGCTTCCTTTATTTCGTTAAGTTCTAAATCTTTTATATCACCTGCCTTGAAGTCTCTTTAGTCTATTGAATGCCCCCTACCTCTCCAAGCTCAGCATTTGTTTTGGTTTTTGCACATTTTGGGATTTATTGCTAGCTGGAGATGAACCTGTCAGGTAGGAAGGGACTCAGAATGGAACGGGAGAAGAATCTACTAAAAGTAGAGTCTACCTTAATGAGTATAGTAAAACTTCCCTCCGCAATGAAAGGGCTTCATTCGTTGAAGTGGCAAGACTCAGAATGAGCAGAAACAGTTGTAAACATCCATTAATAAAGGAAATGAAAAAAATACATGAAGTTTGAATCTAGGAAAATGGAAAGTTATAAAACAATAGGACCCATTATGGTTGACATCCTAAGCATTAGTGAGCGGAGATGGACTGATGCTGGTCATTTTGAAGGAGACAGTCCTGTGATCTGCTATACTGGGAGTAACACACTGAAGAATAATGGAGTCATATTCATCAAAAAAGAGCACTTGACAATTTATCCTGAAGTATAATTCTGTGAGTGACAGGAGACTGCCCATACACATACAAGAAATGCCTGTTAATACTACCACCATTTGAATATATGCATCAACCTTGAAAGCGAAAGAAATTGAGGATTTCTT
>NW_006399856.1:4806003-4806844 GCF_000299155.1 Elephantulus edwardii | reverse complement strand
TAGGAAACACATAGACTATTATGGAGATTGATTTTGGAATTCTGTTGACTTCTGCAGGCAGAGATTGATTGCACATGCAATGAAAATGTTTTAATAATACGTTATGACTGGAATAGAAAAGTTGGAAACAAAAAAGAGGAACTGATTGGTGGAAAGTAGGACCTCTGTGACGAAAATGAGGCCAGAGAACACATAATAGAATTTTGAATAGTCCATGATAGTCATTGCAAATAATTAATGGTACCCATGGCAGACAGTGTTTTGTGGAGCTCCCAGATTAAGAAAGGCTTGGAAGCAGGAGTGGCAACCACTTCCTAAATAGCATGCCTCCGGAAACTGAACTCAGAGAAACGACGATAGTTATAGAACTGGGTTCAAAGTCTTTTGTTCAGAGGGTCACTATGAGTCGTGCTCAACTCGACAGCACCTAACAGTAGCACCTAACACACACACACACACACACACACTTACACACTTAATTATCACTTTGAATTTGCTTGGCTCCACATTCAACATTCTTAGCACTAGCAGTCAGGAAATCAAGAGACTAATTGCAAAAAAAAAAAAAAGACTAATTGCATTGTTAGGGACGATCCAGAGTGCCAAAGAGTGATGATAACAGTCTAGAGACTAAGGTGCACCTGGTCTAGGCCATAGTCGTCACAATTAACTTGCTGTGCATCTAAGAGCTGGATAATGACTAAGGAGGACAGAAGAATTGATGCCTTTTCATTGTGGTGTGCGGATAACACAACTTCGCTTGCAGAAAGTGAGGAGGATGTGAAATGCTGCGGAAGATTAAGGAGTATAGCCTTTGGTATAGATTTCATCTTTTTTTTTT
>NW_006399856.1:4804443-4805650 GCF_000299155.1 Elephantulus edwardii | reverse complement strand
AAATCTCCATATGATCAGAAGGATTCAGGTTGAATATTCCTTGAAAGTCTGTTTTAATTGTCCCATTGCCACAGTGTTTGTCAAAACCAGTTCTGATTAATATCCTTTGTCAGTGTGTCCTTTGCCATTCCATATCACTCATCCCTGAGCGAGATTTTACCCTGATTCATTTTGTCTCAACATCAAGAAAACAAAGAGCCTCTACACAGGACCAATGGTCAGCATTATGATAGTTGGAGAAAGGATTGAAGCTGTCAGTGATTTCATCTTGCCTAAAGCAACAGTCATCACCCTTGGTACCAGCAAACAGGAAATCAAGAGACATAGTGCATTGGGCAAGTCTGTTGTCAGAGACCTCTCCAAAACACTGAAGAGCAATGAGGTCAGTTTGAAGACTAAGGTGTGCCTTATTCAAGCCATAGCTTTTTCAGTCACGTGCTACACATCAGAGAGCTGGGCAGTGAATAAGGATGACAGAAGAAAAATTGATGCTTTGAGTGTGGTGTTGGAGAAGAGTACTGAATATTTTATGGACTGCCAAAAGAACAAGCAGCTATATCTTGAGAAAAGTATGTATCTTGGAACAAACAGACATACCTTGGAAAATTTGATGTAAGCATGGCAAAGCTTCATCTTTTCATACGTGGGACATGTAGCTAGGTGAGGCTATCCATTAGAAAAAGACATTGTGCTCGGCAAGATAGAGGGTCAGCAAAGGAGAGGAAGCCCCCCAACGAGATGGGTTGCCAGTGACTTCAGCAGTGGAGTCTAATGTGTCAGATTATGAGGATGGCACAGGATAGGGCAGAGTTTAGGTCATAGGGCCGCCATAAGTGGTACTTGACAACATCTAAAAACAATAGGGGCTCGCTCTTAAATACTTCATGCCTATTGTCAAGGACAAGATCTGTTCTCAGATGCTAGAGGAAGTGGTTTACATACATAGGGTTTTCAGAAGCCTGCTATTTCAGAAGTGGATGACCAATCCTTCTTCCTAGTCTGTCTTAATCTGAATGTTCAGATTTAGAGAAGTATCAGACCAGCATTTTATAGAAAAAGATGACACAACCCTGCTTGCTGAAACTGAGGAGGACTTGAAGCACCTGCTGCAGAGGGTCAAGAACTGCAGCCTCCAATATGGACTGAGGCTCAGTGTCAGCAAGACAAAGATTCTCACCACTGGACCAATTGGCAGCATCAGGATGGA
>NW_006399856.1:4741690-4803778 GCF_000299155.1 Elephantulus edwardii | reverse complement strand
AACAACAACAGAGGAAGTGGTAGCCTGTGGTCTTCTTACCTTGCTTTTCCTGCTGAAGAGTCCCTGCTCTATTTGTGAACTTTGGCTAGGCTTATCATCACCAACGTTCTGGGGTCAGTGCACCTGAAATATAAACTCTTACTGATGGGAGATGAGGAGAGGACTAACTAAGCCCACTGACCTTTCATTCTCATTAATTAGCAGTTTAATCTCCTGTTATCTCTAAATTGGAGAGATGAGAAATGCTGGCAGCTTGTCTTTCTTTATGAGATGTTGTGTCTCTTCATTGGACATTGAGAATGAGAGGAGGGAGTGAGGTCAGGCCTCTAGCCAGATTGACATTGTCCTTAAAAATAGTAGACTTTCTTCACTAATTATCTCTTCTTCTTAAAAGATAAGTCTTCCATCTTTTGCTAGTTAAGCTTGCTTTACTCAAAGTGCAGTTGTACGGCTGGTTTGGAAGTTCCACTCATTCCTTCATTGATTTTTAATTTTAGCTCAGTGTTTCATTGTCATTTCAGAATTTCCTATTACTGACCTTTAGTTTGACCTCTGAAGGTCAGAATCACACATCAAGCTGTAAGACCAGATAGTTAATGGTTCGAATGAACCATTGCATTTCATCACTGTACCTAATCCAGTTAATTAGAAATAGGACACAAAATGGAATGTCTGTCAAGGTAGAGCAGATTCCAGAGTGACTCAAATTTTTTATAATCCTGTATTTCCCCTTTCTTTTAACAACTTGTGATGTCTTAATAGCCAAAGCCCACGTGTTGTTGAAGGGATTCTAACTCCTAGTGACCCCATGTCTGTCAGGATAGACCTGTGCCCCGGAGGGTTTCCAGAGACTTGATTTTTACAAGTGTCTCACTGGCCCTTTCTTCTGAGACATCTGTGTGGGTTGGAACTTTCAATCTATGTTGTCAACCATGTGCATTAACTGTATACCGTCCAGGGATGACCCTGTCTTAATCGTAATGAGCACCTACCATTTCCCATGCAGTAATACCGCATTCCGAGGAAAGAGCTCTAGTGGCATACCGTGTTCGATGTTGGACTGTTAACTTGAACGTCAGAGGTTCAAGTCCACCAGTTACTCTTTTAAGAAAAAGATGGATAGTCTCCTTCCAAAAAAGCTCTACCGTCTCAGAAGCCTGAGGGAGGTTCTCCGTCAGCTTGAATCAACTTGAGGGCAGCGGTTTGGCTTGGTGCTCTCTCATAGAAATCTCCTCTAAGGAGTGGATGGTGTCTATTGAGAGCACCTGCTGGTTGACAGCTGCTTCAGTTTGTGTATGTTCTAAGGAAGGTCCAGGCATTTAATTTTTTTTTAGAGTCCTAAAGTATATGTCCAGCACCTCGTGTTTTAGACGTTTATTATTTTTGTTGCTCATGTTGTTTTGTTTATAGCTCTTGGTGTCATTTTCCTTGATACCTATAAAGTAACCACTTTGAGTTCTGAATGATCACTAAATTCCTCTTCGTTTCAGAGTTGTTGTTTGTAATCTGTATCCATTTGTGAAGACTGTGGCTTCTCCAGACGTAACCATCGAGGCAGCTGTTGAGCAAATTGATATTGGTAAGTTGTTGTTAGGCCGCCAGCTTGATTCTGACTCGCTGTGATCGTATAGAATGGCCCCCGGAGGATTTTCTTGTCTGTATTCGTTAAGGAGGTAGATTGACACATTTTTATCTTGTTCAAACTACCAAAGGCTACTAGGTTACCAGCCATGTGCCTAAGCATTTGTGCCACCTGGCCTAAATTTATTCATAAATTGAAAACATTTTTTAGTAGACTGGCAGAATAGAAGACGACTGAAATTTAAAGTTAGACTTTATTTTACTAGTCAGTATTGAGAATCTCAAAAATCATACTTGCTCCAGGTCATGTTGAGGGACTCTTCATTCATCAGTATTTTCCTGGCTTTTCTTTGTGTGTCTGTGAAGATGTATCACTTGTTTTTAACTCTTCTTTAGAGATATAGTCGAGGTATGTGCACTTATTTCATGTGGAAAAAGCTAATAGGTGGATAAGAAAATGCAAATCTTGATTCTTCAAAGGTGGAGTGACCTTGCTCCGAGCAGCAGCCAAGAACCACTCCCGCGTGTCAGTCGTGTGCGACCCGGAAGACTATGCGGTGGTGTCTGCGGAGATGCAGGGCTCCGACAGTAAAGACACCTCCTTGGAGACCCGACGCCAGCTAGCCCTGAAGGTGCGGATGTGCTTTATTACATTATCTGTCAGATGGCAGCCAATCTAGTGCAGTGTTTGCCAAACTAAACAATTCCCACTTCTCGCTAGATTGTATCACTTCCCAGCTTTGCTGAAATCTCCTCTCTTTTGATTAAAAAAAAAAGAAAAAGAAGATAACAAATGTTAGAGAGGATTCTGTTAAAAAAGATGGGAAGAAAATTGAAAAGCTATTCAGTGTTACGTGGTGTCTTTTGCGGGGGGTTTTGGGAGGGGTGCACTTTGCTAGGAAGCATCTAAAATTGTCTTATCTCCTCCACTTTGGGTAAGGCTGCCAGTGTTTCTTAAAAACCCTGCACTTTTCACAGGCATTCACTCACACAGCACAGTATGATGAAGCAATTTCCGATTACTTCAGGAGACAGTACAGTAAAGGAATATCTCAGATGCCCTTGAGATATGGGATGAACCCTCATCAAACACCTGCCCAGCTGTATACATTGAAGCCCAAGCTTCCCATCACAGGTAACACCATTCACAGTGTCTGAGTGTGTGTAACACTATCTTCTGTCTGATGTGCTTTTCATTTCAAAGATAAATTACATAGTGCTTCATTGTAACCATCGAAGTATGAGATGCAGTTCTCAACATATGTTCAAGGACTAATGTTTGCACCCACATTTGTACTTCTGATACATATTATTTTTTTAAAACAGGTATCACCTACTTCTAGTTTATTTATTTCCCATTTAGTTTCTGAAACACAAAAGATCCCCTGTACTTTCTGTTTCCTGCTTTCCATTTTCAGAAGCATTTTCATTGTTGTCTTGTATTGTGTTTTGTTTGGTTGTATTTTTTCCTGGTATTTTGTTTATTCAAGACTTTCCTTATAAAATTGAGGAGTATTTTTTCTGTCTTTAAGGAATAATGAGAAATCTGAATTGCTTTTGATGGTATTGACCCTTCACAGTGTTAAATCTTCTACCCGTGAGTGTGGTAAAACTCAAAAAACCTTACTGTTGTCCAACTAGAGCCTACTCGGGCTGACCCTCCAGTGGGTTTTCAGAGACTAACTCACGTGGAAGAGATTGCCCATCTTTCTCCAGTGGAGCAGCTGATGTATCCAAATCACCTGTCTTTAGGCTGGGAGCACAGCTTCTGTTTATGTAGAACATTTAGTGGTTTTCTTTAAGCCTTTTGTGTTTCTGGTTCAGTATATTCTTAAATACTTCATATTTTGGGTGGCTAGCATAAATGTTACTGCTTTCTTGATTTTCTCTTCAGAGTTCTTTGTTAGTGTAGAAGAATCCTGGTGAATTTCAGATCTTGATCTTCTATGCTGCCACTTGGCAGAATCCTCCTTATACTTTCAGCTTTCTTTTTGAGTCTCAAAAGGTACTTGATATAATATCAATCCTATATTTACAGATTTATTATGTGTGTATGATCGTAAAATCTGCAGATCCTTTCTTTCTTACTGTGTTTCAAGATAGTATATAAGATCCTATACTTAACAATCCCATTCATGTATGTGATCATGTCGTCTGCAGATAGAGGTAATTTTACTTCTGCCTTTTATCTCCCTTGAAATATTGCTTTAGCTGGGACTCAATATTATATTGAATAGGAGTGGTGATAAAGGACATCCTTTTCTGATTCCCAAGGGGAGATATTTTGCTTTTATTTTACTGGTTTTTTGGCCTGAGGCCAGTGATTGTTGTTTTGTAAGGTACTGTGTTACTCACTTACGTATCTCAAGCACCCAGAGCTGTACCTAGCAATGTTGTTGTTGTTTTTTAGGTGTCACCAAGTCAAGAAGAACTCATGGTGACCCTGTGAACCACAGATCTGAACCCTGTCCTGTCCTGTGCCATCCTCACAGAGACTATCTCTGTGCCCTCGCAATGTAGGGTGCAATAAATGTTGGGCAGTTATACTTTCAAAGTACTGTCAATGATGGTACAGAAAGGAAATCAAAATAGAAGTGTTTTGTCTTTTTCATTGCTAGTACATGATCTTTCTGTGTGAACATTATACAAATACTTCTTCACAGGAAGCAGTGGCTGCTGGAAGAATCTTCCCAGGGTTAAGAAATAAGCTTAGAGGGGGAAAAAAATCAGAGGTTGCATTCTTCTTTATTGTCGAGTTACTTTTGGATTGGCTGGATTTGGCCTGCCAGTTGTCCTTCTGTGTTAGGAAATGTTCATATATCGACCTTACTATTCCCATGATGAGGTGTTTGTATATTTATTTGCGTGTAGTGCTGAATGGAGCCCCTGGCTTTGTAAACCTCTGTGATGCTTTGAATGCCTGGCAGCTGGTATCAGAACTCAAAGAAGCTCTCAGCATCCCAGCTGCTGCCTCTTTCAAACACGTCAGTCCAGCAGGTAAGCCACTGTGCTCTTGAACTTTTAAAAATGCTTTCCTTTTTTCCTTTTTTTTAGACATTCTGTAAAGTCTGAAACCATCTTTGTCAAGTCTGGTGGTAACAGTATCAATGTAGTAGTAAGTAGTAAAAATCTAAGAAAATTATAACCTCAATACACTCATGTATGTGAGTGTGTATCTACTGAAATAGTGTGACATTGGGAGATCCGACGATCGGGTAGTAGTTTTAACAGTGGAAACATGAACATTGAGGAGATGGAAATGGGAGATGGCTTAATGCAGAATGACCAAAGCCAGTGTTTTTCCTTGGGATTAGAAATGAGAATATGTGAAGATGTTGTTTTCCTAGAACATTTGTAACTTTTTATAGCTGTTATATTGATACCTTTCTTTTGTTATTCATACAAACTTTATAGTTTAGTTCTGTATAGTCCCATATCTATTGACAGTCTGACACATAATTTGTTCTCTTTGGTTTATTCTAAATACCATGAGTGGTGTGTGATGTCAAGCAGAACAGAGAGAGTGTGTGTGTTATTGAGAAACAAGCTAACGTCGTCTGCACGGACAGGTGCTGTTGGCCTTTAGACAGCAGCTCTGTATTTGCAGACCCACAAAGTCGTGATCTCTCTGACTCACCCTCCTTTATGACTGGGTTGTGGTGCTTAATTGTCTACCACACAGATTTTATTGTTAATTCGCACAGGCATTAGAAGTAATGCTGCATATACTAGATGTTAAGAAGAATACTGATTTGAGAGTTGGCAAGTGGTAGCTTATATTCATTCTTGTTTTCTCTTCCCAGGTGCTGCTGTTGGCATCCCACTCAGTGAGGATGAGGCAAAAGTCTGCATGGTCCACGATCTCCACCAGACCCTTACCCCCATCGCCACCGCATATGCTCGAGCAAGAGGTCGGCCCACCCATAAGATCTTGCAGCTGTTAAGAGAGAAAGCGCAGTATTTCAAATAGAATTAGTAATGTTTTTTTATTTCATCGTAAGATTTCCTATTAACAATTTTGTTTTTAATAACACTTGAGAATTATCAAATGAGTGCTTCAAAATAAATTTGTATATAAAAGTGTGTGCTAAAATATTAATCTAAAAAGTAGAAGTACAATTGTACCATGTCACTTCAAGTTGGAATGTTACAATTGTACCATGTCACTTCAAGTTAGCATGTTGAAGGTGGTGGTGTTTATTATGTTTCAGGAATTATTTGCTTTTTACTCAGTTACATTTTATTAGATTTGCATTTTATGTATTTGGGGAATAATTAATAGTCTGTAAATATTATTGGAATATTAATATGAAGTTTTTGAAAGTGTTAATAATATGTTATTATGTACCATCATGTTGGAACTGACGTTTCCGCATGTTTTTTCCAGAGGCAATAAATCAAATGGGAGGAAATTAACCATCTTTCTCCTACAGAGAAACTGATGGATTCAAACCACATGCCTTCGGGTTGGCTCCTTGCTACTAGGCCACCAGAGCTCCCTACTGATACCTTTAAATCAAGGTTCAGTAAACTGTAGTCCTGGGGCCATATTAGTCCACCACCTGTTTTGTAAATACTTTGATTGTCTGTGTATGCTGTTTTTTATACTAGAATCAGAATTGAATAGTTGCAATGAAGACCACATGGCCTCCAGAGCTAAAAATAATGTGGCCTTTTCTACTCTGCGCTAGAATACTTTTAAAACACATTTTCTATGATCCTATTAAGATTTAAACATGAGAGGGTTTGCGGGTTTTAGTTTTGTGTGTGGGTTGTGGGCTTGTTTTTTTTGATTGTTTTAAATACCTGTTTTTTTTCATGCTTATTTCCAGGAGCTGATAGAATGTCTTCATTTGGTGATTTTATTGCATTGTCTGATATTTGTGATGTTCCTACTGCCAAAATTATCTCCAGAGAGGTCAGTGATTTTTTACTTCTTTTTGCCCCATGTGTAAATAATGCTGACGCTCTTGGCTGATAAAGGCAGGGTTGGTGTTTTGAAGGCACTCAGCAGTCCTGCGGGAGAAAAACCGGACCATGTGCTCCCATAAAAATAAGACCCTAGAAAAGCCTATGGGGCAGTTCTACTCTGTCACACAAGAGTAAAAATCCTACAAATAACTATGCAGAACTCCATTTTTATTGATTCTACTTCACGTTACCTTAAAACCATAATCTTACAGCATTTATGTTTGTACTTGTGTCAGATTAAATTTATTATCTTGAATAGTCGTAATTCCACATTGCCATGTAGTTATTTTAATGCCAATTTATTGTTTCCTAAGAGCAGAGATAAACTAGCTTGTGTGATAATGCAGTGAACCTTTCTGTAACTCCGTAAGTCAGTAATGTACAACTGTACAACGGGGGAAAGAATACTCCACCCTGAAACTATAAGTCTTAGCATTGGAACAAAGAAGCGTTTTAAAAAGGCTGTGGTCCAGCAAGGAAGGACAGACAGAAATAAGAAGGTGTAAGGATGAAGGTAGCTCAAAGAACTGGTGGATGAGGCGTGAACAGATATGAAAGGGCGTGTCTGACTCGACAGTATTTATTATAAAAAAGGAAGATAGTGAATGGATATATTTTTTAAAAAGTACACTTGCTAGTATTTTCATCTCTCTTTAGCTTTCAATTGGGGTGGGAAAAAAAATTCATGTTACTCCTGAAAGGAAGACACGGAAGTATAGAAGGAGGAATGGAGATCAGAATTAATAGAGAAGAGAAAATAAATGATGGTTACATTGTGGGTCTTGAGATTGATTTTACTGAATAAAATATAGAGTAATTGTTAGAGGAGAAAAGTAAATAGCTATCTAAACTTTTCCCTAAAAACCGAGACCATTTTGATCTTCAAACAAGGGTTTTTGTGTGGTTGTGTCAGGTTTTTATTTTCCGCACGTGGAGCCACAGTGGAACTGACGTGCTGAATTGTGAAATGCAGATCATCTCATTGTATTGAGTCAGAACTGACTGGAAGCAAACCCTCCAGTTGAGTTTCTTGAAGCTGAAAATGTAGGAGAGGAGTTTGTCCAATTTTCTGCCTTGGAGGCGCTGGTGGATTTGAACTGACAGAGGCATCCCCTTTGGGTTAGCAGCACCCTCTCTCCGGACTGTGCCACCGGAGCTCCAAGTGCACATAGGACTTCATGGGATCCTCTTGTCTTGTTCGTTACTTGGTGCTTTATGCCACTTAACAAGGTCCCAGAGGTAGAACTAGAACAGGCCCGTTCTTATACTAAACACTGTGAAAATAAGTAATCAAGAATTTAAGAATATTGATTTATTGGTTGAAGTTGAACAAGAACATACTTAATACAAACACTATGAAAAGAATACTATTAAACCATTTTCCTTCCTGGAAAATACATAATATTTAAGAATATTCCAATATGTGAATATTCTTAAATATTATATATATTGGTTAAAGTTGAAACAAGCAAAACCTTTCCTGAAGAGAGTTACTGAAATATGATCAGTTATCAATTACACATAATGAAGAAGCCCTGGTCGTTACGTGTTGGAATGCTGACTGAAAAGTCCATGCTGCGAATCCACTCCGGACGGTAGTTTCCTCCCATATGAATTTACAGCCTTAAGAATCTGATGGAGGGTCGCCAAGGGCCTGAATCAACGCAAAGGCAATGGGCTTGGGTGTTTTGGAGGGAGAGCGGGGAGCTGTGTGTGTATGTTTTTGCTTGCCTGCATTGAGAACTGTAATTTTTCAGAATTAGACTTTGGAAATGTAATTATTAGAATTCTTGGTTGGAGATAGAATGATAAAATGTTGCTACATTATTTAAAGACAGGTAATTACTAGGTTTTTCCAAAGATTTTGTATTTTTCTTGAAATAAACTATAACCAATTCTTCACGTCTCTGCAGGTATCTGATGGTATCATTGCTCCAGGATATGAAGAAGCTGCCTTAACAATCCTTTCTAAAAAGAAAAATGGGAACTACTGTGTTCTTCAGGTTAGTGGAATTCATGGTGAGAACCACCATTGGCTCTTATCTGAGCATCTTTTCCAATATTTCAGGCAGTCTCTCCTTCATACTCAGAGCCTTCTAACAAATCACTTTTAAGTGTTGAATGCTTTAAACTTCTTGCTTCTCTTTTCTGTAAGTCTACACATATTCAGTAAATATATGCCTTTTTGCTGCATGAGTGCACCGGTACAACCTTGAACGTCTGTCCCACAAATGCACATCATGTCTAGTCAACCATCAGTCTCCAGCTCTTTGACACACCCCTGCAGTGAGTCATGTGGAGGAAAGCCCTGGCAGTGCCATTACTGCTTCCTAGTGACTGCGCTGATTTGATCGGTGCTGCTCCTGTAAAAGGTTGTACAGCAAATTTCATGTCCCAGCAGGAGGCGTCAGGGAGCCTGTTTCCCAGCATCCTTGTCCTTACTGGTGTCAGTGTTTTCTTCCTTGCCTTTTGATAGGTGAAAATAACAGCATCTCATTAGAGTTTTTCTTTCTCATTACAAGTGTGATTAACCTCTTTTCACATTTATCATTTCCCTTGGGTGAATTGTCTGCCCATACTCTGCATATTTTTCTATTAGAGTGAGGTTTTTCCACAGATACATTGTACGAGAAAGATACTTTTTCTCAGTTTGGTCTCTGCCCTGGGTGTTTCTGGTAGACATAGAAAGCTTAGTGGTGCATTGGGTAAGTGGTCAGCTGCTGAGTAGAAGGGTGTTACTCAACCCCTTCAGTGGCTTCGTGGGAGGGAAGACCTGGTGGGCTGTTGGAGTGAGACTAGGGCCGGGAGACTCTATGCTCTCCCATGATGCGGGCCTGCACTGAGCTGCAGTGGGCTCTCCAGCACAAACAGCATGGTGGTTTTGTGTGTTTACCTAGCAATCTTTTTTGCCCAGGTTTTGTGCCCTTGTCAAGAATCTGCATTTTCTTTTCTTTTTTATTTTGGTGTGCTGCTTTAAGTTTAATTTTGACTTTTAAATTCCTAATAGGAGTCTGTGGTGGATGGATATATGCTTTGAATCTAAATTGTTTTTTCTTAATTGGTGAGCCACAAATTGTCTCAGGTGTCCCACTTTTTATTCAGTGAATGTTGTCTCTTCCTCACTGAATTAAAATGCTGCCTTTATCTGATAATAAATTTCTACATATATTTGTGTCTGTGTTGGGTATTCTATTGAACTCATAGTACCTAAGTATTTGGTATTGCAGTTTTAATATCTGATAAGGATTGTTTCCAATTAGCATCTTTCCAAAAGAAATACTTAAGCAAAAACAGGATGAGGAATGACTTAAGCCTAAAAAATAATTCAAAGAACACTTGACATTTTTATTGTAATTAAAATATGATAACTCTTTTAAATTTGGATCCTGTGTGAAACCTTATCTATAATTAAATGGTTGTGCCTAAATTAAACGATAAAGTAAAAAAGCTGTGAATATATTAATTTTAACTTCCTATATTTTTATCTTAGATGGATCAATCTTACAAACCAGATGAAAATGAAGTACGAACTCTTTTTGGTCTTCGTTTAAGCCAGAAGAGAAATAATGGTGTCGTTGACAGGTCATTGTTTAGCAACATTGTTACCAAGAATAAAGAGGTAAGTTTGCTCCAAATACTAATAACTTTAGTAGCTCTGTTTATAATATTTATACATTAAATACCCTGTTAGGGTTTATAATTAGAATGCTTGATATGCAGATACAAATAGGTTACTATATCTTGGAATTGTCAACTAAGTCAGACTGCTGAAGACTAAAGGACCATCTTACAAGCTTCCACATGTGTGTAAATGTGCAGTGTCTTCTCTTAAACAGAAATTAGATCCTATCCTCTATGATTCTGCTTGGCGATTGGCCTTCTCTCCATGCCTTATCTTGCATATGTGTTTTCTGTATCAGTGTAGATGCTCATTTTTGGACAATGTGTATGTATGTGTGATGGATAGCTCTCTGGTTTCCAGAGTAGATGCATGTCTTTGGACAGTGTGTATGTATGTGTGATGGATAACTCTGGTTTCCAGTATAGATGCACATCTTTGAGTTGTGTGTATATATGTGTGATGGATAGCTCTCTGGTTTCCGGTGTAGATGCACATCTTTGGGTGATGTATATGTATGTGTGATGGATAGCTCTGTGGTTTCCAGTATTAGTCCTATAGTCAAAGTTTATGTGGATGTGTCTTTGCTCTTGTGTCGTTTGTTGCTTTTTAAGAACATACTCCTAGGATTATGATGGTGATGTTTCTCGTGTTCACATATGTTATCTTTGTCATCCTCAGAGTACCCTGTAGAATTTACTGCTACTATCTCCTTTGTAAAAACTGAGAAACTGTCAGAAGAAGACAAGAAATCTGCCAGGATCAAAGAGTATGGGAGTGGATGAGCTTTGTTTTCTGAAATGTCTTCGAAGATCTTGACTCTTTAAGGGTGTTTCTGCTGGACCTAGAATTGCCCATAATTCTTCTTGGTATGTTGAAGGTGTCACCCATGGTTTTGTGCTAGTTGCCTGGAAGTTTTTTGATTGGATGCATGACATTGTTATGTGATAAAGTAGAGGGGGTCTTGGTGGTGACACCTTTTTTCCTCCAGAGTGAACACGCTTCTGAGACCAATAAGGTGGAGGTGTGTCATCTTTATCCTGTCAGGAATTGAGCTCTCTTGAAGTTGACCTCAGTCTTTGTGAGGGTTGGTCTGTTTATTCACTTCTGTTCAACAAAAGCCCCTTCTGGCATTATCCTTCCCTGCTCTACTTTGAACTCTTTTCTATCACTGTAAGACTGTAAAAGATTTCCAAGGCTCTACTCACCTTCTTTGCCTCTTCCTTTATTTCAATCACCTTAGAAAATACCTTCCAATGGAAGAGCATACATTTCCAGGCTCATTTTCTTTTGCCCTATCTCTGGGAATCTTTGCCCCTAAGTATTTTCCATATTAGTTCTAAGTCCAACTTTTCTGTTTGTTCCTGCCACACTGATTCCCAGACCAGCCTTTTAACCATGACAGAGATGGAAAGTGGGAAGCTGTGGATTGTTTCCTGGTTAGTTGTTCCTGGAGTTGCTGGAAATAGGCTTTAAAAATCTTTATTGGGATAGTTCTGTAGGTCTATAAGCAGAAGATGCTTACCACATGCTTGCTTGATTCCTTTTAATTTGATCAGTTAATGGATTGATCTCTTTCACTATTCATGCCTCCTGTGGACTAATGAAACACTTTACCTTTGAGTTAATTCCTCCCTGTGGGGCGGGAAGGACTGTCCTCTCCTGCCAGGTTTCCCAGACTGGCAGCCGTTCAGGAAGCTGATGACTGCCATGTCTTCCTCCATGGAACTGCTGGCTGATTAGGAAGGCTGGCCATTCAGGGAGCAGCTGCCGGGAATCATTGAAGTAAAAAAATAAAAGTGGTACCTCTCTGCTGGTTCAAATCCACTAGTGGCTCCAGAGGAGAAAGATGGAGAGTCTCCTCTGGTATGACTTTCAGCCATGATTCATTTCCAACTCCATGGCAGTGACTTGACTTAACTTGAAAACTGCTGGAGGGTCAGCCGCCAACTGGTTCTGACTCAGTGGCAGTGACTTTGAGAGTTTATGTTTGAAACACATAGATAGCTTTATTAATCTTTATGTTTTCCAAAATGTCTGTGCCATTTTATGTTTTCTCTATCAGTGTGTGAGTCAGCGTGTGATTGATCCAGTTTTCTTGTATCTGTACCATCTTTAACTGTAGTCTGTGATTTTATTTTTTTTTTTAATTCATGTTCTAAGTATTCTGGAAAAGTGTTTGGCAGTATCTTGCTATTTTTTCAATGGCTAATAATGTTGATTGTGTTCATTGGTTTATTTTCCATCTCTATAGGCTCTCTAGAATTCTTCATATGTTTCCCCCATTTTCTAGTTGATGTTCTGATTTTTATTGTTGAGTGTGTTTAGTTTTTTAATATTGTACAGGCCTTTTTCTTCTGATAGGTCATTTTCTCCTTATTGCTAATTGGTCTTTTTGTGCTTATATCACAAGTCTTTCCCAAAGCGAGATGTTTTCATTCATCTGGATAATTAAGCTTTCCAATAGCTAAATTATCAGCTAGCTGTCTCGCTTCTTTTCCAAAAATATTTTCCAGTACAGAGATAAGAAATTCTATCATTTGTATCATCATTGTTTATCGTGCTTCCAGAAATTATTTTCAGCATCTTTTTCTCAACATGGATTTTAGGTTGATTTCAGATATTTAAAGTACTGTGTTAGAGAACATATCTGTCAGTTTTAGAGAGATACAGCTTTTTGTAGTTTTTGTTTAAACAAAAGGTGGTAGCTTAATCTAGTGTTGTCACAAAGTAGCATTGGCTTAAGTCGGCTGTGAATTGGGCTTGTACCATGTTCCACCACATGTTAATATTTGGCTCTTAATTAAAAAACTCTACTCTTCGAATGTACTTTGTGGCTTGGACCTTCACTTTTTTTTTTGTTTGGCAAACTGACAAGTGTAAGTCTATAGGGACCTCTTAGATTAAATGATAAAAGGTACTTAAAGTTAGATGATGTTTTAAAAGCAGGTGTGTTTATCGCCCCCCTCTCTATGTCGCAGTTGCCAGCGGCTGGTCTGCGAGACCTCATCGTGGCCACTGTTGCCGTCAAGTACACTCAGTCCAACTCTGTGTGCTACGCCAAGAACGGTCAGGTAAGCATGCTGTCGGGCTCGGCTCAAGGGGGCTGGGGTTTTACTAAAGGGTACGCAAGAATCTGACGGCCCTGGTGCTGGACAGCGTGAGAGAGAAAGTTGGCCAGCTGTGCCTTCTCTGGGTTTGCCAGCACTTACTCGACAGCTCGGTCAACTATTAAAACTAAAGATGACGGCAAAGTGGCTCTGGAACTCGGTGCTAAAACTAGTGACATTGCCTCCTGCCTAGAAGGAGTTGGCACAGTTTGGAAGAGGAGGGCTCTGTTAGCTGTTTCAGCAAGATGGATTGACAGCGATGGCATAAACCTAATTGCTGCTGTTCGGATGGTGCCCAGCGCGGCAGCACTTTGTTCTGCTGCACCTGGGATGGTGAGGATTTGAACTTGGTGGTGCCACCAGCAACAACAGTAGACATTATTATTCCCATTGGTGGTGGGGAGAAGAGTAAGGACTGGGACTACCTTAAAGCCAGTTTTATTGAGATGTAGTTTGTACAGAGTAGGATGGGCCCTTAATTGCACAGTTTGAAGATGTTTGACAGACAGAGTCCACAGTTCTGTGACCACTGAGCCGTCGAGATGAGAACTTTTTGGCTTATAATGTTCACTTCCTTCTTCAAGTACTGAGGTGTAACGTGTGGCATTGAGCTAGTTCATAGTTAAGCGCTCCCTAACTGTAGGACTTAGCAAATGGTCCTGCTGTATCTTTCCATGTGTCTGCAGAGTTCCGCTTACTCTATGAGCATCTCCTTTAAATAATTTGGCCCAGCAGTAAAGGAGAATGGAGTTCTGGTGGGTTAGCAGAAAGGAGTTACACAAAGTTCAAAACCACCCATAGCTCTGTGAGGGAGGGGTGGGCAGTCTCCTTTCTTGCCGTTTACTGGCTCTTAAAATCCCCTGGAAGGTCAACTAGATGTCTGTTCTGACCCATACATAGGGGAGAAGAGTGATTCGTTTGTGACCTGGAAAACCCTTTAAAATTGAGCAAAAGCCAACTGATAGATGCCTTCTCTGTAGTTACAAGATCCTGGGAGGTCATGACTCATGATTCCAGCAGATTCTGGGAGGCCATACATAGTGAATGCATCATTCTTGTCAGTGCAGAAGTGGCTAGCTACACATGTGTGTACTCAATACAGAAACTGAGGAAATGCATGTGTATTGATGTTGTTGTAGACTCCAGCCTACTGAGATAGTAGGGAGGAAGAAAGATAAATTTTTGTCTGGTAGCATTTTTACTTAGAATTACCAATCTGGTCAGATTTTTGTGAGTGTTTAACTATAAGCTATTGACTGACTGAAACCTTTTAGATGTCCTCTGTGGTCATGTATGGGGTTTTTTAGAGAACTATGGGTTCTGCAACTGTGAGTAGAGAGCCCTAAGACCAGCAGTCTTACAACTGTGTATTCTAGAAATTTACAGAATATTTTAATAGGCATACTTCACATATCACTGAGGAAGTAAAATGTAGTCAGAGTCTATCCTTGCCTTTTGTTGACTTGGAAATTATCTGTATTTTTCTTATTTGGCCTTGTTATTTTCTTCCACAAAATTAGATTTTGGAGACTGTGTAAAAGTTCCATTGAGAAGAGTGTTGTTAGAAACGCTGTATGTTCTCTTCAGGTCATTGGGGTCGGAGCAGGACAGCAGTCTCGGATACATTGTACACGCCTTGCAGGGGATAAGGCCAACGCTTGGTGGCTTAGACATCATCCACGAGTGCTTTCAATGAAGTTTAAAACCGGTGTGAAGAGGGCTGAAATCTCGAACGCCATCGATCAGTATGTTACAGGAACCATCGGCGAGGTATGAGACTCGTCAGTCAAGTTATATAGGTGGCAATTATATTATAGTCATTGTTATATCCCATTGTGTTGACTATGACTCATAGTGTCTTTATGCACAATAACTCTCAGCCCTACTCTGTCCTTAGCCAATCTTCCTGTCATTGACATACCTACTTTCATTACCTCAGTTATTATTTTAATTCTCATTGACATACCTACTTTCATTACCTCAGTTATTATTTTAATTCATCTCATCTGGGAGTCTTCCTTGCCTGTGCTGTTGCTCGACCCATCCAAGCATGATATTTTTCTCCAAAGACTGGTCCCTCCTGGCTATATGCCCCAAATCTCAAAATCCTTGCCTCCAAGAAGCATCTTCTGATTTCACCCTCTCTAGGACAGACATATTTGTTTTCTTAGTGGTCCGTAATATGTTAAGTACTCCAGTATCACACTCAAAGGCATCAGTTCTTCTTCTATCACGCTTGGTCAATATCCAGCTCTCTGGTGCATAACAAGAAATTGAAAAGACCATGATCTGGTTCCCACTCACCTTAGTCTCCAAACTGGCTTCCTTGCTCTTCAACACTTTGGAGAGGTCCCTGACAGCAGATTTTCCTAATGCAGTTGGTCTTTTGATATATTGACTTTGTAGAAGTTCACCCTGTCATACATGTGACACTTCATCACTGCAGGGAAAAGAAAGGGCATTAATCTGATACCTTTACCACTCTCTCATTTTCTTATTTCATGCACATTTCCTCAGCTTTATTTCTCTGTGAGATAAAAACATATTCCTCTGTCTTTTTAAATTAAAACAATTGACTTGCTTTTGTTGTTTGTCCATTCTTGAATACAAGCTTTGAATGGTAGGGCCTGGCACTAAGCCCTCTTCTCATAGTACTAAGCAGGATGCTTGCCACATGATAGGCGTGTAATGAAACATTCCTTTTAAATTACCTGAAAGACAGTAACGCTGGTGAGTTTCTTCTACCATATTTTCCTACAAGTGCCATCAACAGCAAGCTCATTTCTATCACATGTGGTGCTCTTCCACAGTTTTCGTCTCAGGGTTGGTATAGAGGAGTGTTAAAATTGCCAGTATAAAAAATCTGCTAGTTAATATTGCTAGTCTGCCCAGAGAAAAGCATGCTGCTCCATGGCTGGACATAGCAGCAGCTATGAACAGAAAATAAATCCTGGACAGAAAACAAATGCCAATGATCTGGTAACATCTAGATGATGCTACTGAGTCTGTTCAGAAATGGGAATCTCAGGTAACTGTCACTGAAAAGTACCCAGACATTTTTTCTTTTGAATTCTGGAATTTTTCTGTTACTCAGGAAAACTTCTATTAATAGTTTTAAAAGAGAAAAAAAAATACCCAGCATAACATATTTTAAAAGTATCAGTTTCTTTATAGGACAAACTACATTCTTAAGGCTAATTAGAAGTGCAACGTTCCTAAATTTTTTTTTTTATTTCCTGCAAAGAAAGATTCTTTTGAAAACCTTTGACAATGCAGTTTCCCTGTCACTTGCTTTGTTCTCTCTGGAATATAATGTAGTACATTGAACTTGGACAGGAACAAAATATATTTGGAGTAAACTGATCATTATTTGGTAAACTTCACATACTTTTTCTTAATAAAGTGTCACAAGCATCAAAGAAGGAAATTTCAGAAATAGAAACGGATACAAAAAGAGAAGTTGTTATTTATAATTAAGAAATCCTGGTTAATATGCCCACATGCTTTCAGGCCTGCTGCTTTATTTCTTACATGACTGTCAGTGGTGTCAGACTAACCTTTTTTCCAACTCACATAGGGTGAAGATTTGGTTCAGTGGAAGGCACTATTTGAGGAAGCCCCTGAATTATTAACTGAGGAGGAGAAGAAGGAATGGATTGGCAAACTCAGTGAAGTTTCCATAAGTTCTGATGCCTTCTTTCCTTTCAGGGATAATGTGGACAGAGCTAAAAGGGTAAGTTTGCAGTTGCTGGGCAGAACTAATATTTATATAGAAACCATATAAAGATGCTATGTTTTAGAAATGGTGCTTCTGACTTTTACGTTAAGAGGACACAGATAAGTTGAAGAATCATTGTGACCTCTCCATTTAATGTATATTTTGGCTTTTTTGGTCAAGTCAGTGAGTCTGCATTGTGAATTGTTATTCGTGTTAACTGTTGCTCTAAGAGAGACGACTTGCTTTTTGCGTATTGGTAAATTGTACTGTGCTTTGCAAACCCGTGTGCTTTTCTCCCCCAGAGTGGTGTGGCTTACATTGCTGCTCCCTCCGGTTCTGCGGCTGACCAGGTTGTGATTGAGGCGTGCGACGAACTGGGCATCATCCTTGCTCACACCAGCCTCCGACTCTTCCACCACTGAGGCATCGCAAGTGACTGTTTTTTTGGTTTGCATACAATATAGATGTACAATCATCTTAAAGATTTCATTTGAAAAAAATAATAAAATGTTGAATCTTAATATACTTTTTTGGTATTTCTATTTAATTTGTCTGAAAGGAATAGACTAAACTGATAAGCATCACACATATAAATTCTTTAATTTTTTTCTTTTATTTTTATTGAGATCTTAACAAAAGTTTATAGAGAACTTGGATTTCCATTCATTCATTGCTGCACATTTTTCTCCCTACTTTCCCCACCCCTAGTTTGCTTTTCTCTTTTGAAAAAGAATTACTGTTGTACAATTTCCTCCCATACCCCAGTCCACTTTCACTATGCAGCTCTTATTCTGGACTGTTATCATGCAGATAATATGATCATATATTCCTTTTATACAGTTACCCTCCTTGTCTGTTTCAATGCCCATGTATGTTATTTATCCCCTCTTTCTTTAGTTTCCCCCCAACCCCCGTGTCAGTCCTATTTAAAACAGTGGCATTATGTACTATTTGTCCTTTGTGACAGATAATTCACTCAGCATATTGTCATCCAGGGTCACCCATTTTGTATAATATTTTTAGTTCCTTCTTTTTCAGTGCTGTAGAGTATTCCATTATGTGAATATACCACCGCTTCTCTATCCATTTATTTGTTGATGGGCACTTGGGTTGTTTTCATCTCTTTGCTATTGTAAACAATGCAGTAATAAACGTGGGTGTGCATATATCTGCTTGGGTGGCAGTTTTGATTTCTTTAGGGTGTATTCCTAGTAGTGGAGTTGCTGGGTCAAATGATATTTCTGTTTGCAACTTTTTGAGAAAGCACCATATTGCCTTCCATAGTGGTTGCACCATTTTACACTCCCACCAACGGTGAATAAGGGTTTCAGTTTCTCCACAGCCTCACCTGTGTGTGTTTGCTGCTCTGTTGAATTTTGCTAATATTGGGGTGAGATAATATCTCATAGTTGTTTTGCACACACAAATTCTTGAGTACGGTGAGCTCATCTCAAAACATTGTGTAAATACATTGTTGGTTGGATTATAAAATGGTACAACCATTCTGGAAGTCAGTTTGGCACTTCCTCAAAAAGCTGAACATAGAAATTCCGTATGACTCAGCTATTCTACTACTTGGAATATTCCTTGAGAAAACAAGAACTGAGGCACAAACTGAGATTTGTACACCAGTGCTCATAGCAGCATTATTCACCATCACAAGAACATGGAAAACAGCCAAAATGTCCAACCATGAATGAATGGATTGAGAAATTATGGTATATAACACACAACGGAATATTATGCCGCATGTAGGAGCAGTGATTTTGTAAATTATGGTCCAACTTGGGAGGGCCTGGGGAGCATTATGCTAAGTGAACTAACTCAGTCCCACAAGGGCAAATATATTGTATAAGTACTGAACAAGTATAAGGATCTAAGGGGGTGGGAGAGTCTGGAAGCAGAGGGATGAGGATGTACACGGGGAGGGGGATTAATCATGGGATTGTGCAATTTGATGAGTGAGAGAATTAGAAAGAATTTGTTCTTGAAAACAGTGTATTCAAATTTTGTAAATAAACTAGTAGAAGGGGAAAAAAAAGCTTTTTTCAATATTCAAAAACCAAGGAATATAGGAAGCTCTGGTGGCCCAGTGGCAAGAAGCTGCACTGCAATGCCAGAGACACATGGTTCAAATCCACCAGATGCTCTGCTGGGGAAGGAAGGGCAATCTCCTCCTTTACCAGTCGGATCTGATTTGACGGTACACACACACACACAAAATAATAAAAATTTAAAAAGAAACAAAAACCAAGGAATAGGCAGGTAGTCATGCAAGAATCTTGAAATGGGTGGCTCACACTATCCTAAAGCCATTTAATTTTTTAAGTTTTCCTCCATCTTTTTTGTCACAGTTCTAAGAAGCTTGGTTATCCGTTTTCTAAATCAGACAGCATGTTTATAACTTGGGAGCTAGAACTGTGTGGATATCGATTGGTCTCCTCCTGACCCCTGATGAAGATAAGACTAAAATCTTGTTCTCCCTCTGTGTTACATGAAGTATTTTGCAAATCACAGTCTTTCAGTTGTTTTCCTTTTTAAAGAAATCTTTTTTTACTGACTATGAAATATTAGTTTCTAATTTCTTTGGTACTTTGAAAGCATTTTTATATATTTTGCTGTGCTTAACAATGATGACGCACGGATTCTTGTTCATTGGTTGGAAATGATTTTCTAACACTTCTCTCTAATGTCTCCAGGAATGGAAGTCTTCCTTAGTAATACTCTCTGGATCCTTTCAATATGGAATCCTTTTTTCCCCTTTAAGTAAAGGCAGTTTGTTATTTCTGCCTGTTTCCCATCTCTCTCTGTCTTTTGAATTTTTTTTTTTATATATGTAGATGTTAACTTGCTAATGCTGTTTCTATTTCATTTTCTTTTGTACCGCTGGGAAATTTCTTTAGTTTGATCTTCCAGTTCACTAGTTATTCTTTATATTGTATTCATGTATTTGGCTGTTTGTCCCATCTGTTGAATTATTTTCACACTTTGTTTCACATCTAATTTACCTTTTGGAGTAGCTCTGTCAGTTTAACTGTTTCTACTTGCACTGGCATCAAATGCGATAATGGTTACCCATGGTGGACAGTGTTTAATGGAGCTCCCAATTAAAACACGCTTGGAAGCAGAAATGGCATCCACTTCCAAAAGAGCTTGCCTCCAGAAACTGTGAACTTGGAGAAACGATGAAAGTTACACAATGGTTAAGATCTTTCGTTCATAGGGTCGCTATGAGTCATCTTCGACTCAGTGGCACTTAACAACAACAACATTGAAATCTTTATCCAAAATGATATTTCTTTTGAATCATTGTCTTCAAATTTTGGCCTGTTGACTTATGAGCTCATTTTTCTCTGCCAATATTGACTGCTCTGTGAGGCAGTGTGTGTCACTGGAAAAATAAATGTAATCCTTCTTAGCCCAAGAAGTTCAGAGAGGGGAAGTTTAAATGAAGAGAACACCAAGCAACAAAACAAATCTACCTGTTGTCATTCAGAGTCAGTCGTTGAGGGCACCCAGAGAACATTCCTTTCTCGAGGTTCCTCTCTCTGCCCGGCCATGCACAGCTCTTGCCTTGTCCAGAGCCCCTGCCCTATCAACACCCTTTCCAAGAATGAGCCCACCTCATCCCTGGGCTTCCTCATGCTTTGTGCTGTCTTACTGCTTCTCTTTATGAGCACTTGGTCAGCAAGCAAGGTTATGTATCATCTGCATAATAAAGATTATTGATGAGTTTTCCTCCAATCCTGATGCCACATTCTTCCTAGAGTCAAGCTTCTTAAATAATTTGCTGAGGGTACAGATGAAATAGGTATGGAGAAAGAATACAGCCCTGATGTATGCCTTTCTTAATTTTAAACCATGTAGCATTCCCTTACTCTGTTTTCACAACAGCCTCTTGGTATAAGTTTCCCAGGAGCATAATTAAGTGTTCCGGGATTCCCATTCTTCCCAGTGTTAGCCATAATTTGTTATGGCCCACACAAATTCCTTTGTATAGTCAATAGTGCACAAATAGACATTCTTCTGGTATTCTCTGCTTTCAGCTAGTGTCTGTCTGACAGCGGTTATATCCCTGGTGCCGTGACCTCCTCTTCTGAATCCAGTTTGACCTGACATTTCCTCTCTATGTACTGTTCTAAACATCTTTGAATGATCTTCAGCAGTATTTTGCTTGCATGTGATACTAATGATACTGTTTAATAATTTTCACATTCTGTTGGTTCACCTTTCTTGGGAATGGGAACAAATATTAGGGATCTTTCTCAGTTGGTTGGCCAACCAGTCCTCCAGACTTCCTAACATAGACTAATGAGCACATAAGGACTACACCTGTCATTTGAAACATGTCCATTTCAAATGGTATCCCTACAATTCCCAGGCCCTTCTCCTGCCCACCCCATTCCTCCAGTGCATTTCCTGCAGCTTGAACTTCCTTCCTTGCCATTGGCTCTTGATTATATGGTGGTTGGTTGTTGTTATGTGCCACTGAGTCATTTGTGACTCATAGCAACCCTATGTACAAGAGCTCTAAACACTGTTCTATCCTGTGCCAACCTCGCCGTCTCAAACACACTCATTCCCACTGCTCCACTCACAGAATCAATCCATCTCATCGAGGGTCTTCCTCTCCTGCACTGTCCCTTCACTCTCCCAAACATGATGTCCTTCTCCAAGGACCAGTCTGTCCTTGCAACATGCCCAAAGGATGTCAGACAAAGCTTCAGAATCCTTGGCTCCAAGGAGAATTCTGGCTTCACCCTCTCTAGGACAAACCTGTTTGTTCTCCTAGCAGTCCATGGTATATTCAACACTCTTCTCCAGCACCACAGCCCAAAGGCATCAATTCTCTCTATCATCCCTATTCACTGTCCAACTCTCCAATGCATAGCACGTAATTGCAAAGACTATAGCCTGGATCAGGCGCACGTTAGTCTCTAGCCTGATGTCGTTGCTCTTCAGTACTCTTGAGAGGTCCCCTCACAGCTGACTTTCCCAATATACAATTTATCTCCTGATTTCCTGGCTGCTGTTACCAAGAGTGTTGACTGTGGAACCAAGTAAACTAAAGCTGTTAACTATCTCAATCTCTTCACCACCCATAGTGATGCTACCATTTTGCCCAGTGGTGAGAATCTTTGTTTTCTTGATGTTGAGCTTCAATCCATATTGAAGACTGCAGTCCTTGACCGTCTGCAGCAAGCACTTCAGGTCCTCCTCAGTTTCAACAAACAGGGTTGTATATGGTAGTTTTAAAATAAACAGTTACTCTGTATTTCCTCTGTCGTTTTTTGATGCTCCTGGGTTGTTCATGATTTTGCCCATAGCACTTCTCAGTATTGTAACTTGAAGCTTGTATTTGTTGTTTGGTTCTTCCAGCGTGAGAAATGCATGTGAATCCCCTTTTTAGTCTCCAATTCTAAATGTCCACTTTCAGTAATAATCATTTGCTTTGTCTTCCCTAGCAGTCCTTTGAGCCCTTCTGTTCAGCCCTTTTACTTCAGTGGGAAGGGAAAGACCTTTCTTCCCTTTGTTTTGGCTTCTTGACGCACTAGTTCAATTTTCAGGGTCTCTTCTTGCATCCATTTTGGTTTGCTCTTCTCTCTTCACGGGTGATATCTTTGATGTCATCCCACAACTCAATTGGTTTTCGATCATTGGTATTCAGTGCTTCAAACCTGTTGAAATGTTTTTGGTTTTTTTTTTTTTTTTCATTCAGGTGAGATAGACTCAAGATCATATTTGGTTCTTATGAGCTTGTTTGAATTTCCTTCAGCCTCACTTTGAGCTTGCACCTGAGTAATTGAGGGTCTGATCCACAGTCAGCCCCTGGCCTGGTTTTGACTGTGAATCATTGAGCTTCTCTTGTGATGACTTCTGCAGAGGTAAGTCAGTCTGATTCTGATTCTTTTTTTGTTTGGGTTCTTTTTTGTTTGTTTTTAAAATTTTTATTGATAGATGCAAATGGACTTTAGATTTTGTTGAACACAGCCACGTCCATGGACCGCAGATAGTCTTCAGAAGCAGTTATCTGTGCTTCCAGCATGTCTCTGCTAATTTAATGTTCAACTGCACCCTGTATCTGAAGCTTCTTAATTCCATATCCCACTGGTACTAGCTTGGAGAGGCCCAGACCAAGCTGTCTGCCTGAATACTCCTGCCACACTTCTCCCAGTTTTGCTGTGTCGGTTTCGTCATCCCAAGGCTTCACGTCTAGTAAGACTGAAGACTTGGCAACAAGTACAGGCTTTTCGGCTTTTGTTTCATATTGTGCAAGACGTTCTTCTCTCAGCTTCTTTGCTTCCTCACTTTCCTCCTCCTCCTCAGATCCAAAGAGATCAGTGTCATTGTCATCTTGACTGTCTGCATCTTCACTTCCTGTGGTGTCTTCCACACCAGCAGGGACGTACTGCCCAACCCTTTCTTCACTCCTGGCAGGCTGGCCTTTTCCTTCTCGTAAGACTTGATGTGATTATACCAACCTAGGGCATGACATAGGTCATCAGGTGGGGGGCTGGAGATGGCTTCAAACACTGCCATATCTGCTTGCAATGGCACATACCCCACAGTGCAGCTCTTGTCGGCCAGGTAATCGTTGAGGATCTGGAAGCCATCAGCGACAATCTTGAGATCTCCGAAGCCCATGATGTTGGCTGAATATGGAGCAAGGCAGCAGCAGAGATCAAGAGGAGGGGAGGAAGTCGCCTCCAAGCACTCAAAGCGGGAGGGAAAGCCAATCTGATTATTAGGCCATCCATCTGGTGAGGTCCATGTGTGAACTTGACGTTTGTGCTTCTTATAAAAGGCATTTGCCAAGGAGAACTCTTTAAACATACAAAATTCAATCATTCTGTGTCGGTCCTCATTTCTGTTACCAAGTCCGTACTTTTAAACAACTCGTCCTTGTTCATTATTTCAGACTTTTGCATTCTAGTCACCAGGTTATTTGGTCAATTTCAGACTGCAAAATATGATCTAAATCTTCCATTTCTTCCTCTTAGGCTTTAGCTGTTGGTGCCCGAATTTGAATAATAGTCTTATTAACAGATATTCCTTGTGTGTGTTTGGGTAATAGTCTATCACTCACAACATTGTACTAAAGAATACAACTTGACATTGTCATTTTAACTATGAATGCATCACCATTCTTCCTCTCTTTTCCTTTCCTGGTATAATATACGATTGTCTGAATGAAAGTGGTCAAGGCTGACCATCTCCTCTCACTAATGCCTAGAATGTCGATGTTTATACATCCCATTTCATTTTTCACAACTTCTCATTTTCCAGCATTCATACTTCATACAGTCCATGTTCCAGCTACTAAAAAATGTTTGCAACTGTCTCCTCATTTTGATTGATTTCTAATTTGAACTCTACCCAGTTATAATACTATAACTGTCTGGGTCCTTCTTTTGTTGATAGGTTTTTTAGAGGCTTACTATTTCAGAAGTGGATGGCCAATCCTTCCTAGTCTGTCTTGATCTGGGAGAGCTCGTAAAACCAGTCCACCATGGTTGTCACCTGTGGTGTTGGACATACTGGTGTCATAGCCTTTTAGCACCAATGCACCCACATGTTACCTCAGTACAGCAAACTGAAAGGCAAGTGCTGTACTAATTAGAAAAAGGGTAAACAAACAGGAATACAGATCCCCAAGTGACAAAGCAGTTAACAATATACATATCATTCCCCCAGTATAACAAACTGATACATAAGTCTCCCAGTTTAGGGAGTTCCAAGTCTGAATCCCAGGTACCAGCTCTGTGGAAGGTTTTCTCTGGAAGGTCTTCGTCTCAGAGCTTCGACTCCTGGATAGATAACTATTTTGTTTGTATGCACACACATAGACATAATGATGTCCTAGAGCTCTAGTCCTAGCTCTGCTACATATTGGCTCTGTGATAATAAGCTGTTCCTTTAGTCTTTCCTTCACTTCCTGTGTGTAGAACGGTGATAACACTCCTCCTTTTTTTATTTTTTCCTTCCTTAGGGCTATTATAATAAACCCGGAAGCCAGTCCTGTTGCCTGTAGTTGACTCTAGCTGATAGCAATCCTATAGGACTGCCCTGTAGGGTTCCAAGGCCCTAATCTTTGTAGAAATGGTCTCGCTCACCTTTCTCTCTCACAGCTGCTGGTAGTTAGCGGAGCATTTGCTTCACCACCGTGGCTGCTCTACCACGAAGTCAGTGACTTAACAGAACAGATTGTCCTCACAGCGCTCCCTAGTCCAATCCGAGATCTCAGCACATCACTTCCTCCTGGGGTCTTTGAGCAAAGAAACTGGCCTACTTCTTTATACACGAATCATCCTCTTATAGAACAATAGTCAGAGGATATAAGCATTAGAGCCCATCCTGCTCCTGTGTAACTTTGTTAACTGGTAACATCTGAAAGAAAGGCCCTATTTCTCCAAATTAGGTCTGGGACACACAATGTAATCAATATGCCACCTTTACAGTGGCTTTGAGGAATAAATATGAGAACATATGTAAGGATACTTTAGAGCACCACCTGAGAGGTAGGCACTACTCTTAATAAATGCTACTTAGAATACTGAAAAACTCATTGTCAGCAAGTAGGAACCAACTCAGAGCTGACCCTCCAGGTTTTCAGAGGCTGTAAATCGCAAGGAGATTCAGCATCTTTCTCCCTCGGAGTCGCTGGTGGATTCGAACTACCCCAGTACCACCTTTGAGTGTACAGCATTAACACCACCGCTGCCACCAGAGCTCTCTACTTGCTATAGATGGAATCAGGCACGTTCAGGGCGGAATGGCCGGAGACTCCCCGCTTCCTACAATAAGTGTTTAAGTGGCTCTTAGTTTACTCATACATCTGTGGAACCATCATTCCTGAAGGTTTTCATCACCCCAGCAATCCGTTCTCCTCTAGCACTCATCACTCACCCGTCTCTACGAGTCTCTGAGTCTGCTTTCTATCGTGGTGGGTTTGCGGGTTGTATGCATTTCCTATCTGGGCAGGCCCTGACTTACGACAAACTACGCTTCAAACCCCCTGGGTTTGTTCATCTTACCATACCACGGAAGCTATGTACTACACACAGTGTAGCGGCATGTACTTTGCTAATTTTATTCTCTGATATTTGCAGATATTCAATGTTTGGATTTTAAAAGATAATGATAACGAAAGGCAATAATAAAAATGAAAAGAGGTGTTCAACTTATGTCACAATTGATCCACCACGGAGTGGACAGATGGGCAATGTCTCAAGTCAGGGTGTACCTGTAAATCTCAACTCATTCATTGCCAGAGACGGAACCAACTCATAACTGACCCTCCAGGGGGTTTTGTGAGACTGTAGCTCACACAGGAAGAGACTTGCCCCTCTTTGTCCTAAGAAGCTGCTGGTGGGCTGAGTGGTGCCACCGCCGGGTTTGCAGTGCAGCCTCCTACAGTCTGTGGCACCAGCGCCGGATGGAGTCTGTCTAGATGGAATCACATGGCCTTTGTCCCTGGCTTCTTCCAAGCTTTCCCCATTTGTATTAGTATTGCATTCTTTTTTATGATAGAAAGTGATACAGCACATTTTGTTTGTTCTTTCTCAGTTGATGGGTATTTGGTTACTTCCACGTTCTTTACTATTAGGAATAATGCTGCTGTGGCCATCTGTGTTGATGTCTTCCTGTGAATGCATGCTCTCCCTTCTGTCGCATCCTGTGTCCCTTCAAAACAGGATTGGAGTTGCTGAGTCACGTGGGAGCTCTCTTTAATTTTTGAAGACTTTCACAGAGGGATTGTAAAGCGCATCATTTCACATCTCCACCAGGAGGACAGGAATTTTTTTATTTCCCCACCAAAGAATAGCTTTCAATAAAAATTAGGTGTCAGTGCTTGGCTTGGCATCTGACAAATGATGGTAAAACACGCAGACAAGCAGGTTCCATTATAAAGCCCTGTCCAGCGGTCTCCTGGTGGAGGGATGGCTTCCTTTTGGAGCAACGTGACGGCTTCCAGGGTTCTGTGATGAAAAGAGCACTCTGGGAAAATCTTTCGCTTTCTTGTGTTCTAAGATGTGTTTTCCACGAAGGCAGCTCTTATTGTGGTGGCAGCCAGAAGGACAGGGTGGGGACACTTGAAGCCCCGGGAAGCCAAGGTGACTGTCACAGCCTGGAGCCATTCCTCCTCACACAGCCTCCAAATGATGCTAATTTCTGTCTTGGGAAGCACTGCTCAAGAGTTATTTTAAAGATAAATTTGGCTCCTAGTATCGTTAAAACCTATATATCTCTAAAGAATAGGTAAAATAAGAATTCAAAGAAATGTAAAACATGTTTTACTATCTAATGCTGAGGAATGTTAACTAAAAAATAACTCCAACCCCAGACATTTCCTATTTGGGAATTTAACCGAAGCCCCATTCCTCTTGTTCTTTTATTACAGAGTTTTCTTCTCATCATTTGTAACTTCTATAGATTTTTGTTTGCAATTCAAATGTAACTCTGTTAGCTGGGCTGTGGAGTGGGCTGATAATGCTGATTGAGGAAAGGAACTTACATTTCAAATAAAACTTGTGCCATCTCCAAGCAAAACACAGCAACCCACATCAGTTGTGATGGAGTGGGCTCTGACTCATGGCCACAGTGTGTGTGTGTGTGTGTGTGTGTGTGTGTGTGTGTGTGTGTGTGTGTGTACATGCACACACATAAGCATTGGAATTGGAACTGACTCATACCTGACCCTCCAGTGAGTTTTCAGAGGCTGTCAATCACACTGGAGAAGATTGCCCATCTTTCTCCTGCATAGCTGCTAGTGGGTTTGAACCACCCACATACCTTCCAATTAACAGCTTAACTCCTTACCCAGATAAAACTACCTCTTGGGCCTTTCAAGGGTGTGACCTTCAAGAAGCAAGTTGTCGCTCCTTTTCCTTGAGGCTGTGATGAGTGGATAGGCAGGTGCTATAAATCTTCACCATTTACACCACCAGAGTCTCCTGCCAAATGTCATAAAGCACACTGCTGATAAGTCTGTCTGGCCAAGGCGCCAGTCATTCTAGAAGCCCCATCTTTCTCCTGCAGGATTGGAAACACTGACCATTTGGTTAGCAGCCATGTACTTCAACCTGTGTGCCACGAGCACACCTTTTAAGAGCCACCTCCATGCTATTGAGTCAGAACAGACTCCACTTGCATTGGGGTGCATTGGTTTGTGGTGTGTTTTTTTTTTAATTAACATTTTTATCATTAATGTACATTGTGTTGTATGCGTGTACATTGTGTGTTGACCAGTCATTCATTTATATTTCCTTCATGTGTACTGTGGGATTTCCCCTCCCCTTACAATCACGTGTGTGTAAACCAGCTACTTCATGCCTCATGCCCTACTATCGCCCTTTTAGAGAACCAGTTCCTGACTTATCCACCCCCATTGAATCAGTGCTCTGAGGGAACACTCATGCCCCTTTTGCTGAAGGATCCTCTGTTCCACTTGGAAACTTTGGGCATTTGCTTCCACGAGCCAAGTCCAGTCCAGAGCAAGCCATCCAACTGCAGCACCCTTCTCTAGCTCACAGCTCCGTTGGGTTTTCGAGACAGCTGATTACACGGGAGATTGCTCGTCTTTGTCTCGCAGAACCACTGGTGAATGTGGGCTGCAGAGACCTGGCCTTTGGGTTAGCCGCCAACTCCCTATGGACGAGGCCACCGGAGAGTCTGAGTAAGTACCTACTGTACCCTTTCAAAGGAGTTTTCTTAGCCTGAGAGACTCAGCCGTGCAAGGTTATCTCTCTGTTACTTCTACTTTCTCAGCCTTCATGGTAATTTTAAAATATTCCCAAACGTGAACTGTCCCAAGAGTATTTTTTTTTTCCTTAGTGGTTGAATTGTCTCCACTGAAAGTGGGATTTTTTATTTATTTTTTTTTTTTAAATTGTAGCCTGCACTTTCCCTAACACAGTAATGGGAACTTGCTGAATAGGAAGCCATTTCAGCCATTATGTGCTGATGTGATGTTTCTTAATCACTTTAATGAGTTTCATAGAACTAGAAATGGAATAGAATTTTTAGTGGAACTATAATTAAATGGAAAGTCATTTCCTATATTGTGATTTCCATCTGATCGTCTCTCTGTTCACCTCCACAGAAAGGTCCTTACAGGCTTAGAGTGATATTATTATACAGGCTGATTTGCATAATCCACTTAAGTCATTAGAGTGGAAAACAATATAAATATACAACAATTAATTTCTTCTTAAATTAGGTGCAGTAGAAGTTTAATTTGGTGCCAAGGTAGAAGTTGAAAACTATGACTTTTCATTTAAACTGTGGTAGTCTTTGCTAGTTGTATCTGATTTTTCTTGGATCAGCAGTGTCTTGCCTGAATCTGACTTGGTCTTTTGATTATGTCTTCACAATCTGGTTGTCATTAGGCAATTCTCAGAGAAGGCAGGAACGTGAGTCGTAAAAGCTCTGAGAGATCTTGGAAATACTTGTTACTCATGTTTCAGCAATTCTCTGAAAGAATAAAAAACACTGGGGATTTTTTATTATTTCGACATAGTTTCTTGCTCAGGTGCCCTGGTGATGTAGTGTGTTACTTTTTGTACTGCTATCCAAGGCCATCAGTTCAAATCCACCAGCTGCCCCGCCTCTGCAGAAAGATGGGAAGTCAAGTTTGCAGCCTCAGAAAGGGGGAGAAGGGGCCCTGTGAGTCAGGATCAGCTCGATGACAGGGGGTTTAGGTCACTGGCTTACTGGTGAAATCGTCTCCTGTTTAGATTTTAACCTATAATTTTGAGTATCCAATAGACACTCTGGAGCTGGGTTTTGTGTTGTTTTTTTTTTTTCTTCTTAAATCATGTAAGTCATCAAAAGGATTTTCTTTTCGTTTCATATGACTGTCCATCTACATCTAAACTGCACTTTGTTGTCATTATTAGGTGCTGTCAGTCGTAGATGACTCATAGCCACCCTATGAGAGAAAGGCCTGAGCACTGTTCCTAGAGTTTCTGGAGGCAAGCCATGTCGGAAGTGGATGCCACTCCTGCTTCCAAGCTTCTTTTAATTGGGGAGCTCCACCAAACACTGTCCACCATGGGTCACCATTATCACATTTGACACATCATTGTAACAGTTTAGCATCACAGCAACCACGAGTTACCTCTGTACAGCAATGCACAGACAGTGCTATACAACCTAAAGAATGCTTGACAGAAAAACAATTTGAACCAGGACTGAGGGCCACAGATTAAAATCACTCACCTTGGGCTTGGTAGCATAATTTTCTGTCCACTAGGTCAACGTAGCTCTCTCTTTGTCGTCATTGTTACTGTTATTAGGTGCTGTAGAAAACTATTTCATGTTGTGTGCTGTTGTGTTGTTGTTGTGTACCATAGACTTGGAAGCGACCCATAGCAGACCCTTAAGCAGGTTTTTAGAGGCAATTAATTGTAACAGAGGAAATTGCCCATCCTTCTCCCATTTTATGTTTTAGGGAAAATATTTTTAAGTTTGTAGTGATACAGTTGATTTGAGCATCATCAGATTCAACATGAAGCTACTCTTTTTCTGAGGTTTTAAAATATTTAAAAGCATAAACAAGATCAAGTTCAGGCCTGCCTTCAGCCCTTAGCCTCCTGGGCCTGCTCTCTGCGATCAAGGTGACCAAGGTGGCCGTGCTCGCCAAGTTGGGTCTGTAGGGGAATGTCTTGCCTCAGGGAATGTACGTTTATACTGAGTGACCTTCTATCTCTAGGCAGCTGTGTAGAGCCACAAGGTTTTTGATAGCTTTCATTTCACCTTGAGGAATCTCTGGTGGTACAGGCGGTAGCATTTTCCTCTACTAACAAAAAAGGCTTCAAGTCTCAGGCGGTTCAAATCCACCAATGACTCCAAGGGAGAAATACAGGCAAAACTTTCCTGCTACAATTTAGTGTCAGAAACTCCATAGGTTCAGAATCAAAGCAACAGCAATAAGTCAGTCCTCCTCACCTATAAGGAATCCTGCCCAAGGGCATGAAGTGGTTGAACAGGTAAATTCACAATAGTTTATAGTCCATACTAGAATCCATGGAGTAATCCTGGGGGTGTGCGTGTGACAGGGGTAAATGGGAATGACACCTGGTCTATGTGCGTGGGGGACTGGCTGGGAGGGCAACTTGTGCTTAGGTCATTCAAAGTCCACCTTAGTTTTCCAGATATCAAGGCAGCGTGTAATACTGCACATTCATTTTCAGTTTTACCTTACAGCGCTTATTAGTGGTGAAGAGGACCATGAGCCTCTAATAACCCCTGAGATGGAAGAGTAGCGCCCCCTGGCCACGGGTTTCAGTGCCTCAAAACTCTAACTCATCCAGTGCAAACTGCGTAGGAGACCTGGGTTGGTTCTTTGGTTTTGCTTATTTTTTATTTTTTGTGTGTGTACTGTCAAATTTAATCTGACTGGTACAGGAGGAGATTGCCCCTCCTTCTCCAGCAGAGCATCTGGTGGATTCAAACCAAGTACCTCTGGGATTGCAGTGCAGCTTCTTGCCACCAGAGCTCCCTTGAGAATGGTTTTTAAAACCAAACCCTCTACAGTTCATTCCAGTTCATCCTGGTCTTCCATTGAGTCTTGAGGCTGTAATGAGGGAAGAACATTCACTTTCCTGCAGAGCAGCTGCTGGGTTTGAACCTCAAACAGCTGCCTTTTCAGTTAACTGCTCAGCATGTAATGGACTACGATACCAAAAGCCCTTTTGTAAAATGTTTTAGTGACATTTTATTTTAAAATCACCATGATCTGTTCTTTCTGTGACACCCCGCTCCCTGTTTGCCCCAGTTTAGGAAGGCTACCACCTCACAGAGGGTCTTCCCCTCCTGCACCGTCCCTCCACCCTCCCAAGCATGATGCCCCTCTCCAAGGACCTATCCCTCCTTACAACATGTCCAGAGTATGTCAGATGAAGCCCCAGAATCCTTGAAATAAGTGATGTTAAACAGAAGAATGGGAGCTGGGCCTGGGTTTTGATTTTAAAAAGAAAGAGAAACACTCTGCCGTGGCTGTATTCCTTGTAAAATTAGGCTATAAAATGGAGATGCTATATATGTCAAAGTATTTGATAGAAGATAAATCAATGGAAATGTTAGTTTTGTTTTAAATTCAGTTGAGGAAATCGCTGCCCTTGTTAGTGGTCTAGTTCGTCCTGACTCCTGGCTACCCCAGATGTGCAGGGCAGGAACTAGAGCTTCCATGTCTGTGACCTTTCAGAAAGGTCACCAGAAGATAGCCCATGAACAGATGTGAACCTTTCCTTAGCCTGCAGCACCTTTGTCTCTAGCTGCTGCAGTCACTGTGTCAGTCCATCCCATTGAAGATCTTCGTCTCTTGCACTGACCCTCTCCCTTTCCCCGTTGTTGTTGTTATGTGCCATCGAGTCGTTTGCGACTCATAGCGACCCTATGTACAACAGCCCTAAGCCCTGCTCTATCCTGTGCCAATCGCATTGCCTCTGACACACCCATCCCGATTACCCCAGTCACTGAATCAATCCACCTCATAGAGGGTCTTCCCCTCCTGCACCATCCCTCCACCCTCCCAAGCATGGTGTCATTCTCCAAGGACCTGTCCCTCCTTACAACATGTCCAGAGTATGTCAGATGAAGTCCCAGAATCCTTGCCTCCTAGAATCCTAGAGCCGCCCAGTTTAACCCTCTCCAAGATCAATCTGTTTGTTTTCTTAGCAGTCCATGGTACTCAATACTCTTCTCCAGCACCACAACTCAAAGGCATCAACTCTCCTATCCTCCCTAGTCATTGTCCGACTCTCTGATGCATAACAAGTGATGCACCTAGTCTCCAGAGAGACACTATTGCTCGTCAGTACTTTGGAGAGGTCCCTAACAGCAGACTTTCCCATCGCAATACATTTTTTTATTTCCTGGCTACTGGTGCCAAGAGTGTCATGGCTTTTCCCAAGGACTGGCCCCTTCTGACAACATGCCCAGAGGACATGAGATGAAGTTTCACTATCCTTGCCTCTCAGGAGGTACCCTGGTCACACTTCTACACTTGAACACTTCATTGTTCAAGAACTTTCTTGTGTATATGAATTAGTAATCTTTTGCTATTTGATAATCATTCTTTTCAGTGCCTCTATTTACCAAAACTCCTTACTTTACTAGTCAAGTTGTGTTAGCATCTTAGTCATCTTTTTATTTGCTTTGCATTTAGTCTCTTTGAATAGATACTTATTCCAAAGAGGAGGAAAAGAAAGTGAAGACTGGGGCAAGAAGCAGGAAAGGAAGAATTATGATAGAAAATGCAACTGAACTTAGTTTCCATTACATCTTCTGGAGAGTTCGCTAGCAAGCTTCATAAATACTTGCATCTACTTGGATCTGTTAAGACAGCAAACCCAAAGGAACTACAATATGAAGGAGATGAAATGACAAAACAAATCTGGTGTTGGGTTTTTCTATTGGTAGGAACAAATTTAGATAATCTTCAGCTTAAACCACCAAGAGTTAATGAGTCTCACACATGACAGGTTTTCAGATGTTTGCTGATGTGAGAAGAAAGTGAATGTTCATAAAGATGTTGATTCTTCACATCCCTCCTCCCCCACGAGAACATACAGTCCATGGCCTTCACGTGGTGGAATGTAAATCTTTTATTAAAACAGTTGTATTTCCACAGTAGTAAAGCTTTGGCACGTACAGTATAAAAAAATAATCACCAACCATAATTATTCCAAATTCCTCTTATCAACTGCATACTAAGTGTCTTCAATACAATTTTTTTCCATATAAAAATACTGGGAAAAATTGATAAATAACAGGTAAGAAAAAGATATTTCTAGGCAATTAATGGAATCATCTGAGGAGGGAAAAAAATGAGTACTGTGCATGATTTCAATATCACAGTAACCAGGACATGCCATTCCTACAGAATCGCGGGCCAGACAGTTAATTGAAAGCAGAAGTGTTTGGGTAACTTTCCCACTTAACATTTTGGTCCTATCATTTCACTACACTGCATCTTGGTGGACTGCCTGTGCTTCCCTATTGATCCAAACCAAATCACAAGTCAGAATCATTTCCTTTAGAATACTGAGTGGTATCAAATACTTTGGTGCAGAACAGTCAACTTCCTGCCCTTGTTGATGAGAAAAGTCTCAAAACACTTCCCAGGGTGACGCTTGGAGAAGCTGTTAGTTGAGCTGAAGCTGGAGAAGTGACTCCAGAGTGAAGAGCATAAGAAAGAAGCAAACACTCAAAGGTGGGGTCTGCCGACATCACTCCAGTTCGGGTGGATCATGGCCGAGACGCACGCTCGCATAGCGTGGGAAAGCTTATTCTCGGGAATCGTCTCTGTCAGCCTGTACGTCCAAGGGCATGAAGCACTCAATGGGGCAGTTGACGTTCTGTTAAAATGGAAGAAAAGATGGGGAAAAAAATGAGTGACAGGTCCTGTAAAGATGAAATGGGAGGCTTCTCCGGCAGTAGTGTATGCTGTTAGTTGGTGTTCAGTTGATGCTGACTCAGGGTGGGTCCCTGTGTGCAGACGAAACTGCTCTGGTGGCCAGAACCCACTATTGGCTCTGAGGGAGAATGATGGGCAATCTCCTGCGAAAAACCTGCCGGAGGATCAGAAGTGAGTTCCTTCTGACTCAGGGTCGTGACCCTTCAGATTGCCAGGCTCTTCCTCCGAGGTTCCCCCGGGTGGGTTCAAAGTGGCAACTTTTGGACTAGTAGTGGAGCCCTTCATGGCTTATAAAGGACCCTCCTGCCACAATTTATAGACAGGACACTTTTTTTCAAGCTCTAAGAACCTAGAAATAGATTGTAATAGATTCTCAAGGTTTTGACAAACTCGCCTACATTATATTATAGCTCATAAGTCATTGCCATAAAGTTGAACTGATTCATAGCTGACCTTCTAACAGGTTTCCAGAAGCTATAAATGGCCCAGAGGAGAATGTCCATGGAGTAGTTGGTGGATTTGAACCAACTTTAGTTGGCAGCACAACACCTACATACTAGGTCACCAAAGCTTCCAAATCATCTATGAGAAAATGTTCCACTGTAAAGTTATTATTTTGATTTAAAAAGGTTCCCTACAGGGAGAGGCCCCCAACCCTCTACAGATATATTTTATACACTATCATTATATAGATATATTATTGCACATTGCAAATATTATTTGCTGGATTGTTTGCTGTTTGTTGGTGTTTTGGTGGTTTTTTTTTTTAATCGATGGTTCATGGCAGCCCTGCACTGAGCAAATCTATTCTTATTGGTGAAATATCCCCCCTAGCACTTGCTCACGTGATGTTTGTGTTACATTTTGGTAATTCTAATAGTATTTTAAACTCTTTCCATAAGGCTATTGTACACCTAACAGACCACAGAATAACCCAATCTTTCATGTGCACTGATGAACAGAAAACACTGTGTTTACTGGTCTTACTGAGATATTCACTTTGTTGTGCTGGTCTGACCCAGACCCCACAGTGTCCCTGAGGTCTGTCTGCCTACGCCTTATGGAGCCTACAGGAGAGAGCTGGGATGCAATGCACTCACAGTGTTTGTTCCTGGATGGTATCTCTGAGAATACTGGTTGTAGGAGTGGCCAGTGGTGCCATCAGGGCGGCCTTCAGCCCCGGGTCTGCGACAGTTGTCACAGCGCCAGCCCTGCAAAAGCAGAAGCACAGAGTCAAACGCGGTTTATGATACACAGAGGACATCAAAATTTAGTGCTTGCATTAAAGAATTTCCGCTCTTAGGCAATTTCAAAAGTAAAAGCAGTTAATCACCAGGACAACTTTGATGATACTTTCATGCATTTACCACTCTTAGAATTTGTAACTGTCCATTCCTTTCTCCTGAAATGTCCTTCCTATCTTCCTCTTCAAAGCCACACTGAAATCACCCGATGAGCTTAAGGCTCAGCCCAGTCCCAACATACACATTCTACACCTGAAAGAAAC
The DNA here is from genome assembly GCF_000299155.1 of Elephantulus edwardii. Lineage (NCBI taxonomy): Eukaryota > Metazoa > Chordata > Mammalia > Macroscelidea > Macroscelididae > Elephantulus > Elephantulus edwardii. The sequence continues at coordinate 4,767,850 of NW_006399856.1, read as the reverse complement.
CTGGAGTTTTCAAGAGACTTGAGATTCTCAGGGACAAAGACCTGGGACGCACAGGCAGAGAGACAGGCTCTGAGGAGTGACGAAGCCACCCGGTGAACCGTGGATGGAGAGGACTCCTCATCATGTCCTCTCTACCGCACTATGGTGACCCCCTTACCAGACTCCAAACTGGTAACCTGGTGTTAGCCTTGCAATTGGCCAGAGATGGGGTGTGGGGTGGGGGGAGCAGGACCAAGGTGGGCCAGTGAGATTTTTGCTAGAACACAAGTTCTATTCCATCCTGGCTCCTAAACGTAGAGCGAATGGAAGCCACGCATGCCACCACCAGTGGGAAGCCAGCTGGGGAATGAAGACAGTGTAAAGGAAAGACAGTATAAAGGAAAGCACATCGGGAAGCAAGGCTCCAGGTATGGATGCCAGCACCTCCTGGGGCTTGGCAGTGCTGTTCAGTGAGCTCTTAGTTTTTGGTACCTAATCTGTATTTCATAGGGTTGCTACAAGTCATACTCAATGGCACCTAACAACAACAATCTTTAACTGGCCTTTTCTCTCTTACCACTCAAAGACCCTCATGGAATACATTCACGTTTTTTCTTTGATAATCATGCAAATATTTTTGCCTTCTCCCTCCATTTAAGTGCAGATTTCCCATAATTCTTAACACAGTAGCAATGAAGATGTACTTACCAAATCAATCTTTTCATCCCAAACCTTAACGGATTTTCCTGCTGTGTTTCACTTATCACCTCACTTGAGGACTGAATAAGTGTCACTACAGGAAGGCTTCGTGTATATTAATGAGGAGACCGTGAAGTGCAACCCAAATGCACTGGGGGGGTGGGGTACACTATACATTTTATTACCACAGGGGACTGAGTTCTAGGATTTAGTGTATTAATGACAGACAAAGGGGACCCCACATCTTTTCCCTCAACAGAAAAGCATCACTGTTAAGATCTGCTCCCCATCTAACTATATCTAAGGGCAGAGTAAGACCCAGTATGTTTTCAAGAGCTTTCTTGATCTTTAGGTGGGAGCATTCAAAGACCCGTCTCCACCATTCTCCTTTCCTTCTTGGGGTACCTGCAATTGTCTAATACCAGACACACTGACCAGGGCATATCTCCCAGGGGTGGACATGTGCTCACCATGGGTCAGAATCTAGGGAGCTGTTGGGGAGGGCAAGTCTTTTTTGAAAGCAAAGGATTGCTAGTTTCCATTGCTTCTGAATGGCAGGAGTCATTTTCTTTTGAAATTTCAAGTTATTAGAAGGCACAGCCTTCTTTGTTTTGCTTTTATTTTAATGGAGGAAGACAGATTGGAAACGGTTCTTTTAAACATTGGCTTAAAAGAAGGGCTTCAGGGCTCAACTAATCCAATCCATTTCTTCTGCCATCTGATATCTCCCCACAGGACACTCATCGGAAAGTCTGGCTCACTGGCAAGGATGTCTTTATTCACCAGTAAACGTGGTACGCACTGGTTTGTACTGAGCAAGTCCCACATAGGCATAATTGTGTTTACTTGCTAATCCGTGGCGAGCAATCTCACTTGGGTTTGGCCTCACTCCTGACGTGGTGAGGGACAGGTGACACTGTGCACTGCAGGCTGATGGGAAAGCACAATTGGAACTGAGCACACCTCGCTTTTGGGAATCTGGCCTTGCTCACTAGCAGCAGTGGGATGTGACTCCCTTCCATGGAAGCACTTTTTTCCTTCCCATTTCATGCACTTGGCCACTCTGTCAGCCTCTTAGCTGCCTTGTTCTGATTCCTCTCCCCCCAGGCCAATCTCAGCTACCCTAAACCCTGGCAGCTTCTGCTTCTTTTTCCACATAAACTTCCTCACTGATTCTAGCCCGGTAGGGCCTGGGTTTGTCAGACACACTCTGAACCTCACTTAGTGTGCTTGAGGGTGCAATGTTTGCTAATTTAGTCTCTCCTGCTCTTCAAGAGCCAGTACTGTTTCTTATCCTTTCAGTTCATCTTGCAGGACTCTGCACCATGGTAGTCCAGTCACCATGAACTCGGTTCTGACATGCAGGCATTCTTGTGAGTGACACAGTAAAACTCTGCTCCACAGCTGAGTTTGTTAGAAGTACATCACCAGGCCTTTCTTTCGAGGTACCTTTGGATGGATCCAACCCTTCAACCTTCCAATCTACAGGCGAGTACATTATTAACTCAGGACTCTGATTATCCTGTATCAGGCCCCAGTTTTATAATCGAAAGAGGATGCAAAGCAGTGGTACTTTCACAGATCAATCCAAGATGCTACACAGAATAGTTCAGAGTCGGAGGCCTAGCACTGCAGAGTATTTACCACTTCAGTGGCTGAAGCAGTTGAGGCAGTGAGGGACCAGAAGAGCAGGGAGGGCTTCTCAGGAGGCGTCTCCACTGTGCACCAACAGGAAATGAGACGGTTCACCATTTACAAGAGGTGCCACCAGGGCTTGTGAATACAGCACACAAACCACTTGACTCTAATGAAGTCAGTGTCTACCGGCTCACAGGGAGCCCGGGCTTACCCGCTGGCCTCCGAAGCACGTGCAAGAGCAGATAGCCCCGAGGTATTCCTTCTGCCACTGTTCTCCGACGTGGTAGGTCTTCCCGTCATCGTAGCACGTGGCCTCATCTATATGCAGACACAAGTGAGGAGAATGAGACTGTAGACAACAGCGCTGACCTGACCACTCAACAGGGTGGACTGGGCTTCTGCCTTGAACTTGACCCATCCCAGCCCCCTCCCCCCAACACTGGTATGAATTATCTCCAGAAAAGCTATCACTTCTAAAGCCGAGGGCAGCATTTCCAAAAACTGCATTCGAGACACTGCAGTGGGTTCAATGGGGAGCTAGACCCATAATTTAAAAGCAGAATCTAAAGACCCATGAAACTTCCTTGTAATATTTCAGTGCAGATAATGGCTGGGAAGTGCTAAAGGGCCCATAATAACATTAAATCATGCCTCATTTTTGAAGCTTGTTCCCGCTTCTCCGAATCAAAAGATTAACAAACCCACTGTTCACTCCTCGAGGATTCCCTGTGGACTGAAAGCTATGGCCCTATCACAAGGGTGGGAGCATAAGGAGGCATTGAAAGGGATGCGTGATGACATACGGGGGTCGCACTTGAATTCGCCTTTCCCATTTCCGAGACACGTGCAGCTCATCATCTGGCCGTTCTCCCCCTGCCGGTCCCACTTCTCGCCAATCTTGTAGTTCACACCATTGTCATGGCACCATTCTGTGCGGTGGGGAAAGCGAGAGGCAGTTTATTTGTGTTGTTCACCCACAGGACTCAGTACCCGCCTTGTGACAGGAAGTCAGGAACCATGAATCCGAAAGGAGGGACAGGGCCATGAAAGATGGTGAGCCCTGTGTGTGAGTAACCGCTAGACTGGATTACATTCCCCCTCCCCCCGTTATCGTCTCCTAGAACATTTTAAGATCCAATTGACACCACCACCATCATCATCTCATATCACCCAAGGAGACCCAGTGATCTTCATCTGAATTCCTCTTGAGGTTTAAAACTGTGGAAGACTAAGGAGGAATGGAGTAGTCTCTTATTAGGAGATCAAGGATGAAAACCACGTTCTGGATTTGCAGAGAGCTTGGATATAATCAAGTTCAATGAACCAAGAGACAAAGACCAGCTGGCTTCTACCTGTGCCTCTGTCTCATGTAAATGAGAGAAGAAAACGGAGTAATAAAGCAAAACAAAAACCCAAAAACAAAGGATGAAGTTAATGGTTATCAATATTTTACAAATAAGTAAAAGACTGGCTGTGAAGATTATATTAGAAATGACAGTTATATCTCTTTAACCATTATATATAGTTAAGGTGACATTTTAAACTCCCAGGCTCATGCCTAAAAGAAAACATACTTTATAAGTTAGAACAAAAGATACTACTTTTTCCATTTTATCAACAATTCAACTGTTCCTTAAGCTTAAGACATGTATTAGGCAATTATGTCATCTGACCACAGAGTACGTAAGGTGAAACAACAGAATTACTGTAGGGAACCAGAGTTCCTCCCTACAGCTGCACCCAAGTCCTTGTATAGGTAAACCAGAAGCAAACTTAAAGTACTTAGGGTTTCAGGAATTAAAAAACTGCCTAGCTGAAGCTCAGTCTTAACATTTTCATCTTTTAAACAATATCCAACACTACCTCTTAACACTTAAACTTCAGACTGGGCTAAATTCTTCCATGTGAAAGAGTAAAGAATAAAGACTGAAAAATAATCTTAATAAATAAACCCATTATCTTTTCTTTCATCAGAATATGATTCCCAGTTATGTCTATAGGAGGTTTGCTTATAAAACCTAACAGTTAACATCAATGTTTTGATCTGTTATACTGACCAGAAATCAGAATCAACTCAAGGGTGTTAAACAACAAGAATAAAAATTTACCACTTATCAGTCTCCTAAAAATGAAGCATAAATGAAAGGTATAAAAAATTCTGATACAAAACCGCAAAACATAATAGACAATCACTGTGATCATTTTAAATTAGAAAACCTGCTCCTGATTTGGAAATAAAATGTTTTTCTTTTTTATTATTATTTTGTGTGTGTGTGTGTGTGTGTGTGTGTGTGTACCGTCAAATCGGATCTGACTGGTACAGGAGGAGACTGTCCCTGCTTTCCCGGCAGGTCAAATCGGATCTGACTGGTACAGGAGGAGACTGTCCCTGCTTTCCCGGCAGAGCATCTGGTGGATTTGAACCGTGCACCTCTGGGATTGCAGTGCAGCTTCTTGCCACTAGGCCACCAGAGCTTCCCTAGGAAATCAAATGTTTTTAATTTGAAGTTGATTGTTAATTATCTAGAAGCAGATGATGCACATCTTTGAGCACCCGTGGGTGCCTGCATGTGTGTACTTGTATGTAAACATGATGTGTATGTATGTGTGTATACATAATAATATGTCTATGTTTGGTTTGTATTGAGACAAACTGCAAGTAGTGAAAGTTTAACTTACACCTCATTCAACATTAGTGATTAAAAAGGCTTGCCATTTCTTTGTGTCTCTGAGATTCTTCATCAGAACTAGTGCATCCTAAAGGTTTGACCAGATCAATTTCTTCTAACAGAAAATATCAAAAGTGATGTTATACTACACACTTCTTTTCAATTAACAGCTGCATCAGCATCTGAATGAAGCAACAGTCCCCAAGTAAAATTTCCCATCATTTTTCTATGATGCAAAATGTTACTGTGAGTCGAACTGTAGCCACTGCTTGCTTCATGTTTGGAAGAGCCTGTGTGTCTGCCCAAACATGCTTCCTCGGCACATGAGGGCAAATGCAAGGAATTGGAAGAGGTGGATGATAAGTGGATGGGCAGAGCGAGCTACTCACTAGATGAGTCACATCGGAAATGACCACTGCCAAAGCCCAAGCACTGGCACGAGAGCTTAAAGCCAGATTCGGACAGCCGCTCCCACTCCTCTCCGACGGCGTAGCTGGTGACTGTGTAGGGGTCGAAGCACGAGTCATCTGTGGGCTGGTTCAGGCCTTCACTGACTAGATGAAGAAAAGCAGGAAAAAGTGGAAGAGTGAATCTCACTGACTGTTTTGTCCAAACAGAAGGCAACCGATTCATGGTATACAACTGCTTCATCTGAGCCAGAACAACCCAAAACATCGCAGTAACACTAGGAAGTTGTCATCTGCTGTATAAAGACATCAGCTGCTCTGAAAACAATGTTTAAACATAGCTGGGTGGAGCTTTGCCTGCAAGCAGCTTAAAAGAGAGTCCATCTTCCTTCTTAGCCATGAGTTCTTAAAAAAGAATTTCTATTCTTTATATTTCCTTTATATAATAAACTATATATAATTTACTTTATAGAGCATGGAGCAGGCCTCGAGGGAATTTGTACCTGCTATAAATTTTGGTGGGATACAAAGGCGGGCCTGTGGGTACCTGAGTGATTGTGGGTGGTTATTTCATTTTTCTGCCTCACTTTTCTCATCTGTAATATTGAGCTAATACTAATAGCTAATACTAACACCTGTGCCCTGTAGGGAGCTCAAAAAGATGAAAGGAGTTCATGAAGTCAAAACAATAGCCCTTGTTTCTAAAACAAAACAAAACAAACAAAAAACCAAAACAAACCCCTCCACACACACACAAAAAAAATCCCCTCACTGCCATCAAGTACAAACAGGTTTTCAGAGCTTGCCCAACTTTATCCTGTATAGCAGGCGGGGTGGATTTGAACTGCCTGCCTTATGGCTGACAGTGCATCCTCTCAGCAAATGGTCACTAAGACTCAGCAGTAGAAGTCTTCTTTAGATGATAAAGCAAACAGCTTTGTTAAAAACCATCATAAAATAGTCGATGCTCTTATTAAAACATCTAGTTTTGCATAACAGTGCAAAAAAATCCTAGATTGTGGCCATCATAATGGTAGGAATGCTTTATTTTATCAATAAAACCAGCCATTCCAAATAAGAGGAAGCATACAGCTCGGATAACTTAGAAGTAAGTAATGGAATCTCTTCCTATGAACTTCAGATCTCAGCTCTTTTTGTTTGGGGAAGGCATATTTTAAAACAATGTATGCAAACAAAGCATGACTCAAATTATCCTCTGAAAAATTAAATAAACCATCGTGCTGCGATTTGAAATCCCAGTCGGGTTGTGTGTATTTCATTTTTATGGTGCAAGAATCAAGAGCTCAAAGCAAGAGCTATTTGACTAATATTTTCAAAAAGCACCACCCTGGCAGAAAACAGAGTCTGAGGGAGGAAGTAGGAAGGGTGAGATGTTTCAGAGCCAGGGGAACCTGGAGAGAATACAAAACTCAGCGGCTGGGAACAGTGAACTGGAAAGTGGGGGGTGCTTAAACTGCTCCTAAGGTTTCAGTACTCTTACAATAAGCCAGGAGTGAAAATTTCACCCTGGCTAAAGTTAGAGATGAAATTCCAAAGTGGGGGGAAAGATGTGGAAAATCTCTGTGCTCTTGAAAATTTCTTTCATGTGCCATTTCTACTAGTAAGCCCACTAAAGGCAAAAGATTAAGCATTATACACTCATGCACAAAATAAACACCATGCATCCCGCCTTCATCCCCCACACCAAATAAATATTCATTTGCCCAAGTCATAGGAGTTTAGACTTGTAAAAGAGCAGCCAGTCCTCAGACCAGGAAGGAGACTGGAATTAAGTAACTGGCTGCAAGAATAAAGGCGTCTGTTGGCAGCATCAGACTCTTAACAGTCCCTGCTGACGTGGAATCGAAGAGTCTCCAGTTGGAAGGCCTGGTACTCGTGGTTTTGATTATTCCCTACTTTTGTTCCATGGTGAATCAGCAGCAGCTGTGGACGGAAAGGCCTGGTGACACGCTGCTTGTTTAAAAGGAAGTCTCAGGTGCTCGAAAGTGGAGTCGATGCTCCTTCAACCTCAACTAAGGCTTTAGAGTTACACAACTGGGCTCAGGGGATGCTGAAATGAACACTAAGACGGGGGAGCTCTCTGGACAGAAATGGGCCATGGGGGTTCATTTTATATCAGGAAGCAAGACCAGCTGTCTGTCTGTCATGGAGAATTTCATGTATTCAGTTAACTGGTCTTAGGTTCTTAAAGATGACTCTTGAGGACAGCAGTGTCTGAGACTGAAAGGGTCCAGTAATCAGTACCAGGAGAGCTGTCTTTTGTCAACTTAGATATTCCCTAGTCAGGACCCTTAGCACTGGATGAATTCATATTTGAGGTCCCTTCTAGTGGGAATAGGATGTGACTATTTAAGTTCTATTTCTCCAACCATTTTGAAAAGGTACCAGAAAAAAATAGTAGAATTTAAGGTTGCCTATTAACTTCATGCTCATGTACAGAATTCTCTCCCAAAGTTAGAAAGAAGAAGTGACAAAGGGACAGTGAGAAGCACAGCCATCTGTGCCTGGTCCGCAGGGCAGCCTGGACCTGAGAAACACAGATTATCACGTACCAGAATTGCCCACCGTAACAACCTCCTCGCGGACCTTGTGCCGCCTGTGGTCTTTCAGTGCCTCCACTATGATGTTGTAGGTGGCCCCTCTGGTGAGGCCTGTCAGGGTGGCACTGGCAGAAGTTCCAGGAACTCGGAACTGCAATTATTGGAATAGCCAAAGTGGAGGAGAGAGAGTTATTGGTACATCCAAGGTAGGGGGGAAAGCATCAGGAATATCAGACATGAGATCTCCTATTCCCAGGGTCCTTGACATGTCCTATTTGGTCTAGAAGAGATCTGGAATAAGGGTGTCAGCTGTCATCTACACCTGACAGATTTTCTGCCCAACACCCCCCGAGGTGCTCGGGAGTTACTGGGAGACCTCTTCTTCATCCTACCACAGGTAAGGAGCAGTGAAAGGCCACTGTACAAAGTTAAGTGTCTATGTCCCCTTCAGATTAAATGTCCACACTGTGCTAATGGGGAGATATGATCATGCTGTCTGTGAAGGGAACAGAAACCAACCCTTTGGCAAATTCTCAAACTCCTTTTTCTAAACCTTAAACCTCCCACAACGTCAATCAGGGTTTCAAAAGGCCTGCCATTTTCTAAAATCAGAACACGATTGAAAACGGCACTAGCAAGACAAATTGTAGATGAGAAGTTGTGGCTGGGAGAATCAATCACTTTTAACAGCCGATACAAGGAGCTTCACATACATTCTTATCCCTCAGCTAATACAGAACGAATTCTTCAAGGGCAAGCTGGGAGGATGGAGTTTGAGCTTTCTTCACACACGTCAATTCAGGCAGCATTTTTTTTTTTCGCCACCCCTTTTTTTCCATATTACTAAGGAGGCTCCGACGTGTTGAGAATACTAGAAATGACTTCATTTGTTATACTAAGCAAAACTTAATGACACTCTTTGGAGCATCCTCTAAAGTTTAATTGAGAATAAAACAAAAATGCAACCATCATCGAGTTGAGTCCAACTCAAAAGTGACCGTGTATTAGATTTTTGAGGCTGTAAATTTTTATGCGAAGACATTTCCTATCTTTCTCTTATGCAGGCACTGGTGGACTGTCAATCTTCGGGTTAGCAGACTGACATTCCATACACTATTCCACCAAGACATTTTATTGGCAATTAAATTTTAAAATAATCATGGCTGATGTATGCCGCCTGTCTAAAAGGACCAAGAAATCGCAGCTGCTCTTCCTTGCTACTCTGATCATGTTCGCTAACCAGACTACCCCTCTCTTCCCTGTCCTATCAGGGGTAGAGAGAAAAGGAATTACCTGTAAAGGTTCTTCGTCAATGCCAATTGGTTGACATGAAATGATATACTCAGAACTTTCCTGGAATGGCGTCCAAGAGATGGTTGTCTGAGAGAGAGCTTCTTGTCCTGTAGAAGCATTTGGATTGAGTCCCAGAATTTGAGGGTAGAGGTGATGGTCTACGTCTCCCCTGGGAACGTGGCCAATTTGGATCTCCTCATCTACCTTCGGCGGGTATGGTCTTGGCCTGTGCCTTACTGGCGTGGCCGTTGTAGGTGGTGTGGTCCGCCTAAAACCATGCTCCTCAAAGATCATCTGTTGCCCGACACTAGGCTGTTGGCCGGAAGTGCCAGGAAGCTGAATACCGTTTCCAGTGTTACTTTCAGGTTTGGTGATGAAAGGGGTCTTTTGAACTGTGGAGGGAACATCCAAGATCTCTGGTCCATGAAGATTGGGATGTGGAAGGGTTACCAGCTGGGGAAGCTCATCTAGCCAAAGAAGGTTAGAGCCAAAAAAAGCAAAGCGCATTAAGCTCACAGAAGTAGCAATATAAATCATTATCAGTTCACAAAATGACAATTATTATCAATTTGATCAAAGCCCCTGGCAAATTAGTAGTTCTCAAATCACAAAACACTTTGTTCCCCCCCAGAGAGAAATCATGATTTTTCTCAAAGGTTTATTCATAATTTAGAAAGAAAAAAGTGTTAGTAAGAATTTATCATGCAAGCTTTGAAGCGCTGAGCCCCAAAAAGCTGCCTCTGCTCAAACCAATGCAACAAAACGGAAATATGCAGCCTTTTGCTCCCCCCTCTTCTTTCCATTTGAGGAGCCAGTGCTATGAAGTAGAGCCTCAGCGAGCTCTCGTGGCCTAGTGGCAAGAAGCTGCACTGCAATCCCAGAGGAGAGCGGTTTGACTCCACCAGATGCTCTGCTGGAGAAGGAGGGGCAATCTCCTCCTGTACCAGTCAGATCCGATGGTACACATACAGAAAAAGAATAAAAATTTTTAAAAGAAGTAGAGTCTCAGATTAATATAACTGTCTGAAGTAAAAAATTTCAGAGTTTTGACACAAAAATTTTTCAGATTCAAAAGGTGAAAACAAGAGAAAAAAAATCTATATATATGTATGCTTACTTTTAAAATTTTCCTATTAGTGTAAATACAGCATTCTCTAAAAATCAGAAATTGGATTATTAATTAGTTCCAAATTTCAGAAACCAGATCATAGAGAAAAATGGGAAAAGATTTCTCTCCCTTTGTATTTATTTTTAGTTTAAATTTAATAGAATATAGAGATTAATTATAGCAACTTTTTTTGCTTTGGCTTTTTAGTTTAATATCTGGTTTGAATTTGTGTGTGTGTGTGTGTACCATTGAGTCAGATCCAACTGACACAGGAGGAGATTGCGCCTCCTTCTCCACCAAAGCCTCTGGTGGATTTGAATCATGGGCCTTTGGGATTACAGTGCAGTTTCTTGCCACTAGGCCACCAGAGCTCCCCTGGTTTGAATTTTTCAAAGGTGAGTAACAAGGCTTATATTTACTGGCGGTAGGAAAGGAAAACTAAATGCAAATTCTGCAGAATCTGTTATCAAAGAAGACAATATACATGTTAATGCTGTTAGGAAAAAAAGAAATTCAATGAGAAATGCATTAAAACACAGAGACGCTTTTCGATTATAAACTAGACAGTTTGAAGTTGCTCTTGTCTCGCTTTTCTTTTCTCCCTGCTAACTAGGAGAGAGGTGGTTTTTACCTGTCGTTTTCCTCCCAATCAGTGCCTCACTCTTGTGGTTGTTCTTCAGGGCAATGACATAGATGGTGTACTCTGTTCCCGGTTCCAGACCTGGTGGACAGAGAACCATTACACGTGTGCTTAGACACAGATTCCATTCACCAGGGGAAGTTGGGCGCTGAAGTCGAGGCTCTTGGGAAGCATCCTGCATAATGGCTAATGATCAAAAGAATCATCTTCCTTTCAAATTTGACACCTAGATAAATTCTTTTATGCTAATCTAACGTGTGGTTTTATTGGCCTTTTGAATTCATGAAAACGGTACTAGCACTGGACTTGCACTTGAAATACACGTATAATCTTTTCTGAAAAGTGAAATATCATAACTGAATAGTTCTTATTCTCTAATCCAAGCACTGTGTCCAATAGAAGTGGAGAGGATTATTTTGTCTGCGACAGTCAATAACAAAGGCAAAAGCATGTGACAATGTGACAATTCCGGTTGGATTACCATATCTAAAAAGCTAAAAGTGATAACAGGATCACAATAAGCTAGTTGTCTTTTCTAAGTCTGAACCAACAGTTCTATGTACAAAGGGGCAAGCTTATAACAAATTCCAATCTACCTACCTACCTAAGTCACCATGACAGGATTGAAATAATGGCATTTTCATGGGTGTATCCTTTCTGAGGTGCACTGAACCCAACACAGTTCCTAGATAAAGCATACTTTCGGAAATTCAAAGAAACAGGCTCTCTTGTTCACATTCTTTATGTGAAACTCATAGTTAGAGTCGCTGAAGACACAGTGTGTCCTAGGGAATGCAGAAGGAAATGAAAGCCTGGGTGCAGCCATTACCAGTAATAGTAGCTTCCGTGACACCGGGCCGTGGCCGAGGGACCACTTCTCTGGGGGGAGATCCAGCTTTCTCATACTTGATGATGTAGCCAGTGATCTTGGCACGAGGTGCCTGCCATGACACCAGCAGGGAGTTAGGTGTGGTGGCCAGGAAACGCAGGTTGGATGGTGCATCAATGGCTATGTAAAAACAAAACCAAGCAACAAAATTATATTTCTAAGGAAAAGGATAACCAAGAATGCTATTCTTATACTTTTAGGACAGACTTGAGGGGATCTAAGAGATGGCTTCCCAAGTGTGTCCTGAGTTCACATGACTGATCACGGATGTCACGTATTTTCTTCAGGAGAAAGCGCAATTACCTGTGGAGGCGTCGATGGTCACAGGTGAGCTCCGGGCATTGTCGTTCAAGGTGTACAGGTAGATCTTGTAGTCAGTGCCTGGCTGCAGACCTGAGATTGAAGAAGAGACGGTTTTTATCTGTTCTGGCTCAAGCAGGCCAACTTCCAAACTCATGTGCAATGGCAGGTCCCTCTACTGTTTTGTATTTATGGAGATTATGTAAGTGGCCCACATTTGACAATGCAGGATAGTCATGAGCTATTAATGAGAAACTGTCTCTAAAGAAAATCACTCAATGCAGATCAAGGCATTGACTGAAATCAATATGACAATGTAGAGCTATTTTGTAATAAGTTGCTCTCTTAGAGAATGTGGTGTGGGAAGAACCCTTATTGAGGGGGTTTTATTTTCAAGTAATAAAATACTCATGGGTTGGAACCTGAAGTCAGACTTTAAAGCTAAAAATCATCAACTGACCCTCAGGGTGGATGTTTTCTGACTACAGCTTTGATCATTATTAAGTGATGGTGTCTGTTCTTTCCAACTTAAATATACTAACAGTAAAAACTGCTTACTATTATTGGGTTTATTTTTATTTTAAAGACGAAGTTAATTTTTAAAAAACAACACAGAAAAAGGCACGATTGATCTGATTGATGGATAAATCTTATATCAATTTATCAGACAACGATTAGCTCAACTCAGGCACTCAAAGGACAAAATGTTATTTCTGAAGTGGCCCAGTCACTGAACGCTTAGCTGGTAACAGAAAAGTCAGTAGTTCTAATCCACTAGTTACTCTTCGAGAGAAAAAAGGAAGCAGGCTGCTTCTGTAAAGACCATAGCCTTGGAAATCTTATGGGTCAGGCCTGCTTTGTCCTAATCGGTCACCACGAGTTGGACTTGAACCAACAGCAATGTGTTTGCTTTGATTAAGTTTGGATCCCTGATGGAAAAGTGGGTAAGCGGTTGTTAAGAAAAAGGTTGGTAACTTAAGCCTACCGACTGCTGTATAGGAGACAGACGTAGCAGCCTTCTGTAAAAAACCATGACTTTGGAAACCCTATGGAGTTCTCGTTTTTCTTATATAATCACTACAAATTGGAATTATTCAACAGCAATGAGTCAGGGGTTTTTGGTATGGAATGGGAATATCTTCTTAAACACATAAATAGATAACCATAAAAATGATAAGTAAACGGAATCCGTTTAAGTGGTATAGTCATGAACGAACTAGTTTACACTAGTCGTAGTGGTTACCACGTGTCAGTGCAGTCAGTCTCCTGACCTGTGATGGTGTAGCTTCGGACATCGGGTCTGATGGTTCTCTGAATTGGGGCCTGGCCATTGGATGGGACAGCATCCACTTGGAAGCCAGTGATGGTCTCAGTCTTGGTTCTCCAGCTAATGGTGATGGTGGTCTCAGTTGCATCTGTCACACGGGCCCGTCTTGGAGGGCTGACATCTGCACAGGATCAGAGCAAGTGGGTTAGTGTCTACTTGGCCTGTGAAAGTGGGGTTTAGCATTTTACAGTGTTTCCTATTTAAACACCCAGTACATGCATGGTGGAAAATGCATGCCTAAAAACATGTAGATTTCCTCCTAGGACATCCAGAGACAAGATTGATGGGCATTAGAAAATAAGATATTCATCTATTATTTTTTTGTGTAATAAACAAAAGTTTCATAGACACTGTCAGTGATTCCCAGGCCTGGCTCCACAGGGTCTATTAAAGGCTCAGTAAGTATTAAAACAGATCAATTTATTCTAATGTAATAATACATATGGTACGGATGACAGTACAGTATGTAGTCTCTACAAATAATTCTGCATTGCCTTGCTAGTATTTTATTTTTATACATGGATTCATATTTCTTCTCTCCACAGATGAAATACCACCCTGTTTATTATATGAAGAAATACAGACACATGGCATGACTTCGGAGGATGAATACAGTGCATTACTAGTATGGCAGACAACTAGAACCTGGGCCTGATTTGGTCAGATATTTAGTATACTCTTAAAACATAGTAGAGAGCTGGGTGTCTCCACCAAATTTAATCTTGTGAAAATAAAGCATCTCTTGGGTGTTAGTCCTAGTTCCTAGCACCTACCACGTAACGTTACAAAGGAGTTCCTTTTTACATGCCAGCAGACCACTTTCTAGAAAGGCATAAATGGTGACAGTAGAGGGTCAGAATGATAGCTGGTCGAGTCGGTTTCCAGATGGGAATCATTCAACTCTTAATGAGCTGTTGTTGTTATGAGCCACCAAGTTGCCTGCCACTTATAGCGACCCCAGATACAGCAGCTCTGAAGCCTTCCCTGTCCTGAGCCAGTCTCACTGACTCCAACACACCTACCCTCATTGCCCCAGTTAAAAACAAGGAACACTTCACGAATCTGCGTGTCATCCTTGTGCAGGGGCTAGGCTAATGTTCGCTGTATTGTTCCAATTTTAGTATATGTGCTCTTGAAACGAGCACTCTTCATGAGCTGGAAAGTCATTCCTCATTTGCTAACTTCTGCTTATACCGAAGGGTATGGAATGGAAAAGTTTGATTACTTACTCTCTAGAGTAGTCACGACTCCCTGAGCTGGTCTGCTTGTCAGAGTGTCCTTAAGAGCATAGACACTTACTTCATATTTGGTGGCCACCTAGAAACAAAGGCACGGGAAACTTTAGCAAGGTAATATTCAGAGGAGTTTCCCCTAGAGCATTAGATCAAGACAGAGGTTATACAAGAGGAGGAAAATGAGAAAAACCTTTATCTCCACCAACACTTAGACTGACTGCACTCCTCTGCTGTTTAAATGAAGGAGCTGTGGTAGCTCTGGTGGTAACATGTCAGAATGCTAACCAAAAGGTCAGGGGATTGAACCCACTCACTGCTAAAAGATGGGCAATCTCATTGTATAAAGAGCTACAGCGTTGGAAATCCATCGGAGGGTCATCACGAGTCAGAATCAACTCACAGTATGTTACTATTTAAATTAAATGAATTTAAAACAATATATTCTCAAGGCTTAAGCCCAAAAGTAAGCATACATCCTTATATTAAGGTGAGGAAAATGACCTGACTGGTGTAACTTATGATGATGATGATGATTTTTTATCAAAGAAAATAAACGAGAACAACTTGTTGTCTCCTTGAGTCCTCTTTCTGTAGTTTCTCCCAGAATGAGCCTTATATTAAGAAGTACATCACTGTTATAAGTTTTTGTCTAATTTTCATCATGGATGTCTAGAGGACGAAATGTATTTCAACAAGGATAAGGTCAAGGCGGTTTTGTACATACTGCCTTGGAGAGGTAACAATGTTCAGAAAATGCCCAACCAAATTAGAAAGATGCCTTTAATCAATGGATATGTAAACTGAACCTCCCTCTTGCACAACTTTTGGGCTGAAAAAGCTGAAAGGATCTAAAAAGCTAGGCAAAACCCAAAACGGTTCATAAAATTCTGTCTCAGATGGCCACCTAGTAAAAGTGAAGTCTGCAGAAAGGAATTCTGCGTGATGTAAACGTCGTGTAGAATTATCCTGATGCTGAGGAGAACCCAACCACATCTACAATGGCATAATGGACAATGGAAGCTGTGAATCAGACCTCGCGGGGACCACCTTGTTCTTCCACGTCTCACAAGCCCTGAGAGACCACAGTGGGGTGTAGTTTCATTCCTCTTCCATAACACTTAGTAGAGGACAATATTTGCCTTTTCCTTGTTGGGTGGGTTTCTGAGAGATAATGGCTCCAGCTTTTGCATGCTTTGGTACCATCACCCACCTGTCAGTTTAGGTTCTTACATGCTTCTCTGATGCTGGAAGCTGTGGTGTTAGCATTGCAACCACCAGCAGAACGACCTGTTTCAGGAGAGCTTTGAGATTAAGGCTCAGTGGTCACCTTCCAAAAATAAGACAATGAAAACTCTTTGGGTCACACAAAATATTGAGCACTGGAAGATGAGTCTCTAGGCAGGAAACCAAATGCACAGTGGCCGTCACAGCAATGTACGCTAGAATGCACTGGGCAACATTCCATTCCGTTGTACTTAGGGTTGCCAAACACTGGAGCCAAGTCAATGGCAACAAACGATATACTGTGGGTGAGGATGATCTATTTCTTTATTCCAATGAAAGAAGGCCACATCTTACCATCAGTCCTGATACCACCACAGAGGTGCTGTCGGGAGAAAGGTTGATTTCTTTCATTGGTCCAGTCTTCTCCTTGGGGGTGACCCGCACTCGATAGCCAGTGAGCTGAACATTGGGGGCTACCCACTGGGCGGTCAGGGTTGTTGGTGTAATCTGAGTGAACCTCAAGTTGGTTGGTGCAGGAATGGCTGTTGGGATGGTCATTGATTAAAGGTTATCTTATAGGAAATGGGGACAAGGCAAAAACAAAGTGAACTCAATGCAGTAAAATAGAATAGCTGTGTTTGGGAAGATAGGTACCCTGCTTGATTAAGTATAGGAAAGTGCAAGAGACGTAAACTAGAGAAAATGTATTCAACATCCCTGGAAACATTTGGAGAAACAACAGGATTTAAGGTTTTAGAAATTTGGGGGGGAGGGTTGTTCTTTTATAAACAGAAAAGTCAGGCTGTTGGCCATTAAATTGGCTTTCCATTTGTATAGGAAAAGAAGAAGCCACTGCTTGCTTACTCTATCTTTGCACAGAAAACCACCGCAAAGTGTGCCATCCAAGAAAGAAAGAATGGTGTTTTTACCGTCTTTTTATTTGGACCCAGTGGCAGATATCACCACTAAATTTGAAGCATTCTCTGTGGTGCAGCCTAAGAAGAAAATCGGCTTACAACAGAAGCAGAGATGAGAAGCAAAGAGCAATAATACAGATTGTCACCTCTAGGGTTTATGTTGCCACTAAGAAACATCTTTAGTATTCTACGCTGCTTCAGAGACAAAGCAAAAGTGGATCAAACACTGGGGAAAGCGCTGGCCCTATCAATGGTTTCTGTGTGTCAGATTCATAATCCTTTAAGCAAATTATAGTCTCCACACATGAATCTAACTGAGGGGAAAGCATGTGCCCATGTGTCTTCAGAATCCTGCAGCTATGCAATGGCCCAATTGGGGTTCCTTTTTGAGAGTAAGAACTATGACGCCAAACATCTTTCCTTTCTAAACCGTGAAGGTAAAGCAAGAATAGCTTAGGGAGTAATCCACAATCTCAGTAGCCTCTCCAATGTCTTGTTTTACTGTTTTGTTTATAGGCTAACATTTCTTTCATTAGATCTATTCATATTAATATCACGTAAACTTTGTTAACCATCATTCTTGTCATTGAGAGACTCTGAGTTTTGAGTTTGAAACACGAATGTTAAGTATCATTCTTGTTAAAGAGAGTCTGTTCATAGAGAAGTTTATTTTACCCTCCTAGGTAGGAATCATAGAGCCCTGGTGGCTCAGCAGTTAGGAGCTTGACTGCTCAACAAAAAGTTCAATGCTTCAAACCCACCAGTCGCGCCTCGGGAGAACAACGTGGAAGTCTACTTCCTTCAAGGTCACAACCTTGAAAGCTTTATAGGGCAGCTCTCTACTGTCCTACAGGGCGGCTATGAGTTGGAATCCACTTGACAGCAATGGGTTTGTTTGGGTTTCAGATTACACGGGAATTTTATTTCACCCAGCAGCGCATAAAGCTGCCGCTCCCATGAGCACCCTGGTGGTGCAGTTAACGATATACCTGTGGACTGGATTCCAATCAGGGGCTGGCTCTCCATGCCATCGTGTAAGGCAACCACACTGACTGTGTACTCAGAACCCGGCCTGAGGCCTTGCAGCTCTGCCGTGTCCTCTTCACCATCAGGTGCAGGGAATAGCTCATGGATTCCATCCTCGGGGCTCGAGTAGGTCACCCTATACCTGGAAACTTGCCCCTGTGGGCTTTCCCAAGCAATTTTGATGGAATCGACATCCACATCAGTGAATGCCAGTCCTTTGGGACGATCAATGTCTGTTAGGCAAATTAATGGTAAGAGGTTATGTGAAAAGCAAGTTGTGAAAAAAGCATTTTTATCACATGCAAAGCAGTCTTGCAGATAATTTCTTTAATGAATTAAACCCCAATTAATCCACTATTAAATGCAAAATTACCAAATGCCTTCTTCATCTTTGTTGATTTAGAAAACATTCAATGTTGCATTACTCACTAAAGCACAAGTATATATGAGATGCACAGAAAAGCTCAAAAATCTCATAATGGAGGCTTATGTAAATTAATTTTAAGATCATTTATCAAAATTTATTTTTGCAATGTGATGTTAGTCCTATAGACCCAGATTTTCTAAACTTTGGAAGTGGTAAAGTTGATTTTCTTGTTATTTGTTTCTTCTATTGTTAAAAGATTCATGAGTCGCAGGCGACTCGACGGCACATAACAACAACAACAACATTGTTAAAAGCAGTCATAGCAGAACATACACCAACACAGCAACGTATACGGCGTAACTTGGGGACAATGACGACATTCTTTAAGTTGTGCAATCATTCTCCCTTTGCTTTTCCAAATTGTTCCTATTCTCCTAATGCACCTCACTGCTTCCTAGTCAGCCTTTCAAACTGCTGCTGTCCATTTCATTCCATATAGATAGTTCTTTAAAATAGCACCATGCTCAATGATGTTGTTTCATGCGGTAGAGTCGGAATGGACCCATAGCTAACCCTCTGGTGGGTTTTCAGAGGCAGTAATAGCATGGGAGGAGACTGCCCATCCTTCTCCCATGGAGCAGCTGGTGGCCTCAAACCACATGCTTTTGGGACTGCAGCTCAACTTCTTGCCACTAGGCCACCAGAGCTCCCTTTGCTCAACATAGATTTTTTTTATTTATTAAGATAAACTACTGTTTGGTTTAAAGAAGATTTGAGGGGATATATTCCATTTGACATTTAAAGATTAAGGCAGGGCAAAGTTTTAAATGTTCATCTGGTTTCAATGGATCCAGAAAATCTGGATTCCATGAGAATTTGAAAAATTCAATTCTACATTCTCCCCCTTGCCCCTCCCTTTTGAGCAGGATTATAGTATAAGTAAACTGGATTTTTAATACTAGATTCAAGTTGCTATAATCATCATTAAACTTTTCTCCACTCAGCCCTCCTCCCTTCAAGTAAGTTTCTGCATTAAGTACTGGTGCAGCCATAGTTCTCAGAGTGTTCCAAACAATAACACCTGCTTATCAACTTTACCATCCAGTCATAGAAAACAAGGTCTTAGCAAAATACTTTCGTAGATTTGCTGGAAGCAAACAAGATTTTGCTGAGGCCATTTGAGCAAAAGAACATCGAAAGCACAGCATAAACTAAGTGTGGCCTTTCCACAATTTCTTCCCTTTCAAATTAATTGGTTGGAACTGAGAAGGAAAAAGGCTTGTTAAGGGTTCCATTCAAGGTACAAACTTACACAACAGGCTGGCTTTCCCTACGTGTAATGGCAAAAGAAACACAGAGGGCATTCAGGCTCGTAGGGAAAAAAATCTGACTTTGAAAAGGGAAAATGAACTTTGGTTACGTACTGGTTACTGCTGTCTGCACCAGAGGCTCACTCTCTTCGTTTTGATTCTGAGCATATACACTGACCACATACTCCATCGTGGGCTGCAAGCCTTCGATGGTCATTTCAGTTTGATCTACAAAAGGAGTGAAGAGCAAATTCAGGACCAATGTAGCCATGATATACTTGACTGCATTATTCAAGTGACTTTAAAAAAGTCTGATGTTTATAAAAACCCCAAGATCTGGTAGCCTAGAATTTGCAGAATTATTACTAAAACAATGGAAGAGTTAGAGACGTTATTTCCTCTTAGACATGCATGTTTTAAATGAGCAGCACCTTTTCCAGATACTGCTTTTTGCAAGAACTTAAAGACAACTTTTGGGGGTATGGTAGCACAGATGTTGATAGCATTACATTCGTTCACAAGGAAGCTAATCTCAATAACAAATCACCAGACAGAAAGTCCCACTAAAGGATATGCTAAAAAATGTTCTATGCTGCCTTCAACAATTAAGTGACCCTGCCTGTGAAAATTAACTTGACTTTAGAGATATTCTTAAGGTTCTAATTATATCAAGAGAGTATATATAAAATAAGAATGATAGAACTAAAAGCATTGGCAGATGTCAGTCCCTCTTTTCCTTGGTGTTCAAGAGCAACAAATATACAACAGGAATTCAGTAAATGATGCAATCCAGGTCACTTAAGAGAGCCATGTGTCTACAAACAAGAAATATGCTTTTCCTAAAGCTTATGCTGTGAAGTGGATTGGATATAATCTTGACCCTTGTCACAAATGGGGAAACTTTAATGCACATGGTCTGAAACGTGTACAGTAGTCATGACAATGTGGCCATTTTATTCTCAAAAGCTTCTCATGGGCTCCTACTCCGTTTATCCCTTTGGATGTGAGGTGCTGACGGTCCTTACCTGGGCCTGTAGTTTTGGTTTTTGTTGGTCCTGGTCCATTCTTGGGAGTGGTGGTCACTCTGTAACCAGTAACAGGAGAACTGGAAGGCAGCCACCTGACACTAATGCTGTTGTCCTGAACATCAGTCACTTGCATCTGGGATGGTTTGTCTATTTCTACAAATAAAAGCAAGGATAAACCAGTGACGTCCCAGTGGTGTGAGTGAGGCTACTTTACTTGTGCACAGATCTGACTTATTTTTTGCTACTGATCACGTTTCCAGGTGTTTCTGTTTGAAAGAACTTAAAGGTGACTTGTGGGGATATAGAAACCCAGATCTATCATTACACTATTCACAAGAAAGTTACATTACAAGTAGGCATTTTTCTTCTTTACTATCTTAGCTTATTCATTCATTCAACAAATATGTACTGAGCATAAGTACCCTACATTTCTATCTCTTCTGCAGGTATTTGGGATGGAATTATCAATTAACAAAACAGAACAGACATAAGCCTTGACCCTCAGGTTAATTCCTTTTGTATCTGGCTAGAAAATGTGTTAGCAATAGTTATTCCTTTGCTTTATTAAAAAGAAAAAAAAAGAAAAAGAAAAGAAAATCAATTCCACCATGAAGAAAATATCAGGGGAGAACTGCCTGAATAACCCTGCATCACCTGAGAGCAGGGGTCTGTTGTACCTGTTCTGTAATCAATGGAAATTGGCTGGCTGCTTGCTGGGCTGTCCCCACGGCCAGTGACTGCATACATGGTGATGGTGTAATCAACTCCAGGCTTAAGGCCACTGATGGTGGCTGTAGACTTGCTCCCAGGCACAGTGAATTCTTGGGCAGGGCTGTTTCCACCTGTATGGAAAGGAGTTCGATCAGAATATGAGGGGTGCTGTTGATTTAAGTGAATTAATGTATTGAGAGCAGTTTGCTGGAAAGGAAACCCCCAACTTATTCTATAATATTATACTCAAATGACAACAAAAGCTTTACAAAAACCTTAAAAAAAAAAGCAGCTTGTAAGTCACCCCTCAATGCTCATTTTTCTCTTTTCAAGAGTGCTATTAATAGACCCTAAACAGAAAGGTGTATTAAAGCATGTGGTAAACTTTGGTAAGTGGGGAAAATTGCAGTTAATGCTACTTTAACATTTTAGCTTTAAAATGTCACTGAGGTTCAGTTTAACAGTAGAATGGGAAGAGAAATTAGCCCTCAAAGCTAGCATTGCATACTCTGTTGTTTTGTTTTGTTTTTTATAAAAAGGAACACTTTCACATTAAGATTTAGAAAAGTAAAAACAGGAGAATAGAAATCACTGATGACATCTTGGTGAAATGTATTAAAATTATTTCTCCCTCAAGTCTATCATCCCACCTAGGTGAACTATATTAGGAAAAACCAGGTGACAGGAGTCAATTCTGGGCTGTGGTCTCCCCGCACGTGTCAAAGCAGAGCGGTGCTCCACAGTGTTCCCATGATTCCTGGTGGTGTGTGCGTAGCACTTGGTGCTGTCAATCAGTGACCAGTCACAATGTGTTGGAACCAACTCAACTCCAGTGAGCAAGTAAGGGTCTACTTTTCAGAAGCAGACCACCCAGTTTTCTTGGGAGACCTCTCTGGGGGCTTGAACCACCAACCTTTCAGTTGCCAGCTGCAGCAGTTATTTGCACCACCCAGGGAGTCCTCGTCACATTATGTCAATAGCATTTCATCTCGATTTTCCCATTAAGTTCTTTGCCATTGAGTCACCTCATAGTGACCGTACAGTATAGAGAACTGTCCCAAAGGGTTTCTAGGGTCACAGATCTTGACAAGAGCAGGCTGCCACGTGTCCCCCACTGAGTGGTTGGAACAGTCACGGCTTAGTACTTCACCACTGTCCCACCAATCATGCCCCACCTGTTCTCAGAGAACACAGGGCTCTGTGGAGTGGGAATTGGCAGTTAGTTACATTTCCACTCTCAAACTCCCAGGTTACTAACCCACAAAGGAATCCGACCTGAATGGAGCATGAGCTGGCATTTGGGTCACTCACCTGATTCTCCATAGGTGATCCTGTAGTACCTCACTGTGACGGCAGGGGCGTCCCAGCTGATCAACACGCTGGTGGGAGTCGTGGCAAGGACTTCCAGGTCCCGCGGGACATCAGAAACTGTAAAAAACATGGGGGTGTTTTCATACCTGTAACTTCCCAGTAATTCACTCTCAGCTTGCTGGATGCTTGTCTGTATGACTTTTCCAAGCAATAATGTGACTACTCAACAAAATCAGCAGAATTAAAAATCACTGGGCCTCTCAAGGTGAGAGTGAAATGATGATTCCCAATTTAGAGAATATCTTTTCCCCCTCTCCTTTTTACTTTGAAGAATTCAGACCAACAAAAAAATTACAGAGTAGAACCAAGGATAAACTATCCTTCACTTAAGAGTGCCATGTGCCCCTCTCTCTCCTTGGTTCATCCATTGAGGTTAAAATACAGTGGTCATGCTGACATGCCACCCTGCTGGCCTGACCATACACCCCTAAGAATGACCTGGGTACTAACATTCACAGTGACACCTCTGAGAACTGGAATACAACAGGTCTGCCTGGCCGGAAGGTCTCAGGTTTTCGTCCTTTGACTCTGCTTTTAGTGAAAAATATTTGCATTTTCCTTTTCTGACAGGTTATTGCCTTACCTCAATTCTGGTTTTCACAGGATTCACTGTATGGCATTTTATGAAAAAAATACTAACCATCAAATTTTCTATTTTTAGAACAAAAGCTTAGAGTCGTGGTTAGGTGCCCTCAGGTAGACTATGACTCACAGTGACCCTATGAACCTGTTCCATCTTTATGATCTCTACCATGGTCAAGTTCATTGTTGCAGTCACTTCATTAATATGACATAGAAAGACCTAAATCATTGTTGGAGTCACTTCATCAATATGATGACATAGAAAGACCTAAATACCCAACTTAAGTGAGAAACTTCTTGTGATACAGAAACTCAGCTCTTCAGCATATTCTGAGAGATTCGCCCTTCCATCCTCTTGCTTCCTTTCCCAAGTTTCAGATCTATAATCCAAGATATGTTAACTTGACCACAAAAAGGTGTCATAAATAATACAACTGAATTCTTCGACTTGTCTTGAGGATTAGAAAACAAGTTACCTGTTGATTGCTGGCCAACCAAGTAGGGGCTTTCCTCTCTGCCATTGAGGGCGACGATGCTGACCACATACTCTGTACCCGGGTTGAGGTTGGTGAGGGTAATGGAATTCCGAGAGGGTGGCACGCGGTCTTCCCGAGGTCGCCCTCTGGCGTTCTCAGGATGATGGAGGATCTTGTAACCAGTGATGGTGGCGCGAGGAGCCATCCAGTGCACAGTGAATGAGTTGGCCATGATGTCCGAGAAGTCGATGCCAGTGGGAGAATCCAGACCTGGTTTTTTTTCCCCATGGAGAAGAGGAAGAGACAGAGAAAAAACAAAAGACAAAAAAGACACCATCAGTTTAGGAAATGAGAAAGAGTCAATGGGAGGGAGCTTGGCATACACACAATGATACAATATTTCGGTCTGGTTGTGGTTGTTTTGTGGGTTGGGGTTTTTTTTGTTTGTTTGTTTTTTATAGTCATTTGTCATACACATCTGGTTATGAAGCGTTTGAGACACATAAATATTTCAAAACCATAAACAGCTTAAATAGCCAACTCAAGCATTCTTTGTGTTTTCTTTTACTAAGTATAGAAATCCAAATAATTTATATGGTCATTATAGTATGCTTCTTCTGAAATATAGCTGAAGTTAGGTATTTGAGATTGTCTGAGACTGTAGAATTTAAAATGCTTATGTGTTACAGTATTCTACATTTCTTATGTTTCCCAATAAAAGGCAAGACCTGCCACAAGCCAGCATTCTTTGGCACATAGCCAGCTTTTTGTGCCCTGAAGGTGCCGATTTGTCAACAGAGGTTTAAAACTAAATAAGACCTGATTCTGTACGAATGGCAATGCAGGTAATTCCTTGAGAAGTAAGACTTTATCACATTAAAAAAAAGTCAGAGGGAAACAAACAACAACAATAAAAAAAATTTTAAAAAATCAGAGTTAATTTTTATATCAAATCACTTAATTTCTTTGGAATTTCTAGCTAATGTCCCTGATGGTTTTAATGGTCACTTATCCTAACCAGTAATATGGTCAAAGGGGAGCTGATGGCAGCACTGTCCTTAGAAAGAATTGCTTCTGACACAGAGGTCAGACCTCTTGCACTGTTCAATTCACCAGCTGCTGCAATCTCCTCCCACTGAATTTACAGACTCGGTAACCCCCTGGGGGGAAGGCTCTTATTCAGTTCCAAACAGACAGTAATGACAAGAGAATCTGCTCAAAACAACTGCAGACAGTTGTCATAACTCCCCTTTGAAAGCAGGTGGACTGCAAACAGATCAATGAGGGCATTAAACTGCACTTTTCTCAAAGGGAGGAAGGAACATTCCTATCAACGAAAGATGTAATACTTAGGAATTCAATCCAAATCCCTTGGTATAGAAAATGAATGTATGATACCAAGTGGAAAAAAAAAAGAGATAAATTAAGTATTGAGCAAAGTAGGAAAAATACTTTGAAGACAATGAGCACTGAGTCATCCATTAAATATAATCACCTGAAGAGAGGGCAAGTCTATCCTCCCATAAATAAGAGAACACACCCACTCTTCTCCAAAAGGCTAGGTGACAATATTTCAGGACTCGTATAGATCATCTCTGGAAGCGAATGAGTACACACCCTCTCAACAGTTGAGTATAAAGTCTCTAGTATATTTTTGACAAGGGATCCATAATGCCGTTGCCACAAAATACAAAGATGTGTGGTTTTTCTAAGACAGGGCATTTCACTCTGCTATTTAAAATTGGTCAGCAAAAGAGGCTTGATCCTCATATGGTGACCTGACTCACCCGTCTTCTGTCTTCCTTTAAGCGGCGTGCTCTCGTGCTGTTCGTAGACACTAGAGACGCTCACTAAGTACTCCGTTCCCGGCAGCAGATCTGGAGACGCAAGCGGAACATAGGTTAACCTTACATATGGAAGCATGAACGACCAAGCACTCCCGGGACCATTTCTACTGATGAAGTATGCGGGCGCCCGGTCCCATTACCCACTTAGATCTAAGTGGATGTGTGCACCTCCAGATGGTCTGTAATTAGAAGGTAATAAAGAAGGGTCGCCTTGCCCTCCAGCATCTCAAAGCCCTGTCATCCATCGGTCCCACCTCCGCGATTGTGACTCAGGCCACACGCCACGAAAAGGCAGCTGGCTGGCCTGATTTGCAATTTAGGAAAGAAAAAAAAAGAATAGCTACAGTATTAACAGTAATATTTCTGCCATCCACTGAATGTCATTTAAGGATGCCTAAGCATCAGAGAGTTGGACAATGACCAGGGAGGATAGAAGGAGAATTGATACCTTTGAGATGTGGTGCTGGAGAAGAGTATTGAGAATACCATGGACTGTTAGGAAAACAAACAGATTTGTCCTGGAAAGGGTTAAACCGGGTGGCTCCTTGGAGGCAAG
>NW_006399856.1:4719931-4741465 GCF_000299155.1 Elephantulus edwardii | reverse complement strand
ACGGCACATAACAACAACAACAACACAATTATCACTGTGGTATGTGGGTAAGGTAGGCTTTTTGAAAAAATGGATTTGAGTGCCAGTTTGCATAGCACATTGGCTTTTCATTCAGCCTTTTATACTTATTTTGTTATATAACATTAATTACAATACCTACCAGGTTAATCTCCTATTTCCCACTTCCTCCCTATATATCTCAACTCCATCCATCCTTCTACTCTACCCTTTCCTGCCTTCAGTTGTATTCATGGGCAGATGCTGCTCTTTTGACCTGACCAGGCTGGCTGTTCAGAGCAGTGAGTGCCTCGCTGGTGTTACTTACTGGTCTACTCACAGGCCAGGCCTGTACATTGTTCGGTTGAAAGAGAAGCCATGGGTGGTGAGCTGAATCTTTTAACTTAGAAATTGTATGGACAGATAATAAATTGCATATCTTAAAAGTGTAAATGTGGCAGGTTTGACATACGTATGTACTCATGAAAATTTCACCCCCAATCATGATAGTTCAGTGTTTGGGATTTTCTTTCTTATCCCCATTTCACAAATGAGAAACTAAGAAGATAAATGACTTAAGGATACAAGAACACATGGTCCACAACAGTGCACTTAACAATTAATCTTTACTGGGGGGAGAGGGGAAAATGAAATTGTAAAAACAAAAGTTTGACCCTATTGAGATGAGAACAGGCTATTTGAGAACACTGAATATACATTACTGCATGTTCTTTTCTGTCATTTTGCCATGCCAGAAAGGCACAGAGATTGTGTTTATACCTCCTATAACCTCCCCTTTCTTTCCACAGCATCACCCCTCTTGCCTTTCTACAGGGGCACCAGTAAGACATGGGCAAGTACTATGCTATCCTATGCGGGCATGATGCAGGGACCTTGTTTCCTCCTGTGGCTTGGCCAGTGGAAATGCCAAATGTTTATCTGTAAGATACAGTACTAATGGCTTCTCTGGAGGAAAATGGTGACTGTGAGGTCCTTTGCAGAATGAAGCTCTATCCTAAGATCTCAGAGCACATGACTTAATGTGTGGCAGGGCTGGGTTTAAGGTTACACAGACACTGGCTATAACACAGAGTGCACTGAGTATACTGTGTATACTAGGTGGTAACTGCTAATCCCACAGTGCTCTGTTATAGAAACAATAGTCCCAAACAAGCTTGGAAGCAGAAGTGGCATCCACTGAAGAAAGGATGAAAGTTATACAAGTGTTCAGGTCTTTTGTTCATAGGGTCGGTACGAGTCATCTACGACTTGATAGCACTTAACAACATCATAGGGAGAGCTCTGTTGGCCTAGCGGATAGAAAGTGATGCTACCAAGCCAAAAGTGGGTGATTTTAATCTGCAGCCCTCAAGTCTGGTTTTACTTGTTTTTTTGATCAAACATTCTTCTAAGTGGTATAGCACTGATCTGTCCACTTGCTGTATAGAAGTAACTCATGGTTGCTGTGATGCTAAACACTGTGACACTGATGTGTCAAATGCAATAATGGTTACCAATGGTGAAGCTCCCTGATTAAAATAAGTTTGGAAGAGGAATGGCATCCACTTTCCGAAACTCTGGAAACTCTATGAACTTAGAGAAATGATGAAAGTTATACAAGTGTTCAGGTCTTGTTTATAGGGTCACTATGAGTCATCTACAACTTGACAACACTTAACAACAACAACAATGTGTGAATCTCAAGGACCAGCGGTGGAAAAGTGAGTAAAGTATGAGGGTGACAGCCAGACGTGGATAGTTTAAATCTATCAGCTTCTCCATGGAAGAAGAGCAGTCTTACTTGAAGATTTACCGCTTCGGAAAGCCAATGGAAGGCTGCCAGGAGTCAAGGGCAGTGGATTTGTTGGTAGTTTTTTGTTGTGTTTTTTTTTTAAATGCTAATGTAAACATCCTCCAGCTCTCACCCTCAGCCAGTATTTGAGAAACCAAGGTCATGGTCAAGTTGAGCTGTCTTTCTTTTTCTTTTCCTTACATAGAATCTTTTTTTGTTTAAATATATGCACTTTCCTATTTTAATGAAAAAACAAAAAATAAAAAAACAAAATTATGTGAAATACCACCCTGTGTTGCAGGAAATGACAGCTTTGTTTAATCAACAGGGCCTATTCCAAAGAGTAGAAACCAGGAAGAGAAAATGTCCATACATTTTTGTTATGTTTAAAATGATGGTATTTTCCAAGCCCTTTAAACTTCTGAGGAATTCTGCTAACAGATTCTTTTTGAATCTTTCAGCTTTTTCTTCAAAACAACATCCTGATCTATCTTATGCCAGCCACCACTCTGTAAATTTTCAAATATTAAATGAATTACCTGCTGACATATTTTTTTAAAAATGAGACTAGAACAGATATGGTGACACCAACTTCCAAGCCCTCATTTATTTTTCTCTCGTTAAACAGTTAGATTTAGACATAAAACTCCTTTTGGCATTTAATTATTTTTCTGTGCTTCTTGGAACACAGAATTTGAAATCTTGGAACTGGATTGCTGGTGTGCTTAAACTCAAATTTGAAAGATAACTATAAAGAGTAAAGCTATTATTCTAGCAATAAACACGGCATCTTTCTAACACTGTTATTTACGTTGTCAGTGAGCCAGTTGACTCACAGCCACGCCGATGTTTGGGCCCACTGTTGTAACCTATACGTTATCGCACTTTCTTGAGGTTTGTCCTCCTTTCAGGTGAGTTCTCGCTTAACATGATGTCCTTCTCCAGGGATTGGTCCCTTTTGTCCCAAGTAATGAGAAAAAAAAACCTTACCAACCTCATCTCTCAGGAGCATTCTGTCTGCTCTTCTAAGTTAGATATTTTTCCTTCTCCTGACCACTTGTGAATTCGATATTCACCATGTCTCATGGGAGGTTTAGAGTTTCTGGTGTAGCTCTGTTGTATCTCTCCTGCATTTAGTTGCTCCTAGTTGAGAACTCAGAATTTATTCTTTATGCTCCAATGTTGTTATTGTCAGGTGACATCAAACTCTGACTCATCACAACCTTACGCACCGCAGAACAAGACTGTGTCCGGCTCTCCTACCATCCTCTGCGTTACTACGTACTCAACAAATGCATTTGACTACTCACTTGTTAGGACCACTGCGTTGGCTGAAGGAGAAATGGACAACTCAGCAACGTCCTCCTCGTTTTTCACAGGTGAGTAGCGCACCAAGAAGCTGGTCAGTTCAATAGAGGGAGGTGGGGCCCAGGTGACACGCATGGTGTCTGGACCAATGTTGGTGAATCGCAGGTCCGTGGGAGGAGGGACAGCTGGGTTCAAGTAAGCAGGAAGACTCAATTAATGTCATTTTAAACTGAGAGTTGACAAAAATAACTGGAAAAGCTAAAACCAGGATTTCATGCATAAAGGAAACAGTCATCATCATGCAAATGATCTACAGCTAAACGAAATCATAGTCGACTATGATTTAAACTAAAATCCTACACACGGTACTGTTAGGCCCCTTTAACCTTTCTGCCATTCGTCAATATAGTTTAAAGGAAAATCAGAATCTCATTTCTCACACATTGATTATCAGTGTGTTATTAATAGCACTAGAGATTATTTTGATCTGAGGCTGAAGAGGCTTAAGTTGCCACACAGCAAAGAGAAACACGGCGGGACTTTCTGAACAATCACATGCACACAGACAGGACTTGAAGGTCTTACATTGCCCCCTGAGGTGGGACATCTACAGCTACCAGGAGTGTTGTAATTCCATTCAGTGAAGTCTAATCACAGTGAAAAGGGTTCATGCAAGTCGGTTCTCGGCATGTGTCTTACCATGCAGGGCAGAGAACCTCCATAATGCTGCATGCTCGCCCCCAGACTCTGGTTAAAGAGGTGTTTCTAACAATAGCGCTTGGTGTCTACTGTATTCTTTTCTCGCATCTCAAGAATAACGTCCTTCTACTCTACCCTAGACCTCCATGGGTTCCCAGCTCATGACAACGGCCCATGGTACAGTTCATAAAAGGGTAAAAGGAAGCACCCAGTGGTCCACTTTGGAAGCACGTGGTTTCTCGTTAATGGATGCTCATGATGCAATTCAAGATGAATGGGAGAGACCAAAAAGTCTGCTATGTTTGCAAATGTCAGCAACCTTTCCCTTTGGTATCAAATTAGTTGTCTGGGCCGCCCACCGATTTGTGGCTTGAATGAAAGCATGTTTAAGATTCTTTGCATATGACGTCATGCAATCTCTTAAGCACTTGCGTGTGATTCCCTCTCCCTGAAACCAAATCTTTGGGTTCTCCTTGGAAACATCCAAATTTAACCAGAGTGCCCAGTGGCAGCATGCAACACTATCCATGTGTCAAGCACAGAAGTTTTCAAAATTCACCCGTTTGCTGTGTCAGTGTGGTGGGGGCACTCTCTCCGCCATTAATGAGAGTGGTAACGCTGATGTCATAGTCAATGCCCGGCTCCAGCCCTGTAACTGTGTAGTATCCTACTGAGGAGTCCACAAAATCTTCAAAAATGGGGATCCCTTCTCCTGACGCAACTACTGTGATGCGGTACCCAATAATGGTGGAAGAGTTTAGCGGGGTCCACCTCAGGCCGATGCTTGAATCAGTTATGTCAACAAAGCTTAGGTCAGTGAGCTGGGGCACCTCTATTGAGTTACAAAGCAAAGAGAGGGCGAGAGAAAAATAGAGGCAAAAAAGGAAAAAAAGAAAGCAGTGTTCATCAGGTTACAAGTGGTCAACTCGGTGGATTGTTAAAGCAATGATGGTAATATGCAAACGGCTTCAAATCATCTGAAAAGACAGCGTAGGTGTGTTTCCCTGGCAGGATGAAACAAGGTACAATATTCATTTAGGGATTGGCTTTCATTTTAATAATGTTCCCTCAGTAGGACGTCTCGAACTTCTCAGGTTCCTAAAAGTCAAAGGCCTGGTGAGAATGTCAAAATCATTTCTACAACGTTAGACATTATATCTGCTGTTAAGTATCAGCAATGGTTTTTTGTTTTGTTTTGCATTTTAAAAAAAAAAATTTCAACACTTTTTAGTAGGAAAATAAAGCCTGCCCATAAAAGGTTAAAAAAGTAAAGGCTGATGAGTTTTGTTTTTTTAAAATTCCCTATAAAAACTCATGCCAATAATCATAGTTATAATGCTCTGTGCATTATGAATGTATGTAGGCCATTCCAAACACATTCAGGCTGAAAAAAAGACAGGCCTGGGTTCAAGGCAATTGCCAATAGTTTGCTGAATTCATACTCAAAATTAGCAAAAGCATTCTAACCAAAGAGTGCAAGGGGAACACAATCTGTGAGATGCTTCATTCTGTCCTAATTTTTTTTTGGACCAACAACCAGCCTATCTTTTTCCAGATAGGTCTCTTTGGTGTTGTCTTTCAATCCAGAAGGTGTGGCCTTCACTTCATCCCCCTGCACCTCCCAATTTTAAACCAGAAGGGTATGAAACCACCACACGAAGAATGCTCATGCCAAACAAGAGCTATCACTGTGTTCACCCAAGGAGACAAATGCACTTTTGTAGAAGACTGCTGAAAATTGATGAGGACTGTAAAATCAGGCTCAACTGTGCCAATGCGATGCATTTACCATCTCACTTTTGGCCCGTCAGTACTGAGTACACACAAAGGACATTGTTTTAGTAGAACGTCCACGTGAGCGGGCGGGGCAAAGTTAATGCTACGGTGCCACTCCATTCCTTACAAACCCATCGCAGCAGACAGCCCCTCAGTGAAGCAGACAGTAAAGCAGTGTTAACAGCAAGCATTTCTCCATGGAGTTGGTTCCACTTCAGGGTTTTGGAGAGTGTGATGGGGAAATTGGAATTGAATCGCAAGTACATTTGACACATTCAACCATTTAGGGATTAAGATGCTAATCCCTACTCTTCTCCGAACTGCCACTCTGAAGAGAACAGCTTATTTTTCCATTACCTGGGATGATGGTTTCAGAGATAGGGACACTTTCCTTGTCATCTTTGACAGTATAAACACTGACATTATACTCCAGGCCAGGACTCAGGTTTTCAAAAGTGCAGGAACTTTGATCAGCGTGGACCACTTCTTCCAAAGAATATCCCTGCTGGCCATTGGTGGGGGTTGTGGTAATTCTATAACCAGAAATGTCTAGAGAAAACAGAAGGGACAAGGTTATAGGACAAAGCTTTTGTGGCCCAGAGCAGATTAAACTGAACCCCAACTATGGAGGGACTCACAGAGGAAAACAGGGAGATGGTTTGGTTTTAGGGTTTTGTACTGTCAGTAAGGAGCAAGGATCTCATTTTGAAGGCTAAGTTGCACCGGATCTAGGTCATGGTCTTTTCAATCACTTGCTAAGCTATGTAGGACAATGCATAAGGATGGCAGAAGAATGGATGCATTTGAGTTATGTTGGAGAAGGGCACTTATTGGGCATCCCACGGACTGCAAAAAGAACAAACAGTTATGTTTCAAAGACATTACAACCACAGAGTTCTACCTGGTCATTAGAGTTCCCTTTAGTAAGGTGGAGGGTCAGGGAAAAAGAAGGAGCATATCCCCATACAGAGTTGTCCTAAGCGAAAAGCTCTGTAAGTGTATGGGAAATACAAAAAAAGTAAAAAACAGAAGTTATGCCTAGAGAAAGAATATTAATTGCTGAGGAGTTCAGGAACCACAGTGTTTTATGTGGATGACAGAGAAGTAGCGATACATTCAGATGAAAACAGTAACGACTAGCAATTTACAGAATAGTCTATGACAAGATTTATACAAGGATGCATACGTTAAATGGGAACGTATATTTAAGTTAAGGTTTCTAAGAGGTAAGGGAAGTATGGAATATTTTGTTATG
This sequence comes from Elephantulus edwardii, assembly GCF_000299155.1. Taxonomy (NCBI): domain Eukaryota; kingdom Metazoa; phylum Chordata; class Mammalia; order Macroscelidea; family Macroscelididae; genus Elephantulus; species Elephantulus edwardii. The sequence continues at coordinate 4,734,638 of NW_006399856.1, read as the reverse complement.
TGTAACAACGTGAAGCCAAAATGGTTTCTTTGCAGAAATTCAACCATGTAGAAGGTAGATACTTAAATTTCATTTACTGGTGAGTAGCCAGGTAGGCAGGCTAGATCATTAGGATGGATATTAATAATCAAGCAGGCAATAAAAAGGAAACGACTCAACTTAAAATTTGTAACTCAGTCCTCCATGATAGGAAATTGTGTCATTTTGGCTTCAACTCTTTCCACAGATGCAAAACTCCATCAAACCCACCCTTACTTCAGGGGGCAATGAGGATTAAAAGAGACTTAAATTTAAGCTCATTTTCCTCTCATGAGATTTAAAGCAAATCCCTTTGCTTAGGCATACTTTAGCTGTATGCCCAAGCAAAGCTAAGAGATATTTAAGACATCACAGCAAAACTAGAAATAGTGGTATAATAAGCAAAATATACTCCTTAAATTAGCAAGCTTAACAATTAAGGATATAATCATCTTTAGATGAAACAGCCCTTTTCTAATTTAGAATGTTCTCCATAAAGATAGTTTGATTTCCCCAGTATACCCAATATTAAATAATACAAGGATATTTTAGTTAAAATGCCTTATTAAAAGATTATTTTAGAAGACAAAAGCATGTTTAAAATAGTTCATCACATTACTTGAACATTGTTACTTTATTGCTGCTATACATTCTAGGGTTTTATCAAGAATTTTCAACATGCTTAAACAAAGGATTTCAAGAAAAGCTTTGTTTGAAGTTTTAAACAGTCTTAGAATGTCATTTAACAAAATTTCTCAGTACTGAGTATAAGCATAAAATAACACACTCTCAAATTTGTAATGTTGTTTGACACAGAGTCTAAAACAATTTATCATCCAGTTCTATAACATTTTAAATATGTGACTATGGCTAGATACATTTTTTGTTCTAATTCTCAGTTTTTTCATCTGTGAAATGGAAGTAATTTCTGCCCTTCATAACTCATGGATCAGTGCGGGACATGAAAACATCATTTGTGAAACTTCACTAAATATTAAATTTAGACTGACTTAAAAAAGGGAAATTATACAGTCATTTATTTGATAATGCTGAATGCCACTGAGTAAAAAGGAAACTTTCAAAATTCTTTTCCTAATCCCATATAATCTTTGCGTCTTGGCAAGCATCTGTCTTCTCTCTCTCCTGCCTCAGTGCAAAAGCATTTTCTTTCTTTTGATTTAATAAACATTATCAGATTTAAAGGCAGAAATCTCATAACCATCCACAAAGAAGCTGATGGTATAGTGTGTCCTTTGAACTAGAGAGTCCTATGTAAGATGGCACAGGAATGACTGATACACGTAACTAGAGGTGGCAGAGAACCAGAGATTCAGTATAGGAAGAGCTGAGCTAGATCTGGCGCCCTTTGGAGTCACAACCGAGCTCTTTGGCCTGGACTTACTAGTAGAATTGGGGACAGGAGTGCACATAATGGGCAGAACCAAAAAAGTTTTGTAATACTTGCCCACGTTTAGTGCCTGCTTCAAATGAGAGGCTGAGCATCAGAGACCTGAATGAGAGCAGTGTCCTGATTGAAAAATTATATCCAAAGTGCTTCCTATCTAAATTACAACCTATTATTTCCCTGAAAAATCTCTCAATCATGAGTATTAACTGTGAGTTCTATGTGGCCACTGCAACAAAGTAGTGAACCTATTAGAAAAACAGCAAGAGTCATGGTGAGAACAGTTGACGTGAGATTTGATGAGATGTCCCCACAGGAATTGTTTGTACGGCTGATGTTCTAAATGAAGATTCATTTTCCTTGTGGAATCAGAGGAGCCCAGACACTGCCACCCCACGTCCCGGTCATTTAAAAATCCTTCAGTAAAATACTATTTCAAATCCTACTACACTGCCATAGTGGTCAAGACAGTGTGGTATACTGGTATAACGGCAGACACATAGATCAATGGAATAGAATCGAGAACCCAGACATCAGCCCATCTACGCATGGTCAACTGATTTTTGACAAGGACATAAAAACAGTTATGTGGGGAAATGACAGCCTTTTTAACAAACGGTATTGGCAAAATTGGAAAACTATCTGCAGAAAACTCAAGCAAGACCCACATCTCACACCATACACAAAAACTAACTCAAAGTGGATCAAGGACCTAGGACTAAAACCAAGGACTATAAACTTCATTAGAGAAATGCTTGGAAGAACTCTAGAAGCCCTAATCCACAATATGAAGTCTTCCAACCATCCTGAAAAACCTACAACCAGGAGAGGATAAAAGAGATGAATGGGACCTTCTAAGAATCAAATCCCTATACACATGCAAAAACTTCTCCAGTAGGGTAAAAAAGAAAAACCACAGACTGGGAAAAAATATTCGGTAATGATGTCAGATAAAGGACTTATATCTAGAATTTATAAAATACTCTAGCACCACAACAAGATAAAGGCAAACAACCCACTTGAAAAATGGGCACAGTATATGAACAGACACATCACCAAAGAAGATGATGGCAAATAACACACGAAGAAATGTTCAAAATCCCTAGTTCTTAGATGAAATCCAAACAACTATGAGAGCTCATCTCACCCCAGTCAGAATAGCAAAATTCAACAGAGCAGCAAACAACAAATTCTGGCGAGGTTGTGGAGAAACTGGAACTCTTATTCACTGTTGGTGAGAGCGTAAAATGATGTAACCACTCTGGCAGGCAGTATGGTATTTTCTCAAAAAGTTGGAAATAGAAATCCCATTTGACCCAGCAATTCCACTACTGGGACTATATTCTAAAGAAGCCAGAACTGCTACCCAAGCAGATATATGCACACCCATGTTTATTGTTGCTTTATTCACAATAGCAAAGAGTTGGAAACAATCCAAGTGCCAACAACAAATGAATGGTTAGAGAACTGTGGTATAGTCACACAATGGAATATTGTGCAGCATTGGAAAAACAAGAAACTCATGAAATACTATACAAATGGGTGACCCTTGGAGGACATTATGTTGAGTGAAATATCTCAATCCCTAAAGGACAAATACTGCATAATGCCACTGTTACGAAACAGTTTGGGGGAAAACTAAGAAAAGAGGGGATAAATAATGTACACTGCATTGGAATAGATGAGGGAGAGAACTGTTTAAAAAGGATATATGATTAGGTATTATCTGCATGGGAATAGTCCAAAACAAGAGCTGCATAGTAAAGTAGACAAGGGCGGGGGGAGGGGAAAGAGAATTGTAAACAATGAAATAGTTTTTTTTTTCTCTCAAAGAGAAAAGCAAACTGGTGGGGGAAGGAGTGGGCAGGGAGGAAAATGTGCAACAATAAATAAATGGAAATCCAAGTTCTCTATAATAATCTTTCATTAAAATATAAAATAAATTTTTTAAAAAACCCCCTCAATTAAAAAAGCTTCATGATATACTGGAAATCTGGCTTGTTTTGTCTGTTTTTTAACCAAGGGCTGAATACTTATCATTCTGATCCTGTTTTTAGATAGCAAGCCATTTTACAGTTCAACACTCCTAGGCTTACCTGGAGTGGTGCTTCTCTCCCAGGAGACAGTGAGCACTCCCGTGTCAGGGTTTGACTCCAAGTGCAAGTTGGTTGGTGGAGACAAGGCTAAGCAGAAAGAAAAGTTAACATTGAAAGTGAAAGCTAGCATAAAGCATTTGACTTCATTTTCCTTAGAATCAGTGAAAATTTAGGCATTGCATTATGGAAATATTTCTCTCTCATAGTTGCTGAGTTGGTTCTAACTCACAATTAACTATCTATTGGGTTTCTAAAACTATAAATTGCCCAGAAGAAAGTCCATCTTTCTCCTATGGAGTATGTTGTGGATTCAAACAACCAGAGAGGCTTGGCCTTTGAGTTAACAGCTCTTTAAAAACTGGACTCTCGGGGAGCTCTGGTGGCCTAGTGGCAAGGAGCTGCAACTACAATCCCAGAGGTGCATGGTTCAAATCCACCAGATGCTCTGCCAGGGAAGGAGGGACAATCTCCTCCTGTACCAGTCAGATCTGATTTGACAGTACACTCACACAAAAATAATAAAATAAAATAAAAACAAAACAAAACAAAAAAACCCCTGGACTTTCTGAGCTCCCTATGTTAAAAATATAGTAGAAATCAATTGTGTTAAAGAGTGATGTTACCCTATTCCTAAACTTCTTTGTTTAGTTCACAATAGCTCTAAAATAATCTTGGATGACTTGGAATATCTACCATCAGGTGAACCCGGGTCTCTGAATCAGAAATAGCTACTAATATGAGTGAGTTAAGAAAACAAACACCTGGGCCATTATCATATCTAAAACAGGATCTGATATTAGCCTTTAAAAAAAATGGTACTGAAAACCAGAAGCAAAGAAAGAAAACAAAATTGCTCTCCTTACGTGTCACCACTCGGTTCACGATAGGTTTCTCTTTTTCTTTGCCGTCTCTCAGGACTGAGATGGTGTAAATGTATTCCACACCTGGCGTCAGGCCAGAAATGACAATGCTTCCTGATTCTGAAGTCACTTCTTGTGGTGCTTCCCCTCCTAGGCTAGGCCGTACCCCCAGCTAGAAGAAGGAAAGAAAAATAAATGCCAGTGACAAATATATCCAGGCTTGGGTTCCTGTGGGAGGCTGCAGTTATATGCTTTCTATAACATGAACTCCCCAGGAAATGCACAATGCACTTGTTCTGAGGAACGAGTGTGGGGTCCTATTTTAGATTCTTATACAGTTGAGCTGGAAATTCCCTGTTCTGGGAAGCCAGGCTGCTGATGGTGTATATAAAAGTTGCACCAGGGTGGCTTGTAATAGAAGGTACTAAAGAAATGTCATTCGGCATTCTTTCACTTGATCAACCATCTCCTGGGACAAAGTGGAAGTACAGAGAGGTTTGGGACTATGTGGTAACTCATGTCTATCTTCTTTGTGCTACAAGAAACTCCTAGGACTTTTTCACGTGGGATTCATTTCTAGGTGATCACTTAAAAGTCTCTAACAAAGTGCTTAGACTGGCAAAGACACTTCCGGCGAAGAAATGTGTTCATAGCATTAACTGCAGGACGATATGTCACCAAAGAATTAAAATGAATGCATTCATCAACTTTTAAAATTCTCTTAAAATTCGACTTTTTAAAAAGTGAGGTAACCTTGTCAAACAGAGTACTCTAGAGACATCTTTCCTGTATTACATGGCTTCTTAAGATCAGAATGACACCATTAGAACAGGAATGTCAAAGGTGAACTGGAAAAGCACCAAAAAGGGCTTCTCCATAAATAGCTTAATTATCAATGTGTCTGTTTGCACAGCTCAAAAAGGAAGGGACCTTTGGTCTAGTCTCTAAAAACCACCACAGGATTTTTGTCTTCAAGTCATAAAAAAAAAATTTCCCCCTTCCGCATTCTGAATGCCAAAGAAAGGAATTCTATTCATTTGTATTCATCACTTCTCTGGTATTATTGCTTTGAAGAACACGAATCAAGATATCTACAGGGAAGATCTGCATTTTAACTTGCATTATGAGATTTACCCACAGGGGTTTAAACAAGTTGAGATGAAACTGACTGGATAAAAATGTGATTTTTTAAATGACTCAGAGTTTAATTGGTCTCCCGAAATTGGCTTTCGGTGAACTTGTTGACACTCAATTTGAAATAACACATCAAATGCAGTCTCCCCAATTTTCACAAGTGCAATTCCCTGGAGGGGAAGGATAGAGAAAATAAGGCAACACAAACAACTACTAAAAGTTCCAATCTAATGTTTTATCCCTTGTAGAGCGCTTTCACAGCGACTTTTTCATGCCATCCTACCAGTAAGTAATTCATTGCATTTTTATGTCCTAACTGGGCTGGAGCTAGGGTCAGAGGTCAAGAGAGAAGCAGCAGATAATAAAATCCAAGTCCCCTAACTTGCGCTTATGTTGTTTCTACCCTACCCTGGGGAACTTTGGACCCTTTCAAGGTAGATTTGAAACACCTGCAATTTACCTTAAAACCAATCCTTGGTGCAGGTGTCCACGTAATCACAATGGTGGTCTCAGTCACCTCTGTGTTGTAAGGTGGGATGGAGCCTTGAGGCTGCACTGTGGAAAGAAATCAATACGTATATTTAACCCTTGGGATCACAGACAATTGCATGGAAAAAGTATCTCCACTGAGCACCTCAGATGAAGTAAATAGTGGATTCCGGATGTACCAGGGCTAGACATTGGAGCAGATGTTGTTGTGTGCCATTGAGTCAGAACTGATTCATGACTGACCCTCCGTTGAATTTTCAGAGGCAGTAAATTGCATGGAGGAGACAGCTCATCTTTCTCCCACGGAGCATCTAGTGGATTCAAACCACATGCCTCCGGGTTGGCAGCACAACTCCTTACTCACTAAGCCACCCAAATAGGAGATTAGATAGCTTTCAAAGAGGTCTCTTTTTTAATTCTTTGGATGGTCTGATTTATGCCTTTTAATCATGGTCAGGAATTGAGTTAGAGGACAACAAATTCACTTACATCTTCAGTATAAAATCTCATACAGAAAGTAAAATCAGATCAACGACGGATCAATCAGCATCTTACTTCTAAATCATTGAGAACAATGGGGTATATATTACATTATAAATAGAAATCTAAGCATAGCTTTTATAATGAATTATTCTATAATGATGGTCATTTCTTTATCAAGACAAGAAATAGTAGATAACATCTGTCTCCATGAAAAATACTTATAAAGATTCATTCCCTGGATATGATTATTCATTTACAATAACAATACTACAGATATATAATATTCTGCTACTGAAATGAAAAAAAAAAATTCAACCAAAGTTTACTTTATATTTTTTAGCATCTTGATACCATTATTATTTCTCTTAGTGGAACTATTACTTTCTCTAAGAGAAAAGATGAAAAAGAGAATGTATACACCAAAGTGAAGGCAGATGTTCCCAATAGTCTTGTAAATCTTGTTACACATTTAAGGTTTGTAAATTATACTTGGCAGGCGAGTTAGATGGGCTGAATTCAAGAGTACTAAATGTGTTAACTGCCCTAGTCAAGCTGAATGCTTTTCTCTGTATGTCCCAAACCAATTATATTCTCATTAGAAAAAAAACTGATAAATATTGTATTCAATTAATTTACACCAAGGTAAGTGACTAGTGAGACAAAATGTTATCCTCTAAAGTTACATGAACCTAGGTTAGAAGATATTTAGACTCTAGGGTCTACATGACTTGGGCTCCAGACAATTTTCTTGGTCATACAGGAAGCACTCAGGTCAAACACTTCAGCTCTTCCATTATTTTCCATCTGGATGTTAATGTGCAATTTTTGTTTTCTTTTTCATTTTTAAAATACCATGGAGGGGGAGGAATATTAAATGCACGTGTGGCCCAGTTTGTAATGTCTGCTAGGATGGCAGAATTAAAATGTTGCTGGCTTAATAAGCTGTGTTGTAAGAATATTGTTTCAATGGCATTACAGGGGGTAATCATCATCATCAATATCAGATGGGTGACCTGTGTCGCCTTCCTAGTCTCTCTGAAACCATGGAACACTTGACTACTGCTGACTTTTCTGAAAAGCCATGGCCAAGACAGTATGACAATGTTAATTGTCCTTGAGACACAGTACAAGGAGCAGTGAGCTTTCCTCATTGAACATCTGTGAGAGCCACAACTTTTTCATGGATAATATTTTCTATCATCCTGGGCTTTAAAACTGGGTGTTTTCTGTTGCCTGAGCCAACCAGCTAGAATCTTCCCAAGTTTAACATGATGCTGTCTGCCTGGGAAGACCATTACAGGAACGTCTCCAAACCACAGAGCCACAAACGAACGGCAGACAAAGGATGTGGCTGTAAGTATGACCTATGGCTTTTGGCAGCTCCTGCCAGGTGAAAAACAATCTGGCTGTTAAAGAAATAAAATTTGCCCTATTTATAAAGGAGTAAGCTGAATTTTTCCCAGAAGCAGCCTTACCCCCACCTCTTCTTCTAACACATTTGCTCTTAAGAATTTAGCACAAGTTATAAAACCCAGGAAAGTTATTCCCAGAAACCAGACTAGCAAGACAGTAAAAGAGTGGTAGAAACAAAAAACAATTCAAAACTACACAGGCCCAGCTGATGTCTTCAGCCTTCGGGAGCGTCTGAGGCTCAGCTGGACGGAGAACTCCGTGACTATGAGGGGTGACTGAAAGCCAGCCTTAGTTAGTTGAGCCTCTGCTTTCGTCATTCTTTCCTGAGTCAATCATCCATTCAATAAATATTTGTAGGAAAAAAAATACCATGTGCAAGACAAAATGTTCACCTTAATCTAAAGAATGTGTTGACTATCAGTACTTTCATTCAAATATAATGGCGTTTCATAGCTATTGAACACAGCATAAAGGTGCTCAACATATCAAAGTCCCCACATATGCTTGAAACCGCCTATATTCACCCCTCTCCGTGTGTGTGTGTGTGTGTGTGTGTGTGTGTGTAAATATATATACAAATACAATCTGAATTATGTAAAAAGTGCCCTATTTTAAGGAGTAGAAAAGAAACAAATAGACTCTATACTTCACAATTAAGAGCTACACTTACTAAAATCTCCACTGTAACGCAGTGATGGGCGTCTCTATGAATTAAACATTTATGTGAAATAAAAGCATGAGTCTCCTAGTAACAGACTTTAAAGTATTGCAAAATTTTGACAGTGAATTTACTCTTAAATGAAAAACCAGCATTATTTGCCTATGATTAAGATACTTCAGAGCAAAATCTTCATTGCAAACTTCACACACCTAATTTTTAAGTGTAAGTAATTTTGAGGGTAAATTATAACTTCTCACAAGGAAAAAAAATTAAATTAAAAAAATGCTATAGTTATTTATAGGTTACTTTTTAGTCATACTTTGAAGGTCTTTCAGTCTTTGAGCCAGCTATAATTTTAAGTTAGTCAAAAGTGTAAGATTTGATGAAAGCATTTGGAAAATTGCAAATATGTTCATAGTTGCAATATATGCTGAAGAAAGCACTTATGTGAGGGATTTCTGTAAATCGAAATGTTAGGTTCAAAATAACAAATACCATTCAAGGAGGAATAAGGAGTCTCATAATTCTTTGTAATGTAAATGCAAACGTGCATAACGGAAATCTGTTTGCGCATTCAGACTTTTATTATAATGTAATAGTAGCAGATTTAAGACCACTTTCTTGAGAATGCTGGGGCACAAGAAAAGCCATGACTAGAAATTATTGTCAGCGTGTCCTCCTCCACGGAATGTCAAGAATAATTTAAGGAAAGGGAAAATAAAACCAAAAAACCCAGCCATTTCATTCTGTAGGAATACTTTAAGCTGTCACACTCAACATTTCCTAAATGCTTTGTTTGTATGCACTTGGTAGATGTTCCTTACCTTACATTTCATAGCTATTATTTGACACCCAAACTATTAAAATTGAGCCACAAGTGCCAATTATTTTCTTGGTTTGCTAGTATTTGGGACAGTCATTTAACATAATAGGATCTAGTTTCCAAAAATCTGGATACTTTAAATTTGTGCTACTCCAAGGGCTGGTCTCCGTGAAAAAGCTTAGCAATGTGTGCAGCTTCCTTCATCAAGAAAGTCTTGAGTCCAAGAAATTACCAATGGAACTAACCAGACAGCATGTTTCAGCATGTATATTCTAGCACACTCTTTCTCTTGAGTACCAGTAACAGACAATTGATGGACCATGGACCACATTTTGCATAGAATTTTTTTTTCTTTTCTTGTTGGGTACCACTGAATCAGATCCGACTGGCACAGAAGGAGATTGTCCCTCCTTCTCCAGCTGAGTTCTGGTAGATTCAAACCATGTACCTTTAGGATTGCAGTGCACATTCTCTGCCACTAGGCCACCAGAGCTCACAGAATTATTTTAAATCACATACTAAGTTTTCCAAGTTAACTTTTTTAAATGGTATGAAGCATTGAGAATATAACTACAGTTAAGAATCTCTAACATCACTGAGAAATAATCTTTAAACGTTGACTTACGTGTAGTAAAGATTCCAGTGACTTTGGGGCTCTGTTGGTTGCCTTTGACAGCTATGAGGGTGACAGTGTACTCGGTTCCAGGTTGCAGGTTCCTCAGTGGGTACTGAGTGGCCGAAGCCCCCACGTTGTACTGTTTCGGTTGGCCTCCTCGGGTCTGACCCACAGTCATGCGGTATCCTGCTATCTGTGCCCGAGGTGGGGTCCAAGTTACCAAGACTGTCGTGTCTGTCTCATTGGTGAACTGGAGGTTACTGGGTGAATCCAATTCTGGGGAAAAAGATGAAACATGCCAAGAAACATGAGTAATAGGATGGTAAAATTCTAAAGGTTAACTAGATTTTCCAAGCTTTCCTCTCCTCATGGTTGAAGCCAAGTAAAATCAAAACCCAGAAAACTGAACCCTAACACGATTGAGAGCTACACAGAACGAGGCCAAAACTGTGCTATTCGTGAGAACTCTCTGTTTGACTACAAACCTTTAGAAAGTCTCATTTTCCAGCATGACATTCCCACCATTCTTAGAAACTGTACAATGACTTTTAAAATAAACAACGCAAAACACTGGAGTACTCCACAATTTATTCTACTTTGGGCCAAATAGTTATAAAGAGGTATTTATAAAGCACACTAAAATAAGAGCAACAGGAAAGTTGATAGCGCCACACAGAGTAAATGTAATACTCTATGCATTTACTGACTGAAATAAAACTTATTTTCAAATGACTCAGACCTGTGGTTGTTAGTTGCCACTGAGTTGCTTACAGCTCACAACAACCCCAAATATGCAGGGAAGAACTGGAATCTACATGGTTTTCAAGGCCGTGACTGTGCCGAAGGAGATCGCCCAGCCTTGTTTCTAAGACATCTCTGAGTAGTTAGCATGGGTCAACCTGCAGGTTAGTAGCCCCACATTTAACCCTCTGGGCTACCCAAGGACACAGACCAGACATAATTCTAACCTGTATTCAAAATCTCAGATTCATGTGCATACTAAAATATTTCAGAAAAACTACCAGGAAAAAAAAAATCATAAACTGCAGGTTTCCTTCTTGAGTTCTCCCGAAAAAACATAAAATGCCACTCAGCACAGGAAATGTTTTGAGGGTACAAACTCTGAAGTAGGAACAGCATAGGCTTTATGTCATTTCCCAGGTCTCTGGCCTTAGCAAAGTACAGAAATTTTTTTTTATGCCTTTTGGTTTCTTTGCTTCTGTATCCAACAGGGGCAATAATGTGACCTACTTCATAAGGTCCAAATGAAGGTGAAATAAGATAATTCTTACAAAACCCTGAGCTGGGGGTCTAATGCCCAATAAACTCTGACTATTTTAGCCATTAACATTCATAAATCATTCTAAATTGCACTGAAAAACTACATTTCAAGTTTATTCTAGATGCATTTGGTTACAGAAAAATGTACTCAAATTATTATTCCATAAGCAGAAGTAATTAGATTCAGCTCTCTTAGTACCATCTCCCTGATACATATATTATTGTAATTTTTTTTTTTTAGATATGGTTTATTGCATGCAGTGGTGTCTCTCTGGAGGCTAAGGTGCGTCTGATACAGGCCATGGTCTTCGCAATCACCTGTTATGCATCAGAGAGTTGGACAATGACCAAGGAGGATAGAAGGAGAATTGATGCCTTTGAGCTGTGGTGCTGGAGAAGAGTATTGAGAATACCATGGACTGCTAGGAAAACAAACAGATTTGTCCTGGAAAGGGTTAAACTGGGTGGCTCCTTGGAGGCAAGGATTCTGAGGCTCTAACTTACTTTTGAACATGTTGTGAGGAGAGACCGGTCCTTGGAGAAGGACATCATGCTTGGGTGGGTGGAGGGACAGCGCAGGAGAGGAAGGCCCTCTATGAGGTGGATTGATTCAGTGACTGGGATGATTGGGATGGGAGTGTCAGAGACAGTGCGATTGGCACAGGACAGAGCGGAGTTTAGGGCTGTCGAACATAGGGTCACTATGAGTCGCAGGCGACTCGACGGCACATAACAACAACAACATGGTTTATTACTTAGCTTCCACAGAGTTTATGTGTGTTTTAAGTTTAACTCTGTTTTATGTTCCCTACACATTTCATCTCAGCTGAAAGTCTTCCTATTTCTAAGATCTAAACCCTCATAGCTGTCACTTTATCAGGCTGTGGTGTCCCAGTGCTTCCCTGATGCTGAAAGCTATGTCACTGGCAGTACAAACACCAGCAGGTTTACCACAGTGGGCAGGATTCAAGGGGAACTTCCAGACTAAGACAGTGATGGAGGACAACCTTTGTGATCTACTTCCAAAAACCAGCCAAGAAAAGCCCTGTGGATCATGACAGACTGTTGTCTGATACGAGGCATCATTAAAAACAGACTAGAAAAAAAAATCGGAAAAAAAAAACACCAAAAACCAGACTCGAGCATACCAAAGATTATGAAGGTGGTGCAAGACTGAACAGCATTTGGTTCATTGTACGTGGCATTGCCATGAGTAAAAACCAACTTGGCAACAGCTAACAAGATATGAATGCTGGAGTCGGGAAGTTGGTGTGCTGCGTGTTCACTCAGGTTGGAAGAGGAGGTGGACTATTTTGGTGTTGAGATAAAGCCAGGGGCAGGACTTACTGGTGGTCTGTTGGCCAGTCAGAGGCTTGCTCTGCCTTCCCTGATTCATTGCGAAGATTTTGAAGTAATAGGTGACGCCAGGGGACAGCCCGGTGACCTCAGCAAAGGTGTTCCTGCTGACGGGCAGCTGCTGGCCGTGCTCCCCAGGCAGGTTGGTGGGGATCACCTCCACGAGGTACCCAGTCACCGTACTCTCAGGGGGCGTCCACATGATGGTGATCTTCACGTCGGTCACCTCCACGAACTGCAGGTCCTTGGGAGGGGGAACTTTATCTACCAGACAAAAACCAGGAAATCACAAATCCTGTCGAAGATGAGTGAGTTCTGCAGAGCCAGCAGCATGGATGTTAGTCAGCTCAGAGAGCTTCCATCCAGAGCAAAGCTGAGTCGTGTCTCCTAACCAACGGTGACATGCTTCTCTGAATATATTATTTTGTGGCTCAGTTACATTGCTTACATTATGATATTTGACTTTTGGACATAAAATATGTAGATAGGCAGCTAAATTTCTACATAAACAATGTCAAACCTACGAGTATGAAATAAACATTCCCAAAGAAATCTTATGATAAGGATTACAGGCAAGAATGTGGTGGTTTTCATTTTAATGAAAACACCTGATAATACTTAAGATCAGCTGATGAACTGACCCTTAAATTTCTGAGGGAAAATAGGAAGACTTCATGTTATCAGCTTTTAACAGAAAGACTAATCACTGGCTTTAGTAAGTTGCTTTAAAATACAGATATTTCATCAGATATCAAGAATTTAGAAATGAACCACTATAGCCTCTGGCAGTCAAATCTATTAATGGCTACTTGAAAGAAAAATGAATAATCACCTCTCCTGGGATTTACAGCCTCTGAAACCCCACTAGAGGGTCAGCTATGAGTCTTTTCAGACTTGAAGGCAATACCGAGACTCTGTAAGATGACTTGCTGTAGACAGAGACAAAACAACCATTCTTTGGGAGCACAACCCTCTTTTAGTCTTATACTTCCTGTCTTCTCCTGGAAGTTAACCGAATGAGCACATTCCAAGGACAAACTTCTTCCTCTAAGGGAAGTCAAAGACTTTCATCTGATTAAAGTCTAAGAGATACAATGACAATCAAAAATACTCACTGTTCTTAAGTTAGAATCAACTCCTTGCTGCCCCTTGAGTGGGTTTGTGAGCTGAAAATCACACAGGAGGATATTGCCCCTCTTTCCCCACAGGAGCGTCAAAAGTTTGAAGTTGGAAAAACACTGAGAGTGCATCTGCCATTCAACATCTTTCATGCACTTTCTCCTACACATTTCCTGAGTAATGGATACTCATAAATTACCACTGTTACCATGAGGAAATTTGTTTTCTCCCCTTTTGAAATGAACGCAATGAAAGTCAAGGAAAGCATGGCAGCAAACAAGGATGTGTCTTAAGGTCTCACCGGATCGGGGGACACCCGTGGTCTCCTGCTGGATGAAGACAGGTGTGCTCTCTTGATTTTCCTCCACAGCGTAGATGGTGATGTTGTACCGCATGCCGGGCTCCAGGTCACTGAGGGTGACGGAATTGGCCGTTTCAGGAAGGTTAAGTTCGGTGCTACTTCCTTCAATAGATGGTGAGTAGACTATCCTGTACCCTATGGATACATGAGGGAGAGGAGGAGACACACTGCTTCAGAAGACAGTTTTTCAAAACTACGTATTCTACCTTTCTAATTCTTTTGCTGAATGAGTTAAAAAATGGGTGATTTTTTTTAAACTTTCTTTTTTCATTTTTTATTGTGATTTTTAACAAAAATTTACAGAAAACTTGAATTTCCATTCATTGTTGCACATTTTCCTTCCTACCCCCCTCACCCCCATTTCACTTTTCTTTTTAAAAAATTCATTCATTGTTGGATTTTTTCCAGTATTGTCATTTTCTTTCTTGTTTTTGAAGCTTTTTCATTTTTTTTTCAATGTGTGTGGTTCTTGTGAAAGTTTACAAAGCAAACGGATTTTTTTAAAAAGTATTTTAAGGGGAGCTCTGGTGGCCTAGTGGCAAGAAGCTGCACTGCAATCCCAGAGGCGCACGGTTCGAATCCACCAGATGCT
>NW_006399856.1:4713638-4715096 GCF_000299155.1 Elephantulus edwardii | reverse complement strand
ACAAGTTAGGTATCAGAGTGTTGATGGATAAGGACTCTGGTTTTTACAGATCACCAATCAACATGCAGTTCAAGGGACATACCTGGATAGGTCTGCAGAGGCTGGCAGTGCCACTCTCCAATGCCCCGGCCATAGCAGTAGCACTGGTACCTGACATTGTGCACGTACTTCTCCCATGAGTCTCCGATTTGGTAAAAGGTCTGGGTTTCTGAGTCCTGGCACTGGTCTAGAATGCAGACAAGGGAAAATGAAGCAACTTGTGAAGACTTAAAGTCAAGATGTAAAAATCCTTTCTTTCAGCCTTTTTTTCAATAGCTATTCCTTGCTGTTTAAATGTGGTGCACACGACTTTATAGCCTCACAAATCTGTTATCCCAGTATAATCTGCAGTGTTCTAACTAAAGTTACTGACTTGGTCTTAAATGCACAGATTTTGTGTCATGTTTGCTTCATGAATCGGATTCACTAGAGTATTTTTCTTCTCCCCTTTTTAATGCGTGTTGTCCTAATTTATGTGTAGGATCACTACATTGGTTTCCAGTACGACACATGTAAGGTACACAATTGTGTGAAGAAAGTAAAAAACCTTCGTATGGAACATTAATGAGGGACATCTTTATATTCTGTATAAAAACAAAATCAAATTTATATACTAAAATCATTTGTCTAAAATTTTAAGTTGTTTTCAAATAAAAATGCATTTCTGATATGCAAAAAAAAAGTCAAGATGTTCATTTCAGCTCACTAGAGCCTGCGCACATAGCTTGATCAAAAAAACTCACAACTCTCCTTAAAATAAGAGGAAGTAAAAAAATATATTTTCTGCACACTCTTATTTTAAAAAGGCACACTCATTGGGAGGAATATTTAATTTTTTAAAAGGGCATATATTATAGTTCAAAATAAAAATGTAAATATTTTATACATCTTAGAGAGCTCTGGTGACCTAATGCTAAGAAGCTGCACTGCAATCCCAAAGATACACAGTTCAAATCCACCAGCTGCTCTTTGGGAGAAGGATGGACAATCTCCTCCCGTGTGATTACTGCCTCTGAAAAACCACTGGAGGGTCAGTTATGGGTCGGTTCTGACTCAACAGCAACAACAACAACATCTTACATATTAAATATATTTTTATACATATTAAAACACAAAATGTGATATATATATATCTCTACTTTTTTCCTTTAAGTGCCAAATCTTTTTTTGTGCACAATCAAGTGTATTATTAAAATTATATTAGTATAGCAAATATGAACTGGAGAAACTAGATATATTTTGAACCCAAGGTGCCCTGACAGCAGAGTGCATTATATGTTGGCCTGTTAATTAATGGTCAGCAATTTAAATCTCCCAGTGACTCAATGGGAGAAAGAGAAGCACTTTAAGGTTAACAACTTCAAGGGGAGCTCTGGTGGTCTAATGGCAAGGAGCTACTACTACAATCACAGAGGCACA
>NW_006399856.1:4700429-4713538 GCF_000299155.1 Elephantulus edwardii | reverse complement strand
TGCCGGGGAAGGAGGGACAATCTCCTCCTGTACCAGTCAGATCTGATTTAACGGTACACACACACAAATAATAAAATTTGAAAAAAGTATTTTATTTTAATATTTTTGTGTGTGTGTATGTCAAATCGGACCTGACTGGTAAAGGAGGAGTCTCTGCTGGATTCAAACCACATGCCTCTGGGATTGCAGTGCAGCTTCTTGCCACTAGACCACCAGAGCCCCAAAAACTGAATTTTGTTTTTAATCAAACATTCCGTTCACATTTTCTTTTACATCATAAATTCTAATTCACACAATATAGTTCTCTCACTTTCTCCCTATAATTCTCATCTCCATTTGTCCTTCCCAACCCTCCGTATCTTTAGGGATTTCTCTTTGGGAAGGTTGCCTCTTCTTATAGTGACTATTCAATATGAAGTTGTATGAAGAACAATCCTTTTAACGATAAACAATCTGTAAAGATCCAAGATCCTTAATAAATGTTGATCAGAGAAATCATAAGGTAAAATTATTCATGTTACACTGACTTCTCCTTTTTGAGGTTAAATGGCTATAGAAGACATTAATGAAGCAGCCCGAGAACAGATCCACGCTTTTCCAAAATTTTCATGGATGAAATAGTTAAGCCAACTATTGAACTAAGAAGGTAAGCCAGCTACTTCTTTTTCTTTCTTTTTTTTTTAAGATTTTGTACAGTCAATTATTTATTCATTGTAAATATTTTCTCTTTTTAGTTCTGCTCGTTACCTTGTTTAATTTTTTTTTTAATTTTTATTTTATTATTTTTGTGTGAGTGTACCGTCAAATCAGATCTGACTGGTACAGGAGGAGATTGTCCCTCCTACCCCGGCAGAGCATCTGGTGGATTCAAACCGTGTGCCTCTGAGATTGTAGTTGCACCTCCTTACCACTAGGCCACCAGAGCTCTTGTTTAATTTTTTAATTTTATTTTAATGAACATAGACAGCTACTTCTTGGAGAATAATATTTAGAGCAAGGTTGTCAGGAAAATTACTTCTGGTCAATGCATAACATAAGCATCTGTCACTGGAAGCTGCAAGGTACTAAGAATGTCAAAAGAGTTTGAGTGGAATTCTTTGCCTAAGACGGATAAGAAATAAAGGGTAGTGATTTACTTTAAAACAATCAGCCAGTGAGAACCTTCTAGATCCTAAAATCCAAACTCCAAGGGATTGTGAGGATGACACAGGCCAGGCAGTGTATTGTTGTATTGTGTTGTGGACGGGGTTGCTATGAACCAATGTGATAAGAGTAAACAACAACTACCTTCAAACCTGGGATGCCTGATTTAATAACCCAGTCAGCTGGCTTTAGAGATTTTGGATCTTTTGTTCTGTGTGTATGTTGGATGGGTGGGAGTGTTAAAGTGGATTCGAGGGAGATGATTCATAAACAAATTAGGTTGCAAAATTTGGAAATAATCATATTCTTAAATGACAGTACACAGAAAGAGAGAAGAGAGACGAGAGACATACACACACACAATTCTCTAGGATAAAAGTTAACTGGACAATTTAAAATTATAACGGTGGACGTAATTCAACAGTGATTAATTTTATAAAGCACAATGAATAGGAATGATTGCATGAAACACAATATGAATGAAGGATAGTGTAAAACATAATGTACATGAATTTTGTATAAAAACCAACATAAAATAATTTTTTTAAAAAAAGAGCTACTCTAATCTGCAGTTCAGAGTCTACTCCCTCACCACTTATACCATCTAATCAACCCGGCAGAGGAAGGAGAGGAGGCTGACTGACCTGTGATGGGGGCCTGAGGTCGGCTCCAGCGAACAACAATCGAGGTGTCATCCACTTGATCCACGGTAGGGTCAGGAGGTGCATCCGGTGCTAACAAAGAAAGGAGGGAATGAGGACGACAGCCAGGTAACGGGGCTGGAGCCCACGATTCCCAGGAACAGATTCCTTAAACACCACGTGGTACCCACATACCCGTGGTCTGGGACGTAGACAGGATCAAACTCTGTTCTCCTTCCTCGGAGATCTGATAGACATTTACGATGTACTTCCGGCCAGGAAGCAGGTCAGGGATGTTCACAGAAGTCGCAGTGCTGGGAAGATCTTTGAAAAGAAAGGTTACAAAGCAGAATGAATCAGAAAAGATTTTTAAAACGAGGGATTCAGATCAAACTTACAACAACTGAGTCAATTACCCCACTCAGTGATCCTGTAGCAAAGTTATGACTAAGCCTTGGTTTCCTAGGATGTAACTCTTTTCTGACCTAAACTGCCACATGTTTTCAAAGCAGTGACCATTTGGTGAGCAGTCAACCTCACTAACCATTGCACTACTCAGGCACCGAGGCTTTCTATTTAAAGGAGGAAAAAGGGCAGACTTTAAGGAAAAATCCTAATGAAAACTCTCGAATTATCATTCCACTATGGGATCCTTTTTTCTCCATTTTTGGCATCAACTATTTTTTTCCCCTGTATCTCTCTAGTTTTAGAATCTAGCTCCACATTTGAAACTGTAAAACTTCACTGCAGCTGGAAGTGGGGTTACTGGCAGCATGAAGCCGGAAGGGGTGGGCACAAGAGCTCTTCTCTTGTTGTGGATGCTGCTCATATGGATGTGATTAACCTTATAAAAATTCATCAAGCTGGGTGCTAATGATTTGCACACTTTTCAGTATGCAGGATATATGCGAATGAAGTTTTGAAATGTTGCCCTAAGAATGTAAAGGTACAGTGCCTATCTTTGCCAAAGAGGCAATTTTGGGTGGCAGCTTTCAATGGCAATGAATTTCATAAAGAAAACCATTCAACTATATAGCCTTGTGCTCAGGCAAATGCATAATGTGAAAAATGGGGATAAATCAAGAAAAACCCAACAGAGTTGTAGCAACTCTAGGCTGGGTGCCTGAAATGGTCAGTCTCTTCCCTTTCACACATCTAGGGGTGGTCTGTTCAGTCTGAGCTGTCAACTAGTTCCAACACAAGACCACCTTCTTCCAGTCTACCCTCACCCTGGAGGGTTTACCAACACCCACTCTCACCTGGGACCTCACTTACCAAGGTACTGTGGTTCATCGCCTTCCTCACTCAGTTCATATTCCACTCGGAACCCTGACACGGTGTCCGAAGCCGAGACCCACGAGACCACAAAGCTGCTGGCTGTGATTTCCGTCACAGATTCAGACGTGGTCACAAGCGGAGAAAAGGGTGTTGTCTCTCCTGTCACAGTGTTACCTAGAGTCACAGAGAAGTACATGTGTGTCTTCATCTATCCAGAACAGTTAATACATTCAGCCTCAAAACATCACTTAAAAGACCAACACGAACAACAAAGAAAAGTTCTTTCTGAGGCCAGCCCAGGTCACAGAGATGTAGGGGCAGGCGTGATGGTGGCAGGTACGTACTGGTCACAGGTGGGCTGGTGCTGGTGGTGGTGAAGTCAAAGCGTGTCACCTCCTTGTGGCCATACTGCTGGACGCTGATGAGCTGTCCCTCGTAGACCACCCCAGGTCTCAGGCCTTTGATTGTGTGTGAGTTTAAGTGGCCTGGGATTGTTGCCTCCCTCCAACGGTTTTGAGAATTTTTCTTAAAAAAAAAAAATTCCACAAAATTCAGAGGCATGTCTTAATAGACTTTAAAGAAGAAAAAAGAAGGATACAACTTTCATTTGATAGGAAACTCCTAGAAAATTGGAATTGGTGCAAACTTGTAATACAATTTGTGAATATTAAAAGTAGTTATTAATAGTGCTGTTGGGTTTTGAGCTCTGGTGGTGTAGTGCACAGGGAGTTGCAATGCTAGGCCAAAGCTGGTCCATTTCTGGAGGTTCAATTTACCAGCAGCACTTGGAGAAAAGGTGGACAATCTCCTCCAATGTGATTTACAGCCTCAGAAAAATACCACTGGACGGTCATTTATGGGTTGGTCCTGACCTGAGGGCAACGGGTTGAGTAGTTGAAAGCAGATTGTCTTGGGAGCTCATGATGTTCTATCATTGTGCTGTTGGACTTAACTTTCCAGTCACTCAATTCGCACCTTCCCCACCGAGGGGGTGACATCAATGATCCACTTTGCACAAGTAGAAAGAAGCAAGTGATGCATCCAATGTTAACAAAAACCTGCTCTGGGCACACTCTTTGCACCAAATCAATTCTTTACTAAGATGGTCTTCAAATGAGGAGAACAAATCTCAGGTTCCCCAACTTTTTTTTTCTCTCTGGTGAAGAGAGTAAGGCCATGGATTCTATCTTTCATCTTAATGAAACACAATGCAAATTTCTGCTTTCTAAAAAAATTCAAAGGCACCATGTTGCTTTGTGAATCATTTCCTGGGACCATCTCATGCAAAATTCAAGTGGTCTGGCTTTCTGGTTCATTCTTGAATATGAACTATCCCATCAAAAGCGGTTAACCAACTTTGGGCAAAACTGCAGAAGAATATGATTTCTGTTTACTTAATCTTTTGCTTCCAGTTTACATTTGTGAATCCTGTCCAACCTCATTAATATGTCATGAATCATAAATCTCACTGCAATAAAATACATGGAAGAGAAACATCCTCACATCAAACAAAATGGAAGTCTTCCAAGTGAAATTATTCTAAACTAGAAGAAGTCAAAATACGTTTAGAATGTCAAGTAATTTTTATAAGTTATTCAATCAACCAGTTGATCAATATTTCAGATATTCAAGTACTACTTATAGTATAGGAATAAATAAAAGTGATGTTAGTAGTCTTTAATTAAACTTGAATTTTAACTCAAATACACTCTCAAAAAATTTGAAGTTAATCATTACAATTAGCTAAGCTTCAGATGTGATTTTTTTTTTTTTTAAAGTTGCTTATCAGTAGGAAATACCAGAAAATAAACTTCAGGAAGCATACATTAAGGAAAAACATGATTTTTTTTTTCTGGTTATTATTTTAAAAAAATCTCAAAGAAAACCATTATTGCTGTTCTTTGAAGATTTCAATTCAAAGGTTAAGCACCTAACCGCTAAAAGTGGGCAGTTGAGAATCACTAGCCGCCCTGCAGGAGAAAAAACAGACAATGTGCTCCCAGAAAGAATATAGCAAACCCTTTGGTGCAGTTCTACTTTGTCACAATGATATGAACCAAGTTGGATTTGACAGTACTGAATAACAACACACATTTTATACCTGCGCCTCTACCCTCCCAGGGATATCCAGAAGCCATAAGCTGCATGGGTTGAAATTGCCCAACTTTCTCTCACAGAGCAGCTGGTGGATTTGAACTGCCGGCCTTTGGTTTGGTAGTGCAACTCCCTAGTCACCAGAGCTCCCTTGTGAATATAGTGGTGTCATCGAATACTTCAAAGGTTGTTGTTGTTGTTGGTGTTGTTGTTGTGTACCATCAAGTCAGAACCGACAGAGAGCTGACCCTCCTGAAAATTTTCAGAGTCAGTTTAATTGCATGGGAGAAAAACTGTCCAATTGTCTCCCACAGAGCAGCTGGTGGATTTGAACCAGGTACCTTCAGGATTGTAGCCATTTCTTACCATTAGGTGACCAGAGCTCCTTTCAAAGGGAAGTTGAAAGTAATCACAATTGGAGGTGAGATTAAATGATGAGAAACGAGAGAGTGTTTGAGGAGGAATAAAACGAGATACCCAAATCTTGCAAATAACTACTCACGACACTATACTGGTAATCTCGGGGCCTAGTGATAAGGAGGGTTGCACTGTCAGCCCGAAAGCACAGTTCAACTCCACCAACTGTTTTGTGGTAAAAAGGAGGACAACCACTTCCTCTGCAAATTACTGCCTCTGAAAACCCACTGGAGGGTCAGCTATGAGTTGAATCTGTACCACCACCACAGCAACAAATACATATTAAAATGGAGGGTAAAAGACAAAAAATCAAGTCCCAACAGTTTGAACTCTTCCAAGAGTTTTAGTACAAGTGTATATGCTGGTCAAAATTTTAATTGTTAGAATTCAATAGCTGTTATTAACAAAACATTTTCTTCCTGTGTTAAAAACAGTGGTGCTAAAGAATGAGTCATGGACTTTGGAGACATAACAGGGAAAGTCTGAAAGGGCAAAAAACGAAAGCTTGAAAGATCAAGAGCCTTTATAGTTCGATTTCTTCAGTTTTTTTTAGACACTTATTAGAAAACGACAAGCCTCATTCCTTAAATAAACCAATTATCATCCCTGAGGATGACATTTTACCTTCTCATCATCTCTTTTTCCATCAACCTAAATAACTATCTGAAAAGCATCAAAAATGAGGTTCTCAAAAAGTGATGACTTTAAAAAGTAAATCAAAAGAAAGATAATAATGTAACTATTTTTTCCCAATTATGGAAATATTCTCATTAATTTTTTCCTTGGTTGAGATCGCAAGACGTCAAAAACTTCAGAGGCTCTTCCCACAAAGGGCAAGAATACTTTTAAGCATTGTCAACTTCTAAGTCCTTCTTACAAAGATTTTTCTTGAATAAAGATTAAAATTCATCTAAGTACTGAGAAAGCGAAATCTGTGTGTTAATTAGATTGATAATATTGGCTGTTCACGAAACAAATATATCAGCTATATGAACAGTCAATCAGATCTAGAAGTTCACAACTATATGAATAGTTATTAAATCATAACTATTTGAATGGTCAATCAGATCAGTTACAGTTACAAAAATATCACTATATCATACATATTCATGTTACATGTTATAGTTAAGAACTCTTAAATATAGGAACAGTTAATCAGATCTAGAGCTGAGGTTGAGAGCAGAGCGTAAGGAAGTCCTTAAGAATTGTTAAGGGTAGGTATTCTGTGCCACCTTGGTAGGATACTCACGGGTCTCCACCTCAGGATGTACTTGGTAATATGAGTTGTTTCTGGAACATTCCACTGTATGGGGTGAGAGTTAGGCTGGCTGGGACCCTCTGTGATGATTACTTGGATAGGTTCAGATGAGCCTGAAAAGGAGAAAGTTGAGATGTGTTTAGGTTGGTTATTCACACAGTTAAAGATTAAATTTAGTGTACACAGATGACCACCGTCAAAAAGAGTTTTATCTGTTAATAAATGGGAGAATAAGCAGAAATGATCTATGTTAACACTTGTGCCCACTGATATCTGAAATCAAAGCAAGAAAAACTCATGCTTAACTAATAAATGTGTTTCCTTTGTGTGAGAAATGCAAATAGAACTTGTCTAGAGACATCAAAACAAAGCTGTGGGGGTTTTTTTTAGAAAAGGATATCTTAAATTTGCCTCTTTTTTTCTTCTCCATTTTCAAATAAAGATTGTGAGAAAATTGTGGAACTATCCTAGCACAAACAATGGGATAAAGAATAAAAATTCATTGCTTATTAAGTCTCTTCAAGGAAATGTTAATTTAGGAAGGCTTCCATCAAGAACAGAGTCTCTCATCTAAGAAGGAAACCTCATTCCAAGAGCCACAACATCCTGTAAGACAAGTTCTGTGATAACATCTTATACAGATAAGTAATAATTAAGGACCTAGATTTACTTTTGATCAGTGTGTAAAAACAATTACACAAGAATAATAACTTTAAAGTATGCCACCAATCTGACAAAGGATTATTAAAACAAAATTTTCTCTAAAGAAGTTGTCAATTGAAATGAGTCTGTATTCAATATCACTTCAGTTATTTCCACATCTTAATGTACATGGCTGGTACTTCAAAATGTAAAGTTTTATTGTGGTTTCTTTTTATTTTTTTTAAAGTATGAGGGCAGAATATTAAGTTCTTATAAATATAAAACTCACTCAGGATAATAATGAAAAACGTGGAAAAGCTATGTCTGCAAAACAGACACTATTTTTTTTAAACATTATCTTTTTTATATTAATCAAGTTGCTTTTCTATTAATTTCAGCTAATTTTTAAATTTGGAAGAAATAAAAATAAAGTTTCTTTTCATAATCTTCTAAGAATTCCTAACAGTCACTGTGTCAAGCACAGCAAAATTTTACATTTTTAATAAAATAAATTACCAGATTATGTATAGATTTAAATTTCCTGAGAGCTTCCAGATTAAAAGACAAGTGTTTCCAAACTCATTATTTCAAACAAAAGAAAACAAAACAAAAAACAAACTCATTATTTCTGCTGTTAAATTCTCCCTGGAAACAAAGTTTCTCTAGCAGAAAACTATATAACTTGTCTATCTATGAACTCAAAGTTCTGAAATAATTTACTTGTTTTTACAATGAAAATAATTCAAAGTTGGAGACTAACAGAAATCTTTTTTTAACAGAATTTCACTTAAAACAAACATTTTTAAGGCACATGAATATAAAATTCATATATAAAATCCTCATTTTTCCATTCTAATATAGTATATATACTTAATGAACATAACAAGGTGCTGATTTTAATCAGTTGGCAAAAGCCAATTTCATACCCCTCTTTGAACGATCTCTGCTCTTCCTGAGGCAAAGTATAGATGTATTTAAAATACTAATATCTAATCAAAGTTTCAAAGAACTGATTGTTTAAAGTATTTCCAGGTAAATCAGTAAACACAATAAATATTAGGCCCTTAAATTACGAATGGTTGTGGGCAAAAGGTTTCAGAAAATGGGTCTTCTTTTAAAATCCTACTATTAATTTCCTCCGTTAAAGAGGAATCTGAGTTAGTTTATCAATAAAGTTTTGAGAGTAAAAAAAAAAAATTACAATTATTAAATTTCCACCACGATTACATTTTTAAGAAGATAACACAAATGACCTTTTCTCTTCACCTTAGCTTGTTCTGATGTCCACAAGGGAAGGAACAGCAAAGATGAAGGAAAAAAAGAAGAAAAAATCCATTTCAACGTGTTTGAGAAGTTTCTGGTTGGTCAATTGGCTCAAACAAGAGATTGGCTGCTGGAACTCCCACCCCCAGAGGTGCCTGGCAAGAAAAGCCCATTGATCTGCTTCTCAAAAGATTCAATTCTCAGAAAATCTTAGTGAGAAGTTCCACTCGGTACATATTGGGCTGTCATGAGTCAATGTTGACTCTATAGTTACTGGTTTAATGTAATTTTGGGTTTGAATGATTTTTTTTTCTTCTAAGTGGCATAGCACTGGTCTGTCCATTTGCTGTACAGAGGTAACTTGTGGTTGCTCTGATGCTAAACACCATGACACTAATGTGTCAAATGTGATGATGGTTACCCACTGTGGACAGTATTTGGTGGGGCTCCCTGATTAAAACAAACTTAGAAGCAGGAGTGGCATCTACTTCCGAAATAGCTTGCCTCCAGAAACTACGAACATGGAGAAACGATAGAAGTTATACAAGTGTTCAGGTCTTTCATTCATAGGGTCATTATGAGTTGTGTATGACTCGACAGCACTTAACAACAACAACAATGAGATTTATCCTTGTCAAAAGTGATGAGAGAGACAAAGCTACAGAAATTTCTGTCCTTCAAGAATCCAAGCACTTCTCTCTCTCTTCTTTTTTTCACATTTTTTTCTAAAGTTTTTTTGTGTACCATTGAATCAGATACACCTGGCACAGAAGATTTGCCATTCCTTTTCCAGCACAGCATCTGGTGGATTTGAACTGCATGCCTTCGGGATTGCAGTGCAGCTTCTTGCCACCAGAGCTCCCTTCACTTCTTAAGACTTCAAGCACTGCAATACTGTGTTTAAAAATTAGGCTTATACTACATTGTAATTAGGTGCTGTCAAGTTGAGTATGACTCATAGCAATCTTATGCACAACAGATCTGAGCCCTATTCTATCCTGTGCCATCTTCATCATCTCTAACACACTTGACCGTGTTGCTGCAGTCATGTGTCAATCCTCCTGGTTAAGGGTCTTTCTCTCTTTTGCCAACCCTCTACCATTCCAAGCATTATTTCCCTCTGCAAGAAATTGCCTTTCCCAGCAACATGCCCAAAAGGTATCAGCTTGAAGACTAGGGTGCACCTGATTTAGGCCTTGGTCTTTTCAAACGCTTGCTATGTGTGTATCTGAGAGGTGGACAATGAATAGGGATGACAGATGAAGAACTGATGCTTTTGATTTGTGGTGTTGGAAAAGAGTACTGAATAGCCCATAGGCTTCCAAAAGAACAAACTGATATGCCTTGGAGAAAGTGCAGTCAGAGTGCTCCTTGGAGACAAAGACGATAAAGCTTTGTCTCAGATACTTTGGCATGTTGCTTTGGGCCAGTACCATAGTCCACCTTAAACGAATCACACTGAACGGCAAGAGGGATTGCACACCCTTAACAGTTCAATCCCTAGAATGAAGATGTCCTATCAGTTATCTGTTAGGTCAATTCACTTCCTACTATAACCATGCTCTACCTTACACTGTAGATTTTGAAGATGGGAACGCTGAAAATTCTGAAATAATGTATTTTTTTTTAACCATTCCTTTGATTTTGGTTAGCTGGTACAGCTTTTTAAATTAACCAGCATATGGGAACACTTAACATTTGAAATATTTATATATTCAGCTTATGAAACTCATTTTGAAGCCACTGTTTAATCTCTCTTATTAACCAGATCAGAATAACCATATAATTGTTAAGAAAGACTATGATGTCATTTCTATACTTTTAAAATTAGTTTAAAAAAGGGCCCAGCTGAGTAACTTCCGGTAACAGTGACCCTGGAGAAGTTAAACATTTATGAGTTTCTAGCCAGGCTTTTTTTCTTCTATTTACTGAGATCTGTGCTTCCCTGGTTGCGTATTGACAAACCCAACATCTCTTATCTTCTGTTCATTTGAACAACTCTACCAAGTCCCCTGTGAGAAGAACAAACAGGTCAGGCTTCAGGACAATCCACCGGTAAGCTGTGGTTCTTCACCTATCCGACTCTCTCCGAGTCCCACACCCTGGGCTTGGCCCACTGAGCAAGCCAGACATACAGATAAGCACCAAACCAGAGACCTGCGCTCAAATGCAATCCTTTCTCTCTCAATGCCCGTCTGCCCAGTGGCTTGACTCTTGTTTCAGAGTAGAAACATGGGAACTTAAAACTCCAACTCTGAGGTTTACTCCCTTCCAGATTTCACCTCTGACGTATCTACCTAAATGCTTCTTTAGGCAGATGGGATTAATTTGAGTGAGAGATGGAGAGAGGAATAGTCTAAATCATTGTGGTCATTTTCAACACATTGCCATGCCAATTACAATCACAAACACAGAAATTAGGCACCATTTCTTTAGAAGTTTCTATTCTAAGGGGGCTCTTGTGGCCTAGTGGCAAGAAGCTGCACTGCAATCCTGAAGGTACGCGGTTCGAATCTACCAGATGCTCCGCTGGAAAGGGAGGGGCAAACTCCTCCTGTGCCAGTCGGATCCAATTCGATGGTACACCAAATTAAACATAAATTATTTTTTTAAAGATTTCTGTTCTTCGGTTACATCACTAAAAAAGGGAATGAAAGAAAGAAAGAGTATAGAACTTCAGAACCCTAATACCTCTGCAATCAGACCACAGAAAAGTATTATTACATTTTAAACATTATTTTAAGTTACTCTTACAATACGAAATGCAACTTGAAAGTTAATTTTTTTGATCTGCCCATGAACTCATTAAGGCACCTTCAGCAGCCCAAACAGAGTGTGTGTGTGTGTGTGTGTGTGTGTGTGTGTGTGTGTGTGAGAGAGAGTGTGTGAGGGTTAGGGAGAGCAGGATTTCCTTAATTTGGGTGGATGCTAGTGAGGATCTCAACTTATTCAAAGGTTAATGCTAGAAAGCACTTCAAAGAAAATCAGGTACAATCTTCCCATTTTACAGATAAGGAGACGGAAGGATGAGTTTCATACATAATTCCTCAGGGGAGTACACAGAACTAGGAATGCCTGTCCTGCTTAACCCTGCCTTTGGTGAGTTGTAAGGTATCATGTTCTCTGTAGTAGTAAATGTCTTTTCACATTATAGAAAGACTTAATGTCATATGCATTTCTGTTGCAGGGAGAATGAGACACGCTCAAATTCTTTTGTTTCTGAATGTTGGCCATGTTTGAAATCTAAAATTGACAGAACTCTAAGACACTCTGCTCTTCAGTAGTTGCACAAATAATTGCAGCCTAAAATTAGATCTTCATAATTTATCATGTTTTATTATAATTAATTGCTCAATAACAAGTACGCTCATCATTTCACTTCTTATAAAGAATAACACCTACAGTTAGACCTTCTGCCTATCAGGCTCAGTTGCTTACTAAAAAGTCTGTGATTTGAAACATCAACCACAGTCTGTTTTCAGAAAGGTTTACAGTCTTGGAAACCCTATGGGGCAGTTTTAGGATGTCTTACAGGCGTCTGTGACTGGGAGTCAGCTTAAAGGAGTTGGAGGTGTTTTGAGCAGTTTTATGTCAAAGGACAGAGCAGTATGTCCTTGTGACCTGAAAAAACCCAACAATAAACATTTGACAGTGTTTGAACTGTGTGGACAAAGAACTGACCACATTGCTCAACTCTAGACCAAAGGTACTTTATTCCAGAATTTAACAGCTCAAACAAATGAACATTTCAATATTCAGTTAAGTGTCTAGATGAAATGTGGAATCAATGAATAGCCTATGCTGTATCTCACACAAACTTGTTTATAAAACGTCTCTGTTAAGAACCATACTTCCTCTATTCCTATCCTAACTCACTTCATCGTTCCTATGGTATCTCTCTTTAGTAACAATGAACAGTGTGAGATGAAATTAGCTAGAGTGGTTAAATCCGAAAGACTGTTCTTCAGTGTTATGAATGACATGCAAGTACTTGTCTAAAGTCTACAAGGCTTTCTACTTGATTGTGGAAAAATAATTACCATACTAGCTAAAAATTGATTGACAGGGAGCTCTGGTGGCCTAGAGGCAAGAAATTGCACTGCAATTCCAGAGGTGCACGGTTCAAATCCACCAGAGGCTCTGCTGGAGAAGGAGGGACAATCTCCTCCTGTACCAGTCAGATCCAATTTGACAGTACACACACACAAGATAATAAAATTTTTTAAAAAATTTAAAAAACTGATTGATGATTAGAAAATGACATGAGAGAAGAATGGGCAAGAACCTATCAATTGATGCAGAAAAAGCCTTTGATAAAATCCAACACCCTTTCATGATTAAAGCACTCAACAAAATAGGATTAGAGGGGAATT
>NW_006399856.1:4691162-4698969 GCF_000299155.1 Elephantulus edwardii | reverse complement strand
GAATCCACCAGATGCTCTGCCGGGGAAGGAGGGACAATCTCCTCCTGTACCAGTCAGATCTGATTTGACGGTACACTCACACAAAAATAATAAAATATTTAAAAAAAAAAATATTAACAACTTCAGAACCATGAAAGGAGGCCAGAGTTGCAACTAATTAGTTGTCAGTGGGCTTTTTTTGTGTGATTCTTTGGTTTATCTTTAATCCATAAAACTGCAAATAGTTCACCATTTTAATGTCAAAGACAAGAAGAATTTGCAATTCTTCCTCCCCCCCACCCAAGCTGCTTTGCTATCTGGTGGGAGTTTTCCTGTGAACGAAGAGGACAGAAGTTTAACTATTTGTTGAGAATCTCCTCAGAAAATACCCCTGATGTGGCAATCTCAGGTCAAACAAACCAATTTTATCAGCTGACAGACTTGTTTTCTTAGTGCTCAAACAGCCTCTTTCAATAGAAGAAAATACTAATGGATTACCTTCAACTTTGGAGTGCTGGTTACACAGCTTTTTAAAGGCTCAACCTTCACTCTTTGCTCAAATCTATTTTAAAGGGCAGCCAAGAAAAAGAGAGTATTTTGGTGGGAGGTATTTCCCAGCATAATCCTTTGCTCCTGTCATTGCTCCAACAGTAGAGGTAAGTTCTCTTTCATAACATGGGCTATGTTTAAGATTCAGAATCAAAGCACCAACTCCATTCAATTAAAGAGAACCCACAAAACCCTCGGGATGTCTACCTCCACAAAAACGTCAGGCTTTCTAAGAGTAGCGACCATGATTTCTATGTTCTCAAACAATGTCAAAGGAGCCCTAGTGATGGAGTGTGTGTGTACTGCCTTGAAAGGTTGGTGGTCCTAATTCACCAGTTGCTCCTCGGGAGAAAGACGGATGTTCTACTCCAGTTATGCTTTCCTGGGAAGTCTGATGGGGGTGGTGCTGGAGCAGTGGGGTGGGTTAGCACAGAGCACAATGCTCGACAGGTGGGAGCGGTGCAGGGGAAGGGGTTACTCACCAAGAGGGTCACACTTCCACCGGCCCCGGCCCTGACCAAAGCAGGTACAGTTCAGCATGTGGCCTTGCTCGTGACGCTTGAGGAACGTGTCATTCACATTGTAAGTGATGTCGTCAACAAGGCACTGATCTGTTCAGGGAACAATGGGATGGACAGAGAATTTTAACACGGTTCAGTGGAGAAATAAAACAGATTCTTTTTTCTAAAGTGTACAATTGCTTCCACCTCATTATCAACATCCTCCAAGAAGGTAACATTTCTACTGGTACAGAAAAAATTATTCTTTCAACACTTAGTGGTTGAGACAATTTTGGTATTAAAAAAAAAGTCTCTTCTAAAAATGCAAATGTCAGAGGTTAAAGTACATGCAACTAAAAAGGTCAAATACATTTTCCTGTGAAAGGTGACACAGCATTTTTGCAAAGTCTGCTTAGTGGGCCATTTTCTCTGCTTCACAGAGAGGTTTGGTGCAGAGGCGATGCTTGGATTTAGGAAATGAGGTATCTTTGCATCATGAGTTTTGGTGGGGACGCCCCCCAAAGGAGATTATATAGATAATTTGAGAGAGTTTTTTGTCTGACTTAAGTTTGACCGCGCTGTCAGGAGGGGCCTGGAAAGGGACTCCATGCTTGGAAGTGTGCTAGGCCAGTGAAAGGGAAGAAAAGTTTCTATGCGATGGACTGATACCGTCACTGTAACAATGGGTCCAAGCACGACGGAGGTTGTGAGAAGGCGTGATCAGGCAAGGTTTCCGCCTGTTGTGCAAAGAGTCACTGCAAGTCAACTAGGCAACCCCTAACGTAGATAGGAACATAAACACGAATCCACGTGTGCGTGTCAGCTCTGTTCTAATGTCTCAGAGAGATTCTGACCAAGTCACCTTGCCTCCTTGGGTCTCAGTCTCTTGACGGGCAAGGTGAGGTTCTTGGTCTGCACGCCTTCAGCTCTGCAGCCTCACATGTAATAAATATTCTTCCAGAAGTGTCCTCATTACACACCCCACTAGAACACGCTCAGGCTGGTGCTGACGCATCAGCTTCCTGTACTATTTACTAGCTCAGAAGTCCGATCTCAATCTGACTTCAAACTCCCAAAATGAAAAAACTCAAATGTGTTTGCTTTTTTTAAAAAATCAATACTTCTCTGTGTTATCTATTTGTATCATACCCGTCAGGGAAAACCGAATTACACTGCATGGACTGGTCTTGCTATATATTTGAGCCCAACAAATTGGATGTGCGAAGTTCTGATGTTAGAACAGGGACATCTTTTTCCTTTTGAGAATGTATCCAATCTCTTCTAAACACAAATCCCGAGGTGTGACCTGGAGCTCAACAGATTGTGTTTTCTCACCCTTGAAGTCATCTTTTTGGCTCAGTCTCAGTGCTTATACCCTGGGAAGGCTGCAGAATCTCAGAACAGCTGTGCCAGTGTTTCTTCCAGGAGGTTTCAAACGCCAGCCTCCTCCACCAACCAGCACAGCCGTCAAATAGAGCAACACTGCGCTCGTCTGCCCCTGCCTGTGCCGAAGTCCAGGTGTCCCCGTGAAAGCCTGCCTCCCGGTACCCTTTGCACATAGGTGCATTCGCTCAGCAACAACCATACCTCGGAGCTGGGAGTAGGGGATGCACGTCCACTCCCCGCGGCCATTGCCCACACAGGTGCACCTCATCATGTGACCCATGTCGTGCTGCTTGTCCCACTGGTCTCCGATGCGGTACATGACCCCTTCGTTGGTTGTGCAGACTTCCTCGTGAGCTGTTTGAAAACACAAGAAACGTACATTTAATGAAGGCTCGCCAAGTCTCAGAAGCCAGGTCAGGTCATAAGTGCAGTTTGAACATCCTTAAGAAGGCTTCTATGGACAGAAGCTGCATGGGCTTCCAAGTTCAATAACTACTGCATGCAGATGTGGGGTTTTGAGCCCCCAGAGAGAGGCAAGAGAGTTCAAGGGCAAGGTGTGTAGTAAAGAATAATCACAGGAAGGATTAGAGGATGATAAGCCATGACATCGACACCTTCACACAAAGGGTGTGCTTTGTTCTAGCTGTAACTGCATGCGGACTAGTGCCCCATAAATCTTCTGAGCTCATTCTGGTTCAAAGACAAACTACACATATGAATAGAAAATTACAAGCACGTATGTGTTTTCCTTCTACACCCAAAACTGTCTTTTGCTAAAATAAAAGGAAAAAGGTGTAACTTTTTACAAGATTCAAATGTACGTTTGAAAATCCATAGAGTATCAGCTCTAGATACTATAATTGGAAAATAAAATGCAATCTATGAGGTCCTTGGAATTGAAAGAAAGGCCATGGTTTCCTTTCTCCACTCATACAAACTAAACAAACTTGAACCTTTCTCCCTGGTTTTTTGTGTTTTTTTTTAAAGGGCAGACTTACGTCTACAAAACAGAGTTTTGATCATTTTGATATTTAGAAAGTGCTAGATCAAAACAGTGGAGCAATATGTAAGTCTGTGTCTATACCAGTCATACAATAAATGTTTTATGCTCCTCAAAAACTTCTATTTTCAGATTTTTAAAGCTATTTTAATTGCATTATGCATTTTCAGAGTGGCACAACACAAAGGCTGCCTGCTTAAATCCATCCAGAAGTTCCACAGAAGAAAGGTCTGGACAAATGAGTTTGTAAATATTACAGAAAAGATTATCCAGTTCTGGTGTATATATTGCACATGGGTTGCTATGAGGTGGAGGCAAACCTAACAGAAACTAACAGGAAAAAATATATACTTTTGGATATTAAAATATTTTTAAAGTTATATAACCAGGTTATATAACTAGGTAATTATAAATACATAACCTGGTAATTATATCATGATTGTGTGTGTGTGTGTGTGTGTGTGTGTGTGTGTGTGACAGGCAATCTTCTATTATCTCAAAACTGAGTCTTAATGAGAGGAATAATATGAACTGGACATCACTCTTCACCTGAAATGATGTTCTCTGAGAACTTCGTCTTACCAGCCATGGGGCAGAATCCAAACTTCTGGTCAGCATCATAGTTCTGAGTGGTTCCACACCACTTCATGTTGTCTTTCCTGCCCTCGGAGGTACAGTCGGTGTAGTTGTGGTTGTTGTACAGGAAGGGGAAATGGCACAAGGCACCATTGGAATTTCCACCTCGAGTCTGAACCATGACTGCTCAGAAAAAGGCAAGAAAGGAAGAGATAAAGTTAGAGCCAAGCTTCTTCCTAGAGTACCAGGAACGACCACCCACAGGTTCTGACAGTGCCATGTTCCGGCAGTTGATTCACATGGGTTCTAAGCTCAAAACAAGGTGATGTGTGATTTCACGGTTCGAAGATTCCTTAACATGTCCACTTTCACCTTCAAAACCTTTCTATGCCTCTTTTTCCCCCAGCCAAGTCAAGGAGTCGGTGACAGCTTAGAATGCGACCCAATTTCAACCAGAAGATAAGCAAATCCATTCAGGCATCTTCTTTGCAAATTGTTTAGTCCTGTGAGGTTTCTCACTGATCTACAGTACCTTTAGTCACATCATCGTTCCAATGGTGTCATTTCCCCAAGAAATGGAGAACTTGGGAGGATCCCTGGTAGCTAAGCTGGTGCCGCATCTCGAGCTTATCAGTATAAACAAGACAGACGTCTTGTGCAGTCCAACCAGCAAATGAATGGCTTGCCCATCAGAAAATGAGAAAGGGGTGCTCCTCCATTACTTTCTTTCTTGAGAAGACACGCTCTTCCCTTTAGGGATATAACTCTCTAAGAAATCTGTCTTTACTTTTTTACTTTCAAAGAAAAAAAGGCTCAAGAAATGGGTTTACTGCTTCGCTGTTTCTCCCTTCGGACACTCACCAGCGTGGTCTGTGCAGAATGAGTATTTCTGGTCTTGCTCATAATTTGAGGTTGTGCTGCACCAAAGATGTCCATCCTGACGCCCTTCTGTGGTGCAAGAGTAGAAAGTCCTGCCATTGTAGGTGAAGGGCAGGACACAGGGTTCTCCGTTGGCGTTGCCGCCGTAAGTCTGGGTGACGGCTGCAAGCACAAGCCAGAGCTCAGTAAACGGAGCTGGATTTACCTCCTACCAGCAGCTGCTTATTTATAGCTTAAATGGGATGGAGCACGTGAAATTGTCACGGGGAAAAGTGGTGAACAAAGAGAATAACTGGGCTAATTTCAGTCAAATATGTTTCTTAAGAAGTCACTTTTTTTGCACATGTTCTGGTAATTTTATTTTTTTTTAAACCATCTTTGTTGCCATACCCCAATTTCTCCATTTGACTATGTCTGTGCCATAATAAGTAATATGTGAGTATGGTCTAAGGGAAGACTCAAGTACCATTCTTTCATCAAGTGTACCAATTGTTAATACTCTAGTTATGCTTTATGTTGTTGTAAGGTTCTGAGGTATTAGCTTAAAAATTGGCTTTTCTAGCCATTATGTTAGCCTCCTCTGGTCTCCAGCTACCTTAACTGCTGACACATGGTCTTGCAAATCATTAACAGCTGTGAGACTAGGATAAGAGCGAGGAAGTCTTGCTTTCCACACTGAGCAGCAAGACTTGAGGGAGACTAGAGCAAGGCCCTTGTGATGGTGGTAGAGAGACTGTGGCACTGTTATCAAGAAACTGACAAGGTATAACCAGAGGTGTCCTGAGATAAAGGCCAGTTAAAGGCTTTGCTGGGGTTTTATCTTGTTGGATGATGTAAGGAATAGCTAACTGCTGAAGTAAAACCAGAGCCTAGACTAATTGAGGAATTGTGGCTAGGGCTTCTGGGATAAAACTTCGACTTACATTGGCTGATATTCTTTGCCTCCCCCACTCTCCAACTTGTTTCCCTAATACATCCCACTCTGGGTACCTCAGTCTGTCAACACAGCTGTGCTATCCTCACTCCCTCTGGCCGTTTCAGAGAAATTCTCACAGCCCTGTGCCCCCATGTCCAATTTTCTGCTCTCTAGATAGGTACCACTGAGTTGAGTACGACTCAAGGAGCCCTATGAACAACAGATCTGAAACCTGTGCTACCCCATCCCATCCTTATTATCTCTGGCATACTTGAGCCCACTGCTAGAGTCACTGTGTCAATCCACCTCATTAGGGATCCTTCCCTCTTTTGCAGACCCTGCTTTCCAAACATTCCTCGTGTGATATCCCTTTCCCAGAAGTAACCCCTAACAACATGCCTGACATATATGACATGAAGCTTCATCATCCTGCCTCTAAGGAGTACTCTAGACATACTTTCTCCATGACAAATATATACACATTCATGAGACAGTCAGTGAGCTACTCGTTTTATTGTTGTTGTGTACCATAGAGTTGGAACTGACCCACAGTTG
The DNA here is from genome assembly GCF_000299155.1 of Elephantulus edwardii. Lineage (NCBI taxonomy): Eukaryota > Metazoa > Chordata > Mammalia > Macroscelidea > Macroscelididae > Elephantulus > Elephantulus edwardii. Next base: position 4,692,629 of record NW_006399856.1, on the reverse strand, counting down.
ACCCTAAAGCAGGTTTTCAAAGGCAATTAATCACGTGGGAGGAGACTGCCCATCCTTCTTCTGTGGTGCAGCTAGTGGCCTCGAACTGTGTGCCTTCAGGATGGCAGTGCAGCTTCTTACCACTAAGCCACCAGAGCTCCCTAGCTTTATATCACCCATAAAATGCATTAGGTTGAAAGTTTGTAACACAAATCTGAAATCTGGTATGCAGAAGATATAATATAGGCAATTAACTAGTAGAAAAATGAAAATAATACACAGTAATTTAAAACCAAACCCACTCGTCTTGAGTTCATTTCAATTCACAGCAACCTTCTATCAGACTTTTGAAACTATAAATCTTTATGGGTGGAAACTGCCCATTTTTTAATTTTTTTTCCCCTGAGGCATAGTTGCTGGATTTGAACCACTGACCTTTGAGTTAGCAGCCCAATGTAATAAACATTACATTATTAAGACGTCTTAAAACAATTGAATCTCATATTATCAATATGGGGCTCTAGTGGCTAATTGGCAAGGAGTTGTGTTTTCAACTCAAAGGCAAGTGGTTTGAATATAGCAATTACTCCAAAGGAGAAAAGATAGGAGACCATCTTTTCATATGAGATTTACACACTCTGAAAATCTGTTGGAGGCTCAGCTATGAGCTGGTTCCGACTCAAGGACCTACAACAACATCATCATATTAACAGGAAGGAGCTCTGGTGACGCAGTGCATAAAGTATTGCTCTGCTAACCAAAACGGCAGCAGATGAGCAGCCTCCCCCAGTGTGAGAAATCCGGCTGCTACAAGCTGAAACTGACTCTATGGCAGTGGGTATCGGGAGGGGCCAGCCTCTGGAGAAAGACATCACACTTAGTAAAGTCACGGGCCAGTGGAAAAGAGGAAGATCTTTAACAAGATAGACTGACACAGTGGCCGCGGCAAGGGCAGCAGTGACCGTGAGGCTGGCCCAGCACTGGGCAGTGTTCGCAGTTATGAGCCAGAGCTGACTGGGCAGAACGTAACAACAGCCACATAAGAAAGGGGCCCTGGCTGTTGTAAGACGCGACTGACATCAGGGTTGAGGGGAGAGTAAGAAAGAGGGGACAAATAATGTACAGTGCATTGAAACAGATGAGGGAGATCAGGGTTGAGGGGAGAGTAAGAAAGAGGGGAGGGGACAAATAATGTATACTGCATTGAAACAGATGAGGGAGAACTGTTTAAAAGCAATATATCATTAGATATTATTATCATGACAGGAGTACAGAATGAAGGCTGAATAGTGGAGTGGACTTGGGGGGCGGGGGGATTGTATAACAAAAGAATTTTTCTTTTACTTTTCAAAGAGAAAAACAAACTGGAGGGGAGGGGTAAGCAGGAAGAAAAGTGCAATAATGAATGAACGGAAATCCAAAGTCTGTAAATGCTCATTAAAATTAAACTAAAATTAAAATTTAAAAAAATAACAGTGCAATATTATT
>NW_006399856.1:4688335-4691062 GCF_000299155.1 Elephantulus edwardii | reverse complement strand
AATCAATCCATCTCATAGAGGGTCTTCCCTTCCTGCGCCGTCCCTCCACCCTCCCAAGCATGATGTCCTTCTCCAAGGACCCGTCCTTCCTGGCAACATGTCCAAAGTATGTCAGACGAAGCCCCAGAATCCTTGCCTCCAAGGAGTAGCTTGGTTTAATCCTCTCCAAGCAAATGGAATTTCTGTCCACTTTTCAGAAATCCAACTAATGGTGATAAATTGAAACAAATCTGGGGTATTTTTCAGTTAAGTAATTGATGGCTAAACACCAATGCTGGCCCAGCATATTGTGAAAAGGTATCTAACCTGTAACTCTTTAGATAACACACATACACATACATAATTAAGCACTGGTGAAGCAGTGGTTAAGTGCTGGGCTGTTTGCCATAATGACTGGCATTTCAAACCCACCCAGGGACTCTATGGGAGAAAGAGGGGGCGGCCTCCTCCCTTAAAGGTTACAGCCAAGAGAATCTTATGGGACGATTCTACTGTGTCATACAGGGTCGGGATCCTTATGACAGCACCTAACAACATATACATGTTGTTGTTAAGTGCCGTAGAGTCATAGACAACTCATAGTGACCCTATGAATGAAAGACCTGAACACCTGTATAACTTTGGTCATTTCTCCATGTTCATAGAGTTTCTGCAGGCATGCATTTCAGAAATATACATGTTTTATATATATATATTCTAACTGAAGTTTTGTGGTTCAAACCCACACAGTCTACTTCTTTGAAGATTATAGCCTTGAAAATCCTATGGGGCACAGTCTCCTCTGTCCTACAGGGTCATGAAGAGGCACGATCAACTCAAGACAATGAGTTTGTGGGTTGGTTTGTTTTATGGGAAAGAAAATACATAAGCTGAAACAAAGTAACTCCACGCCAATGAGCCCCAAATGCCAATCCTGCTTACTATCTCAGGCTAGTGAGAACTTGGGAAACTCTGGTGGTACAGCGGTTAAGAAGCTGTGCAGCAGTCTCAAAGGCATGTAGTTCTAATCCACCAGCTTCTCCACGGGAGGAGGATGGGCAATCTCCTCTCGTGTGACTTTCTGCCTCTGAAACCCACTGGGGTGTCAATCATGGGTCGGATCCAACTCGACAGCACACAACCACCACAGTGAGAACATCAACAGCATAACCTTTCCTTATTTGCTTTACTGTTGTACACTTTTGCTAAATGACTATATTGGCTTTCAAAATGAAATACTAAAAATATGACCAACACCATTTTCTTTTTTTTAAAACTACCCCTCCTACCTGTCTCTTGGCAGCTGATTCCGTTGCCCAGGCATGTGCACAGCATCCGCTTGTTGCCCTGGGTCTTCAGCCACTGCATCCCCACAGAGTAAACCACGTCACTGTCGGTGACACAGTGACCATAAGGGCCGGGCTGCGGGTGAGGCTGGGGCTGGTAAATGGCTGTCCGGACATCAGTGATGGAGCCGGTTCCTAAGGGCACAAGAACGGAAAGTCAGAAGGTTGCACAAAAGACAGCCAGCTGTCTGCTGGAATCAAGAGCTCAAGGTCACCCAGCAATGCAAAGCAATGGTCTTCCGCTCTGCATTAACTTTTATACTCAGCCTAGAATATAACTCTCCAGTGTTCCCAGTGTTCCAGCTCATCTAGAGCTACTGGGATCACGTTTCCAATAGAGACAGTACTCTGCCACTGAGCAGAGCAGGTACCTTCAACCACTTCTTATCCGGGCAAGTCTGTGCCTTCGACACCCTCCATACCTAGCTTCCTGCCTTTCTCACTTCCGGCCACTATGTCTTCATCTCACTGAACGCATCATTCTTGTGTGTTCCCTGGGTACACATCACAGCCCCCTCTCCTCTGGAATGTCCCTTTTCCGTGACTTTCTTAAGCTCAAGTCATCAGGCAGTCAGCCTTCCTTCTACGTCCTAGCAGCCCTTCTGCTATCTCAGCAGCTCGGTACTCAGAGGGCAGCCATGCTGTCCTCTTTAGAAGTCTCATCTTTCTGTGTTTCATTCATCCTCAGAATTATTTATGACACTATAGCATTTTTTTTTCTAAAAGTCCTCAATTCTGTGAAGACGCCTTTCCTTTCAGAGTAAGACAACAGACTGTGTTGTCTTTTCCTTTCAAATTTTGAAAATATATCCTGAATTTCAGGACCCACAGAATCAGTCCGTACAGACTCTAGAATGAAGGACTGACTGAATTCAGCACTTAAGTGCTGCAAAAGAACAGATTCCCCAAGAGATTTCATAGGTTAGCAATCTCAAGGTCAAATATATTTGGGTGATATGACACCATATACCCAAATACGACCCCATCTTAGAGAATCTCAGTGGAAAGAAGCCTGTAGACCTTGTAGAAGCAAGTTTCACTTGGTTTAGGCCTGTATTCCCCAGCTTATTTGATAACTAGACAGTAAACTTTTTCCAGTAAAATATTAACAAAATTAGCAAACACGTACTGAGTGTTATCTCTAGACTGATCCCACTTATCTCTAGACTACACTACATGTTTACACAATTCTAGCACACGGACAATTCTAATTTGGGATGAGGGAAGCAAAAGATGTCACCAGAGATTTTATGGATAATAATAGAATAGCTCAGAGCCAGAATTATTGTTGTTGTTGTTACGTGCCATCGAGTCGTTTGTGACTCATAGCGACCCTATGCACAACAGCCCTAAACCCTGCTCTATCCTGCGCCAACCGCACTGCCTCTGACACACCCATCCC
>NW_006399856.1:4663736-4687625 GCF_000299155.1 Elephantulus edwardii | reverse complement strand
AGAAGGGTGCAACAATGAATGAATGGAATTCCAAAATCTCTGTAGATGTTCATTGAAATGAAAAATAAATAAAATATTAAAAAAAAAAAATCTGTCTCCCCATACCTCAAATCAATATCCATTTTACTTTTTTATTTTTCTCCAGAATTTAAGATTATTCTTGTTAGGTGCTGGCGAGAAGGACTTGTAGCGTGATACTATGAACAAAAGATCTGCACCCTGTTCTATCCTGTGCTATCCTCACACTTCCTGACACACAAGAGCCCATGGTGGCAGTCACCATGTCAAGCCACCTGGTTGAAGGAGACATTTTAAAAAGGTTTAAATACTAATCATCTATGAGTGAGTTTATTAGCTGTACAATGAAAATCTGTGGATTTTGATTGTTACAGCTGTGGACCCTGAGCTCCCCTGCGGACCCTGGGCTCACTCATGGACCCTGGGCTCCCCTGTGGACCCTGAGCTCCCCTGCGGACCCTAGGATTACCTGTGGACTCTGGGCTCCCTCGTGGACCCTGGATTCATCTGTGGACCCTGGGCTCCCCCGTGGACCCTGGGATTACCTGTAGACCCTTAGCTACCCTATGGACCCTGGTCTCCCCCATGGGCCCTGGATTCATATGTGGACCCTGAGCTCACCCGGGGACCCGGATCTCCCCCATGGACCCTAGGATCACCTGTGGACTCTGGGCTCCCCAATGGACCCTGGGCTCACTTGTGGACCCTGGGCTCCCTGTGGACCCTGGGCTCCCTGTGGACCCTGAGCTCCCTGTGGACCCTGGGCTCACCTGTGGATGTGGTCTGCACGGAGGTGTGTCTCTCGCACTTCCACTCTCCTCTGCCGTTGCCCGTGCAGACACACTGCAGCAGGTTCCCCCGACTGTCCTTCTTGCTCCACGTGTCTCCGATCCTGTAGGAAGTCCTGGTGTCCTGATCATTGCATCTATCTGTGTGGGGAAGTATTTAAACATTTAAGTCAAGCTGAGCTAGGCAAATACTCCAAGCAAACTGAAAACAACAATATTTTAACACTTGGTAACCCATTCGGGAGTAACATACTCATATTCAGCAGAAGTGTTGCAGGTGCCAAGCCCCCGAAAGACGTGACTGTCACACTGAATGGTGCTCTATGACTGAATCTAATTTCACTACACTGCCAAGGAATTTTTCCAATTTCTTTCTTGCCTCCTCCTCTTTTTTTCCTCCTTAGTTTTCCCACTGTTCTTTTGCCCAGTCACATTTCCAGGCATTCTAATTATCCACTCTTTCCTTCCCCTGCTTTCTCTCGGTAATTACGGGTCTGGTTTGATCTTCAGAGAGGAACTTTGTTTAGAAATCTAGAAACAATAGGGCCAAACAGGTCTCAAAGGGTCTCTTCCAGTTGCCCCAAAGAAGCTATAAAAAGATAACAGTAGCTCTTTCTTCCTTTGTCCCATAGAAATTCAGGAGCTCCAAAAACAAGGCTCAGAATGCAGGAGGGACAGCAAAGAGGAGTGGCAATGGAGGGGAGCTGTTCCCCTAGAGAGACTGCAACCAATGTTGCAAAACAAAAGGTATATAAGTTGTTGATTTGAAAATGTTTTCTGTAAACTTTGACCCAAACTACAGGGGAAAAGTAGAAAATGAACACAGTGAGTATCAAAGCCTGCAATAGCAGATCTAGGCAGTGTGACTACACTCTCCACACTGGGACCAGTGTTCTAAAAGGCAAATTTTAAAGGAAATCAGAATAATTTTCATTTGCTCAAATACAAAAGTTATATATTGATGCAGGCACTGGAATTTTCCTATTAGCTTATATGATCAAGAGGCTAGGAATGAACATATGCATTGAATTTAGGATGCATTAAATATAGTTATGGGGGGGGGGGAATCAAAGACCTAGCAGTTTCTGTGACATTTCTCACTTCCTCCTAAAGCCCCTTCTATTTCAAAATCACTAACATTTTTTGGACATAGAAATTCCATATGACCCAGCTATTCCACTGCTTGGAATATACCCTGAGAAAATGAAAACTGTGGCACAAACAGAGACTTGTACACCAATGTTCATAGCAGCATTATTCACCAACTCAAGAACATGGAAACAACCCAAATGACCTAAAATGGAATGGATTGAGAAATTATGGTACATTCATACAATGGAATACTACGCAGCACGCAGGAGCAATGATTATGTAAATTACTACCTAACATAGGAGGGACTAGAGAACATTATGCTACGTGAACTAACTCGGTCTCATAAAGACAAATACTGTTTAAGACCATTAGTGTAGAGCATGTACAAGGATCCAAGGAGGGGAGGGGGCTTTTAAATATAGGGTCGCTCAATTTGGTATGTGGAGGGAGGGATTGGTAAATGAAAGGGGAAAGGTCTGGTGTGAAAAACAATGTATATGAAGTTTATAAACCAGTATAAAATAATTTTTTAAAAAAATTACTAACAAAGCAACTTCCTTTGAATTATTCAACATGAGTCTTCCAACAGAAGAATGACATTGCTCCTGTAAAACGTTCATTTGTAACTTGGTTGACATTAATCTAGATGTTTAACTACCTAACACATACATTCTTGACCCTCTTTGCCACTGAACTATAATGGGAATTACAGGATCAGCCTTGTATGTGAAGCAACTGGAAACTGTCACTGGTTTTTTAAATTACTGACTTAGAAGAAAATTGGTCACTGATATTATTATACACATACACCCCCCTCCCCAAGTTACAACAGTACTGCTGTCTTTTCCTTAAGACCTATAGCACGATTTTCAGTATTTTTCTTGAAAATTTAACAAACACTGGTTTGTTGGGATTTTTTTTTTTTTGTGGGGTGGTTAATTGTAGATCACAAACATGTATAATCATTTCTCCTTTCCCCAACATGCTCTTGGATGACTGAGCTAATTTCCAGTTCATCGGGGCACCACTGCATAGCCACGTGACCTTATAAAAAGTGAGCATTCACACAACTGTGTCAAGATGTTTGAGAACTACTTGCTCCCAATATGCAATTAGAAAGGTTTTAAATAATAGATGAAAGTGTGAATTGGACATCTAACTTGTCTTAAGCTAAACTATAACCATAAAGGTTTTAGAAGGCTGATGTTCACAGTAACATTTCAAACACAAAAGGCTAACAAGCTGGCAAATTCCCAGGAAAGATCTGGTTAGAATTGTTATCATTTCAAACAAAAGACTCCAAAAGCCTGACATGAAATTCTTTGTTAGAGAATAATTTAAATTTGGGTAATGGCTATTTTAAGATCCTTAAATATTTCCAGCTAGAGAAAGAAATGAGATTTAAAATATTTAGACTTGATCTTAAATTTTTATTTAAAACATTAACACTTGCTGGTTGTGTTGCTTCAAGAATGTTATGGCTACCATTTGAAAATTTTAAAAACTAAAATGCCTTGAACTATTAAGAGTTTACAACACTCTTAAATAGCCAAGATACCCAGTGTAAGTTCTGTTTAGAAGATGTGAGTAAAAAACAACCAATCTATCCAAACTGTCCTTAACATAGTGTGCACAAGTCATTTTTCACCTAAGAGAAATATTTTGATTTACATTAGTTTTGCATATGAATATGTCATTGTTGTTGCTAAGTGCCATAGAGTTGCATAGCGAGCCTATGAAGGAGAGTCCTCCCTCCAGGTTCATAGGGTTTCTGGAGGCAAGTTATTATGGAAGTGGACGCCACTCCTCCTTCCATGCATATGAATATACCCTATTTAAATGTCAAATATATACAGAAACCTCTTATTTTAGAGACTGGCTGATAAATTTCCATGTCCATTGGGGCCACTTGCCAAAATATGTATTTCCAAGCTACTTTAATGATTTCTTTCCTCTTAATATTTTTTTTAAAATCACACTGATATCTCTGATTGAACATTTGCAACTATTCAAATTCATGCCACATTTGGCATTTGAATACACATTTCTTCTCTCTTACTAGCTACAAGCCAAAATTTTACTGAACTAAGATTGGGTTTCTGCTTGTTTATTTCTGGTAGTCTTCTTTGAGAAGAACAAGTGGTGATGTGATTTTTTTTCTCTACATTCAAATTTCCAAAGCATACTAGAGGCCTGGGTGAGTCCTAAGTGATGTCACATCCCATTTCTCTCTAGGAATCAAGAGAACAATACCCAACAATGCCTTTAGTGTAAAGACCTAGGACGTACTTCTAGAGGTGCAAGTGATGCGCCCACTGCCTTCTCCCAGACACGTGCACTCCACCATCATCCAGCCTTGGTATGGTTTCTCCCAGGTCTCCCCAACGACATAGGAAGTCCCCGCCGCATGATCAAAACATTTCTCAGCTATAGGAGGATTAAAAGGAAAAATAGGGAGAGAAAAAAGGAGGTTATTTTGAATTGTGCTGTCTCCCTGTAATTTCAAGTATAGCATGTAAGCAAATGTACAGCCACATTTTTTTAAGTGGTACCCTGTTCAAAACGAAAGGCACGCCCTATAACTAAGCACACAAGAAGTAACCGAAGCCAAGGAGAGTCCAAGCTGAGTTGGCAGGCAGAAATTCTATTCTCCTAATATGTACATGGACTGCATAGTTTTCGCTAGCTCCAGCTTCTGACCAGCATTTTTTGTCAAAAAAAAACAAAAACAAAAAAACTATGCATCTATGAAGTCTGTGGGAAGACTGAATATGCAAGATTCCAGACGTAATTATGAATGGCCAGTGCCTAGCATGACCAGAAGACTGATTAAAATTTGGATTTCTGGGGGAAACCAAATCAAAATAAAACTCAAACCTTAGAGAATAGTTAGAAAACTGGCTAAAATTTACAGCTAGAAACTTTGGACTCATTCCTATAGAGTTCAACTGAGGATTGAGACCTTAAGAAGCACAAAAGTTTTTATAGTGAAGAAACTACCAAGGTATGAGAGAGCACACTGTTTTGCATTTCTCCCCAGTGCATTCCAATAAAAAATATGCCATCAGTGTCATTTTTTATGTTAGACAACTTATACCTCCTACCAGGCAGGAATCTAGGGTAGGTAAGAGATCAGATTAAATAAACAATGTCTTCCTAAGTCTCTTATTTCTATGAAATTCCTGCTTAGGAGGCATCTCTGAGTGGCCCACATGGTTAAGAACTTGCTTCTTAAACAGAAGGCTGACAATTTGAATCCACCTAGAGGTGCTTTAGAAGAAAGGGCTGGTGATCTACTTATAAAAGGTCACAAACCCTATGCAAGATTGTCCTACTCTCACATGCACGGGGTCACCATGAATCAGAATCAACTCATCAAAGGGATTAGTTTTGGTTTTCTAAATCGTTAAGTCATCTGAAAGGTCATTCCTCTAAAAATATCTATAGCTTAAGTAACATTTCATTATTTGTAATAAAATATTGCTATAATCAGTCTAGAGACTAAGGTGTGCCTGATGCAGGCCAAGGTCTTTGAAATTACTTGCTCTACATCATAGAGCTACACAATGACTAAGGATAACAGAAGAAGAATTGATGCCTTTGAGTTGTAGTGTTGGGTGTTGGAGAAGTGTCTTGAACATACCACAGACCCTCAAGAAAACAAACAGGTTTGTCTTGGAGAGGATGAAACCAACTTTCTCCTTGGAGGCTAGGATTTCAAAGGTCCATCTCACATACTTTGGGCATGTGGCCAGGAGACCCTGATCCTCCTTGGAGAGGGACAGCACAGGAGAGGAAGATTCCAGATAAGATGGATTGATACAGTAACTAGGGCAATCAGGGGAGGTGTATTGGACTCTTTGTGACTCAGTGAGATTGGCTCATGACAGGGCCAACTTCAAAGTTGTTGTTTATCGTTGTGAGTCACAGGCCATTGAATGGCCCATAACAACAACTACAACATTCTTTATTTACTTATTGGATTTCCAATCTCTTTTCTGCCTAGAAGTGATTTGGGCTTCCCCAGTATGAGAGCAATGCATCCCCACTGTCCATCAACCCCAAAGAAGCTTCATACACGTACCTATGGGCTTGCAGGTCCACTCTCCTTTGCCATTACCAAGGCACACACACTCTAACATGTAGTTGCCCGTCTCATGTGGTCTCCTCCAGGTGTCACCAATCTTGTAGGACTGGCCTCCTTCATGGCATCGGTCTGTCCAAGAGACAAAACAAATGTTAGGAGAAAGTGAGATAGAAGAAAATATCACACTCGAGGCAGGCTGGACATGTAGGTTAGCAAACAAAGAGACACAGAAAACAGTAATTCAATCAGAGACAAGGGGAGAAGGTAACTGGTCACTTTTGGTCAGTGCAATTAAATGCCTTGCTGAAGTACAATAGGAAACCACAGAGATAACGGAATAGCAAAGAGGCTGTAAATCCTGGGTCTCCAAAGAGATGCCAAGAAATTCTGTCCTAAAGTAGAAAAGAAAGGCTGATGGCATTGTCTCTGATATTACATAGCAGGTTGTGCCTAAGATTAATTCAGTCAAGAGGTCACACAGAGCATGACACTGTGCTGCTTTGAAGAGGGTGAAGAGTCCACACTTTAACTTAAAGATGTCATTTTGGGCAAAAATAAATAGACATACATGTGTCCTGTGGGGAAATCAGGTACTTTTCTAGGTTATTAAACACAGTAGTACGTACATCCAAAGACTCAACTCTGTGCTAGATTTATAAACACTTGAGAGTTGACAGTAAACTTAAGATACTCCTCAACATTAATACAGGGGAAGCAGATTGATCCTATTCACAGGTGATTTCCTTGGTTTTTTGAAGCCTTGAAAGTAACTTATGCTTAAAGAAGGCTGGGGGGTGGGGGGGGGGAGAGAGCTATATTAACAGAATCCCTTAGAAACTTCTGAATCATACTGGAAAGATTGCCTTAGTGAAACCAGAATGGACGAGATTCAGCCCAGTCCTCCTGGAAACACTCCTAGGCTAATCATTCCTTCTTATTCCAGGGAATAATCTCGATCTGCTTTGGGGTTCTAAACTATGAGTCAGAAAGAAGTTCCTGTGAGATACAAGATGTCTCAATATTGTGTGCAAGAGCAGAGCACACAACGCCTGGTCTACTCTTTATGGCTGTTCCCAGGCAATTCAGATAACTGCACGGCCAGTCTGGCTTGGGCATGCTCAGGTAAGAGGCCAAGTTCTCCAAGCATCTCTTACCAGAATGGAACCACAAGAGGCCCAGCTGGATACACTGTGCATATGCACACACATACTCCCAAACCCACACAGATGAAACATTCACTCCCCTTGCACTCAGACCCATTTTCCAGAAGCACAGCAATCAGTTGGGTCACCACATAGAACACCTAGTTAAAAATCAGGAACAGCCAATCATGGATCATAGTAAGCAGTAGGGGTAGTTATAGAGCAATTAACAGCTTTGACATTTTAGTATGACTTTGAGGAGCACTAATGGGACAATGGTTAAACTCTGAGCTGGTAACAGAAAGGTTCGTGGCTTCCTTGCCGATGACAGCAGTGGAAACCCTGGGAGACAGTGTGACTCTGTTCTATCTATCAAGTTGCTAGAGGTTGGGTTTGGTTTTGGTAAGTGCCACGTTCCAGAACGCCTATGGAATTGGGAAGAGGTGAGAGGTCTTACTTGCAATGGTGCAGCTGATTCTCCCTCGTCCGGCCCCGATGCAGGTACAGTCCCAGATCATGGAGTCTTTAGGACGCTCGTAAGTGTCACCCACCCGGTACATGACTCCAGTGTATTTGTCAAAGCAGGTCTCTTCCGCTGAGGGGAGAAGCAGAGCCCCTGTGAGCCTCACATACGTATAAACGCTTTTTTTTAGTCCATCATCCCATCTAAAGGAAAATTCACCTGGCCATTTCTGGAGCTCACACAGTTCTAAGTGAAAAGGGGAAGACATCGAGGAAGGGGCCTAGGCGTTACCCCAGGCTGTACTCAGAGCCTTGCTTTCAAACTTTGACAAATTCTCAAATTGTCTGTAAATTACATTTTTATTATAAAGAACACAGAAATCTATACTTTGGGGAGGGGGAAGTCATGTAAAGTATTACACTCTGAGTAACTAGATAAAGAATGTTGATTCTGAACTCTGACTCAGGAAATCCAACCAAAGTTCACAGAAAAGCAAACAGTTTGAAGATTCCCCACCTCCCACCTGGCACTAACATTTGTTCATCCTCCTTAGCTCTTTCCCCTTATCTGATCTCCTCTGTGGGGGGACTGCTATAATTTAACAGAAGCCTATCAAAGGTCCTACCGGAATGCCAACTTTGAAGTGGCCAGTGGCTTTGTGCCAGTGGACATATCGCTTTGAAATACAGTGTCCAAAGTATTTTCTGAACCTAAATCTTTAAAGTTGAAGATCTTTACTTTCTAATCCATGAAGACTGTACAAGCAACTTTTTTTTTTGAGAGATAGAGAGGACTCCCAACAGCTTTCATCTTCTCATAACAAAGTTTAAGACTTTAAAACAAAAAGATAACTCTATGAATTCCTGTGGACTTGACGATTTGTTTTAAAGGTCCAGGTACTATTTGGAAAGGAATGATTAACCCTTAAATGCTTATGATGGAGAAATGACTGTTAAGGTTAATGGTTTAAGTACATTGACTTACTAATGCTAAGTGTTAGGAATGCTGGTGGTGTGGATTATAATTGAGCACCAATCTAGAAAGGTTGGAGGTTTGAATCCACCAGCTGGAGAAAGATGGGCATGCCTTCTCCTTTAGTAAATATAGTGAGTCCTGGAAAGCTGATACTGAGTGTCCATAAGCTGGCCATTGAGCCAGGTTTTTGTTTTAAAGCAAAGTTTAATTAATGTTGAAAGGTACTAAGTACCTAGGTCCCCACTTACGTTCGGGTTTACTCTCGCAGTTAAAGCCTCGGCTTCCTCCATAACAGGTACAAACCAAGGCATTGCCCAGGTAGGTTCTCTCCCACTGCTGGTTTATGTGATAGTGCTTCCCATTGTCATAACAACCAGCTGCAAAAATGGGAGGGGAACATAGTTACCATTTCCACTCATGTCCCCCCAAACTCTCTTACACAAATAAAGGGCTAAGTTTGTGTGGCACACGAAGAAAATGAACTTTTCTGAACAACACTAGGAACGCCAAAATGAACGCTACATTAAAATAGAGAAACTATTTACTAAAAGTGCTTACCACAAATTGATGCCCATGAAGATTTAGAAATGGCCTCCCTCCCCCAACTCAGCTAAATGTTATACAGTGATGTCATTTCCATCTGGCCAGAGGTCTACATCAAAGGAGTGGGAACATTTTGGAAAGCAGATAATTGGATTTATATTTTAAAACATGCAAGGCACTTGGGGCTCTTTTGAAGCAAGAAGTCAAGCACTTGAAACAGTTTCCGTTAGCCAAGCTAGGGGAGGGTGTGTCTTTTGAGAAACTGGTAGAGGAATTCCGATCTCTGTTCTCCGTGGAAGGCTCCAGAGAGGCCCCAAAGTCATCTGAACCAATTACGTCTCTGGCAGTTAGGAACAATATAGTCACTTTATCACCCCGTCAAAAAGCACTAACAAATTATTAACAGCAAGGGAAAAGAGTGCAGATCACACCAAATCCCTAGTGGGAAGTGTAAAGCCATGCATCATGTTTGTCTCTGAAAGTCATTCTGCACTTTACAGGCAAGTTTTTTGCTTTTCCTAGAAGGCTCATTTATACGTGTAGATTGATTAAAAAGAAAAAAATTAAAAAGGAAGCAACACCCCTGCAGGAGAACATCAGGGAATCCCTGTCCCACCGTCCCACAAGCTTGCTCAAACTCCTTCCCTAACGAAGCGCCTTTTGTGTCCCCCAGCGGGCTGATCCGGCTGGAGGCGCGCGCAGACTCTCGCCCCGGCGCGCGCGCAAAACTTCAGCCACAACTTTGGCCGGCGCTGGGGTCCCGTCCGCGAGAGCCGCTCTGCGCCCAGGGTTACTCACGCTTGCTCTGGCTGACAGTCACCGGGGCCTGCGGCTGAATGATCTGCTGCGCCTGCCTCTTGCTCTTGGAGGCTCCCGCAGGAGGCACCGTGGTCCCCAGGCACAGGGCGCCCAGCAGCAGCAGCACCAGCCGCCGCCCGGGCCCCGGACCCCCGAGCATCTTGACAGGGGTGGGGAGGGACGCAAGTTTGCCACCAAGTTCGGGTCCCTCTGCCAGCTGCGGGGACGAGTCCCTTCCGGGCGCCTCTGGGGAGGCAGGAGACAGAGGATGGGGCAGGGGACAGGTAGAGAGGGCCGGAGAGGGGCCGGAGAAGTGGTGGCTGGCGCGCGCCCTGTGCCCGCTCGCGCCTGGGGTTCCCGGGCTCGGTGCAGGCTCAGTGGGCGCGGGCGGCCGAGCCCGGGCGCTGGGGGTTTATATGGGACGGTCCCCGGCCGCCCCCCGCGAGGCCCCGGCGCCCGGGAGGAGGGACGCGCTGGCCGCCCCCGCCCCCGCCCCCGCCCCGCGCGCTCCCATTGGCCCGGGCTCCGAGTGACGTCATGGGGGCCCCGGGGTTTCGCCACGAACAAAAGAGATGCTGATGGTCGGCGGGGCGGGGGCCGAGCAACTTTTTTTGGTTTCCTCTACCGTCTCTTAACTTTTCGTGGTGGCGGCCTTGGGGGATGGGGAAGGGCTGCCAGGGGTAGATGGGGGGGAGGATGCGGTGGGGATGGGTGCAGGGAAGAGGTTGCAAAAAAAAAAAAAAAGGGGGTTCTTTTTTTTATGGGGACATTGCATCACCTCTGCAAAACAATGTCTACTTTCTGCCGTGTGTTTTGGGGGAAGGGGAAAAAAAAACCCATAAAATAGCCACCACCTTGCAGCCATCCAGACTCTCCGTGCCGGGGCGGGGCTGGCTTTTTCCTGGTCCCTGTCCGCGCTTCTCTGTACTTGGGGCTCACTTTTTTCGCCTTCAAACTTCTCTCCTAACTCAGTAGCTGCGGAACCTGAGCCCAGGCTGAAAGGTCTAGTGCGCCTGCCTCTTGTTACTGGGGCCCAGGAACAAGGGGGAAGAGAGGGTCCTTCCCTGAGCCCTCCTGAGTCCCAGGAGGAAAAGTCCAGGACGAAGACGACTTTGTTTTTTTCAAATATACAAATATTTTCTTGCCCTTTTCCACCGAAAGTGAGGTCACTTTGGTGAATGACCTGAAAAGTTGGAGCGTTTATGGAGCATGAACTTCGTGCCCTGCTTTGGCCCACGGTGCCCAGAACACAAAGCAGAGATCTAGCTCCGATAACTTCAGAGCCCAGAACCGGCCACTTGGAGCCTTGCTCGCTTACAGTTTCCTCCCAAGGCATCTATTTGGCATTTACTTCTTACAGACAATTTTCATTGGAGAATCCACTCCCCAGCCCCTCTCCCTGCCAGATTGCTTAAATATTTCGATTGTTATCCACCCCCAAGAACTTGGCATGTGTCCACTTGAGATCTCCCAGCCTAGCCCTCGAAACTCTGGTTGGAAACAGAATCTGAGAAATGTCTAGCATTTAGAAACTCTTTACATCTGTTCCTTCCAGGGCGCCCCCCTCCCTGCCAGACAAATACTATAACTTGCTTTTAAAGCACTTCAAAAGAAACATTCTAAGACCTTCTTCAGAAATTCCTTCCTGAAAGACCCAAACTCCAAACTCTGCCTTCTAGTCATGTTAGGAGGGCAGGGATTCTGTATGCTTTGAGACTTTAGGAAAGCTACTAGCCAAATATGTTTAAATGTGCAACGTATTTGCTGTCTTCAAAAGTTTCATCTTCAGTAAGGGGCAATTCTAACTGGATTGTCAGGTTTGGAAGTACTGTAGAATCGCTTCTGACTCACAGTCCTCACAAACTACAGGAGAACCAAATGCTGCCTGTCCCTGACCATCCTGAATAAAATAACCAACCCACTGAAGACACAAAGTTAATATTTGTTTTTGTAGAAGCAAAGAGTTAAACACACACTCACCAGCACACCACAGCAAATAACAGTTTCCTACAAGTAGCTTAAAATAACCTCTTGAGGGATCTTGGTGACCAACATTGCAAGTTGAGAGAGTGCTGTGGGTTTTGCCAAATTTAGTATCCCGTGTGGGGTGAATTCCTGCCCCCCCCCCAATTTATCATCATCACTTGATGAAACAGTTTTCTCTTTCAAATATAAAAAGGCTCCTTGTAAAATGCCTAGCAAATTTCTGGGAAACCGGCTGTTCCTTTCAGAGGGAAGGATACCTGGAAATCAGGGTGTTAGCATGATAAACTGGAAGCCAAAAATGTTCTTAAAATACATAAATGTGGAGGAAAGGAAATATGTGGCGAGAAAAGTATTTTTGTCAACTGAAAGTATGATTGCTTAATAAATTTGCTGTACTCAAAATACATTAATACACATACATATGAGAACGTTGGGGTGGGGAGAGCTCACCTTTTTCTTTTGAAGAAAAGGATATTTTAATTCCACTGATAGAATTCAGTTTCAAAAACTATGATGTGTGTGATGCATTACAAGCAAGAGCATCATGCTGGACAGTATTTTATAGGAATGCTTGGATGTTTACTCTTTAATTTAAAAATTGTTTTCTATTTTGACTTTGAAGCAGATGACTTTTTTTCTTAGTTCTTTTAGCAGGGCTTGCTATGGTATTTCTTTATGGTCAAAATTCCTTGTTACTCTGTCACTCTTTTATCTTTAACAGGAGATATGATTAAGTCCTAAAGATTCCATGACCCTGCTCTAACTCAACTGACAAGCCCAGAACTCAAGATTCCCATAAGATGTCTGAAGCCAATCTTGACAGGGCAGAGTCTTTCTTAGTAAAGTCTGACCCTTCTGTTTGGAGAAAATACCCTTGGATTATTTTTCTTATCTCTATTTAGAAAAGGAACCATGGCCAGAAAGAGCGAATCTATGGAGGCTGGATGCTGGTCTGGCCTGAGCCTGGGAGTGAGGAATCTGGGTGGGGTGAGGAGAAGAAATGCTTTAAAACCAGAACGTGATGCTGGCTGAGCCTATGCTGAATTTAAAAAAAAAATACACGTAAGCGGTGTTATTTAAATAGATACATTGTATGGTATTCCATTTGACCTCTGTAAAATTATTTTTCTAAAAGAAAGTTAAATTATTTAAAAAGAAAGTTAATTGTTTTAAAAAATTAGCATTTCATTATTCTTTCTTACTTTGACCATTTCCTGCTCTTGTTTCAAGAACATTCTCCAAGGCATCACCAGCCCACCAGGAATCCTTGCTTCTTGTTTCTTTTGCAGGAGGAAGTTTGTGTAACAATGCTTTTTCTCTTCTCTAGTGAGTCTTTATTAAGCTTCATATGTGTGTGAGGGCACATGTAAGGGGCAGACACAGAGCTAATCTTCGTTTAGGACTGTGTTGTAGTTTCTTTTGGAGTGATCACAAAACAATTCTAGAGAATCTTCTGAGAGTTTGACCAACTTTCTAATCTTTCAGTAACAGAAAACAGTATATATGGGGGGGGGTTATCTTGATGTTTCCAAGTTGGAGAAGGTTAATGAGAAGCATAAGTAATTATGGAAATCAGAATTGAATTGACCTCATTTGAGTTTCAGATTAGGGTTAAGCACAAAAGGAATTGATTAGATCCAGTCATTTAAAAACAGTTAAAACAATTGAGGAAGTATATTTTAAAGGACATCCCCCCCCCCAGTTGAAAATATCTTTTAAGATTGGCAAACACATTATAGACAACCTTCCAGGTCCTTAAATTCCTTGACTACTGGGCTACTGTGAAACAAAGCCACTTATCTTTGAAAAGCGCTTCTTGACCCTAAAGGTTCCATTCAGAGGAAAGTGGACTGTTTTCTCTAAAAATCCTTTGTCTTTAACTCGATCTTTCCTGCCTGCTGGAGGCGAGGCCATTGACAAGTTGACCTCTGCAACTTTCTTTCAACTGAGTCTGTGGTAACTTTTTCTGTTTCATGGTAGGCTATTGGAAAGTTGGATGGCGATGGATTACGAAAGTTTATGCTTGTCACCTGGATTTCCTCCACCTCTTCTTTAGTCTGAATCTGCCCCATCCTCTTCCCCAGAAAACAGACAAGCTTGCAAAACCGCTGCTCATTAAACACAGGTGTGAGGTGAAAAAATGACCTTCCCCGGGGGTAATGCTCACCGGCAGGATGTCTGAGCAGTGTGCCTGGAATTGACAAGGCAACTGCGTCCAGGGAGAAAATACTTGATCAAGGAGTTAAATTAGGTACAGAAAGCTAACCAGTTTTCATCTAAATAAGCATTTTGTTTATAATTTAATTTTTTTTCAATCAGCACTTTTAAAAAGCTTCATCTATGCCCCTGATTCAGAAGATGAAGCCACTTTTCTCATTAGTGTGATGTAACTCCCACAAGGCTTTGCAAAGGAGGCTAATTCATCTAATATACTGGAACGTACTATTGTGTCGCTGGAATACTTAGTTGAACTAAGCATGCGGTGTGCATCTCACCTCTCCAAGACAGGTAAGAGTTCCTTGGAAAATGTTCCTTTTGTCATATTCTTCTTCTCCCTTTTCCCAACATTACCTTATTTAGTACTAGGGTGCACCAGAAGTTTATTTTGAAAGGCAGGGTTTTTTTCCAAAAAATAAAATTCTTTTCTATCCTTTCAACATTCACATCTTTTAATCATTTCTTTCTCATCCACAGCAAATCATCAGAATTTAGTCAAATGATTTAAACTATGCAACATTCTTTTTTTAAGTAAACTTTTATGCTGATAGTCAATTACTGTGATACAGGTGTTGAATAGAGTTGTTTGTATGTAATTAACTGATGAATTGCAACAAATTAAGGACCTAGCCAACTGAAAAACAAAAATGCATAGAAACAACGTAAGCTTACCTAAATTCATAATGTCTCATTTTCTATGTGAATGTAATATATTCTATCTTTGTTGTCGGTGCAGTTGAACGGACTGAATGGAAGTCTGTTGGGTCCTGAGGTGTTGTGCCATCTGTATAACCTGTGCTGAGTACTCGAGGCCCTCAGTTAAGTAGAATTGTCTGCCTCAATGAACCCTTTCTGACAACATTATTTTCCATTTTGAAACTTTTGTTGGTACCTTATATTTTCACTAAATATGCTAAAATGAAGAGAATTTTGTTTGTTTTGGGAAATAATAGAATTTGATGCAATGACATCCAAAGTATGTAGGACAAAGTCCTTACTTCTAAGGAATCATCCTGTCTTTACTTCTTTCAAGATACATTTGTTTTACTTTTGGAAGTGTCTGGCATTTCCAATGTTCTTTGTCAATCACGTAATTCAAAGGGCCAAGCCTTCTTTGCTTTTCCTTATACATTGTGTAATTTTCACATGCATTAGAGATGATTGAAAATACTCTGGCGTGGGTCAGGTGCACCTTAGTCGCTAAGTGGCCACGGATTTTGAAGAGGTCCTTTGCGGCAAATTTGTCCAATGCCACTTGATTTCTTGACTGCTACTTCCATGAGTATTGGTTGTGGATCCAAGTGAAATGACATCTTTGAAAGCTTTTGTGTTTTCTGTTTACTATAGTGTTGATTATTTTCTAGAGAATTGTTGTGACAATTTTTGTTTTCTTTGAATAGAGACATAATCCATACTCATGTTGATCAGTAAATGCTTCAAGTCTTCTTGACTTCCAGCAAGCAAATTGTATCATCTGTTGATGAGTCTTCCTCCAATTTTGATATTGCATTCTTCATATAGTATAGATTTTGGAATTATTTGCTCAGCATAAAGATTGTGTAAATTTGGTGAGAAGATACAGTTCTAATGCATACCTGTTTTAAATTTTAACCCAATTGTTTCATTAGCTATTTTAATTGAAATGACATGAGCTTTTAAAGTCATTACTAATTTAAAGTTTAAAATCTAAGACACAGATTTGGTATGTAGAATATATTACAAATATTTCAGTCCGAGATAAGAATACGTTGAAATAGACTTTGTTAAATAAGCACTTACTTTGGGCCAGACTCTGTGGAAAGTGCATTCTTTATATGCAATGCTTTCATTCAATCGTCAACAATTTCAAATAAGTACTATTATCCTCTCAGTCTTATGGATGAAGAAACATTCTGAAAAAATCATTTGAATGAAGCTTTTTAAAATTATGAGTTCACATAAGGACAGGCAAAACAGTTGGACAAATAATTTTGTGAACACTATCTTCTTTTTTTAAAAGATATTTCTCTCTCACACACACACACACACATACACACACACACACAGCTGTCTAACTGATGTCCTGCTGTTTTTATATATTCTGTTCATACCCATTCTTCATGGACTGGCTACGCTCAAACACTACAACTATGACAGATACTTTTAATCAGTTGAAGAAGATTGTTATCAAGGTGGGTAATCTTCTCTTGTGCAATCCATCACCTCAGAAGCCCAAGAAAGGATCAGCTGTGAGTCGGTTCCAACTCTACAATACATAACAGCAATAAATGGATAGCTACACACGGTGATAAGTGTTGTGCATAGGTTATTTTAATCCTAAAACAACTGTCAGAGATAGATATTAATAGCTCATTTTACTCTTTGAAGTAGCAAAGGCGCAGAAAGTTTAGAGATGCTTACATTTACACAGCAAAAAAAAAAAACAGCACTATGATTTCAAGCAAGATCTTTGTGACCTCAAAATGTATGCTCTTTTTTTAAAAAATTATTTTTAAAAATTTATTATTATAAACTGTATACTCTTAACCAAAACATGCACAAACCAAACAAACCCGTTGTTCTCAAGTAGACGTCAACTCATACTTACCCGGTAGGATGGAGTAGAAATGCCCCATATGGTTTCCAAGGCTGTCGATCTTCATGGAAACAAACCAGAAGTCTCTCTCCTATGCATAGTAAAGAGGACTGGGGTGGGAGTGGGTCTGCAAAACAATGAAAGGGGTTTTTTTCCAAAGAAAAAAGCAAACTTGGGGGGAGGGGGCACAGGGAGGAAAATGTGCAACAATGAATGACTGGAAATCCAAGTTCTCCATAAACTTTCATTAAAATCTCAATTATAAAAAAAAGACGTCTCTCTCCTGTGGAACAATAGCTCATGAGTTAAATTGCTAACCTTTTAATTAGGAGCTGAGCACTTAATCACTGAACCACCCAGGCTTCCTTCAGAGATTTTCTGCCAAAACCCAGTGGGGGTGAGATACGATTTGATTTCAACTTGATGGCGATGAGTGAGAGAGTGAAGTCATAAGGAATTCAGAAGCATTTTCTGGTGATTATTTTGTTGTTACCTCTGTGGTGTGGTTCATCCTCTGCCCTTCACTGGCTCCTCTGTGCCTTATAAACTGACTTGTTGAACTCCATTCCTCCTCCTCTGCCCATTGGATAGCCACTATTGTTACTCTAAACTTTGCTTTAAAGCATTAGAGCCTCCGATTCCAAAGAAAGACTGCAAATTTCAAGAAGAGAGCAAGAGCCTTTATTAGGAAGCTTAGCCAATGAGAAAAGACAGCAGCAAAGTAGCCTACCTTTTGAGGTTTTCTAAATTCCCTTCCACCCAGTGCCCACTGCAGAGGGAAGAGAAACAAAGCCTACAATAATCTGTAGAACCGAAGCTGGCTCATAATGAAAATAATCTATAGATTGTTCAATAACTAAAACTGTGTTAAATGTCTTATCTGGTGCTGGCTATCACTTCACTCATGTTACAAGCTTTTTAGGGCTTTATCTCTTCTTGTCAGTCCAGACATCCAGATGTCTTTCAGAAAATTGAAGCCTCCTCTGCAAATTCCAAGCATTCCTGTCCTAATTAATAAGATCAGCTTACAATGAATAATTAACATAGGGTTAATTACAAGAAAAGCAGCCCTACTGGTAGAGTGCATAAAACCTTTTGGGCTTCTAGCTGAAAAGAGGGCAGATGGCTGCCCATTAAGATTGACAACCTCAGAACCGCGATGAAGATGAAGCGTCTGCATCAGTCAAACTCCACTTGATAGCAGTAGTTGTTTGACAGTAGTTACAATGAGATTAAATGAGATTAGTACTGCCAACTACCTCCTTTTACTCTGATTTGGTTTTGGATTTTATCCCAAAGATACGTGGTTTAAAACCACCAGCTGCTCCAAGGGAGAAGGATGGGCAATTTCCTCTGATGTGTTTTACTGCCTCTGAAAACCCACTGGAGGGTCAGCTTACTATGTTCCAACTAACACTTCAAACTAAAGCTGGAAAAAGAAATCAGTTTTCCTTCCCTGCTCTTTCTGACTTCAGTGGTCCTGGTGACTACTACCTCCTTCTACAACATACATTCTCAACAGGGACAAGAGTGCTTCCAACATGGCAAACGTTGTTTTGGAAGAGGAGAGAAAGTTTTGAGATGATAGAATTATTTCTGATCTTCTGAAGTTTAACTCTGATTGATAAAATCTTATCCCTTAATTGCTCAGTTCTCTCACTAGGGAGAATGTTAATGACAGTTTTCTCTGGGGGATGTGTGAATTAATAATAATAATAATAATAATAATAATAACAATAATAACACATCACAGCTAAAGGTGAGAAATATTACTCTGGGATAACATCTCCTGCCATGCTGTCCCTCTCTGAGGCTCCAGTCTCACTGGCTTCCCCTCTCTTGGCAGCCCTGGGAGGAATAAGCTTTGCCTGTGGGAGTCTCAACATTCTTTCCTTATTTCTTGGCCACACCCACACCTTTTTGGCGAGCCTTTCAGTCGGGATCATTTGAATTCTGTGCACTGCAGAAACTCTGATAATACAGATCCCAAGAGTCTCTAATCATGGCGCGAGCAGCTTTAGTTAGAAGTATTAGGTGGACCACAGTAAACTGACCCTTCAGTGGGTTTTCAGAAGCAGTAAAACACATTGGAGGAGATTGCCCATCCTTCTCCCATGGAGCATCTGGTGGATTTAAATCCTATATCTTGGGATACCAGCACAGCTTCTTACCACTAGGCTACCAAAGCTGTTTTTTCCAAGCATAACACGGTATCCTATCAAATGAGACAGTGCTTTCTTCTGTGTTTCCCATTTTGTGAATGTTCTCCTTCAATGCTGAATGCATGACCCTCTAATAGAGAAAATCTGACAGTCCCAGCATACAACCTAATGATCATAAAGTGACAGATAAAAGAAATCAAGATCCTATTTTTAAGTCTATAGATTTATATTAACTCCATTAGAAACAATTTGAATTATTCACTAAGTGTATTGGTTCATGTGGAAAAGTTGAGACCAGGAGCCCTATCACTTTTTTTTCTTCTTGCTGTATACTGTCGAATCAGATGCAACCAGCAGAGCGTCTGGTGGATTTGAAGTGTATGCCTTGGGGTTTGCAATGTGGCTCCTTGCCACTAGGCCACTTTGAGACCTACACATTTAAGAATGGACTTATTGCTTCAAGTTTCTCATCAATCTATAAATATATGATGTATTTTTTTTAATTTAGAGTAGTTTATTTACAAAATTTAAGTACATTGTTTTTCAGACCAGATTATTCCAATTTCCTGCACTCCCCCACCCATCAAATTGTGCAATACCATGATTAATCCTCCCATCCACCTGCACATCCTCATCCCTCTGCTTCCACCCTCCCCAACCTGCTTGGATACTCATTCCATAGTAATGGTTTTATACAATATTTGTCCTTGTGGGACTGAGGTAGTTCATTTAGCATAATGCTCTCCAGTCCCCCAAACTTAGGATATAATTTACAAAATCATTGCTCCTACATGCTGTATAGTATTCTGTTGTATGAATGTACCATAATTTGTCAATCCATTCAATTGACAATCTGGGCTGTTACCATGTTCTTGCAATGGTGAATAATGCTGCTATGAATATTGGTAAAACAAGTTTTCATGTGTGCCTCAGTTTTCATTCTCTCAGGGTCAAGTAGTAGAATAGGTGGGTCAAATGGAATTTCTATGTTCAGCTTTTTGAGGAAACACCAAACTGCCATCCAGAATGGTTGTACCATTTTACAATCCCAGCAACAATGTATAAGTTTCCCTTTATCACCACATCCTCTCCAACATTTATTACTTGCTGACCTGTTAAACTTTGCCACTGTTACTGGAGTGAAACGATATCTCACTGTGGTTGTGATTTGCATCTCTCTTCCTGCCAGTGATTTCTTTATGTATCTGTTGGCCGTCTGAATATCATCCTCTGTGAAAATTCTGTCCATGTCTTTTGCCCATTTTGTAATCAGGTTATCAGTCTTTTTCTTGTGGAGGCTGAGGAGGATTCTGTAAACTTTTGTTATGAGACCCTTGTCTGAGATGGTATTAGCAAATGTTTGTTCCTAGTTGGTAAGTTCTGTTATCACCCTGTTGGGAAAAGTTTTTTATGCACACAAATTGTGCATTTCTGTCTGTATTTGGCAGTCTCTTTGTACCATACACCAGGGCTTCTAAGCTTGATGCAGTTTATCTGTTATGAACTTTCTAGTTTTGGGCTTTACTCCCAGGTCTCTGATCCACCTTGAGTTTATTTTTGTGTTTGTGTGTGATGTGGATCCTGTTTCAGCTTTCTGCAGATGGAAGTCCAGCTTTGCCAGCACTGTTTGTCAAAAAGGTTATCATTTCCCCATTTGCTAGCTTTGGTTTCCTTTTCGAATATCAGTTGACCATAGATAGCTAGGTCTCTTTGTGGGTTCTCAATTCTGTTGCACTGGTCTATGTGCCTGTCATTGTACCAGTACCATGCTGTTTTGGTTACTACTACTGTGTAGTAGATTTTGAGAACAGCGAGTGCTATACCTCCAACCTCATTTTTGTTTCTCTAAATATATGATATTACAGATTAAAACAAGGCTGGAAGCAGGAGTGATACCCACTTCTGAAATAGCTTGCCTCCAGAAACTCTATGAACTGAGGAATGATGAAAGTTGAACAAGTGTTCAGGTCTTTCGTTCACAGGGTCGCTATGAGTTGTCTATGGCTTGACACTTAACAACAACAAAAACATTTATTACATATGGTATATGTCTTTGTATTACATAAAAATATATATGTTGATTTATGAGGCATATATGTGTGTATATATTATATATATACACACACACATATATATGTGTGTGCACAAACTTGACCCCTTATTTATCTAAGAGAATTTCATAATTTTGTAGTAGTAATGATAAGAAGCTGTGCTGTAATCCCAAAGGCATGTAGTTCAAATCCACCAGCTGCTTTGCAGGAGATGGATAGACAGTCTTCTCCCATGTCACTTATTACCTCTGAAAACTTGCTAAGCATCAGCTATGAGTCAGATCACGCTCCACAGTACACAATGACAACAACATAAATTAGTTTCACATATGTTGACATGTGTAAAGATGAAGCTTTGATTTTTAATTCCTTTTAGATACTGAAATAATTTAGCTGAAAACTTATAAACCCAAGGAAAGCTTACTCATCTGCCGTCATATAGTGATCTGTAAATTCCCAGTTCTTGCCAATATTTAGTGTAGATAAAGTTTCTTATCAAACACATAAATAGCGTAGGACAGATCTCGGGGACTGAGAGTCACTTATCTTTTTCAGACTCACTGAAACTTACATCTTTTATCTTAGAATACAATGTGATATTTAAGAACATACCTCTGTGAAATACTTTGAAACAAACTGTACTCATCTTTGGGAAAAGCACAGAATCCATTTCATTTTGAGTTAAGTTGAAATTTGAAAGAAACTATAAACCTTCATTATTTGTATGTGTGCATCTTAAAGAAATTTCAGTATTTATTCTCTATTTTTACAGCAAAGTTAAAAATAGAGAATATTGTGCATTTATAAAATTCTTGCTATTTTACCAACTTACACATTAAATGAGTCTTCTTCTTTTCTTTTCCCAATTAAGGTTTGAAGAAAATAATTCAAATATATATTTAGAACAAATTATAAACCCATTTCAGTTTACAAGAGGGACATAATGTAAATACGATTTGGAAGTATAATTTGAACATAGAATTTGTTTTTATACTTTATTTGAGAAATTGGCTTTTTTTTTTAGAAATTGGCTTTTTTTTTTAATTTAAGAAAACAGTGTAGTAAATAAGCTGTCTCTTTTACCTATAAAAGTCTTTGCTTTAAATCATCTCTTCTTTTTAAAATTGGGTTTTTAATTGTGGTTGAATTAAAATTGCTTAGATGAGGTTATAACTTGGACAAATAACTCAAGTATTTTAGTAACTTCTGATTCTGTATATTTCATGTGATAATAAATGACCTAACCTACCAAAGAAGAATTGATGCTTCAGAGGTGTGGTGTCAGAGAAGAGTACAGAATAGGCCAAAGAGTGCCAAAAGAATGAGCAAATATTTCTTGGGAAAAGTACAGTGTGGGGGGGGTGGTGGTGGCGGGAAGTGCAGTTAGAATGCTCCTTAGAAGCAAAGGTAGTGAAACTTCCTCTCATATACTTTGGGCAAACTGTTAAGAGAAGGCAGCCCTTGGAAAAAGACATCAAGCTTGGAAATGTCAAGAACCTCAACAGGTGACTATATTATGGATGGGTTCAGTTATATCAGAGATGATAAGGCTGGCACAGAATAGCCCAAGATTCAGATCCACTATTCATAGGGTCACCTCGAAGGCACCTAGCAACAATTTACCAAAAGTCTACTTCCATCAAGTTGATGCCAATTTATGGAACCAGAGGCAGAGAAAAACTGCCACAGTGTTTCCAAGACTGTAAGTCTTTAGAAAAGCTGTCAGTGTCATTTTTATCTTGAACCACTTAAAAGGGGAAATGCTTTACCCACAACACCACCAGGGTGAATATAGACTACCATTGATCACTTTGAACTAGACAATCATATGCTCAATTATGCTGGGAATGACAAATCGAAGAGGAATGGTGCCAAATTTATTGTGAGAAACAAGGCCACGCTTCCCATTCTCTCCCTGACGCCCTCACGTTTGTCTTTTTTATAATAGTGGCATTATGCATTATTAGTCCTTTTATGACTGAGATATTTCACTCAGCATAATGTCCTCCAGGCTCCCCCATGTTTTGTCATATTCTAAGAATTTATTGTTTTTCAATGTTGCATAATGTTCCATTGTGTGAATGTACCTTACTTTTTCTATCCATTCATTTGTTGATGGGCACTTGGGTTGCTTCCACCTCTTTGTTATTCTGAATAACATAGTCATAAACGTGGTTGTGCATACATCTGTCTGAGTTGTGGGTCCGGTTTCTTTAGAGTATGTTCCCAGTAGTGGAATTGCTGGGCCAAATAATATTTCTATTTCCAACTTTTTGAGAAAGTGCCATACCATCTTCCATAATAATTGTATAATTTGGTATTCCCACCATCAGTGAATAATGGTTCCAATCTCTCCACAATTTTGCCAGCATTTGTTGTTTGCCGACCTGCTAAACTTTGCTCTTGTTGCTAGGGTGAAATGATATCACATAATTGTTTTGATTTGCTCTGATACCTAGAGATTTTGAACATTTTTTTCTTCATGTGTTTTCCATGTGAATGATGATGATAATGAATTAGATGGGATGTATTAGATCAGATAAGGGAAATAACTATCTGAAAAAAAATATATAATGAGGCACATTATATATATAAACAATCTGAAACAAAGGGTTCATTGCAGGGAGAGCTGGGGTGGAAGGATGGAAAGGGAAAAGAAAGTGTGCAACAATGAGAAAAAGTAAATAAAGCAAATTTTATTAAAAAGAAATCAAACAAAACCAAGGCCAGGCGAAAACGGTAAAATAGTCAGCGGTTAAATCAAGACCAGGGACTGACTGTGGAAAAGAAAAGCATATTCCTCAGATGTCAATTTAAACTGAAGCTGAAGAAAATGAAAACAAGTCCACAGAACCGAAATATGACCGAGATACAAGCTATCTCAACTCAATTTAGACTCTATCTCAAGAACAGGTTTGATGTTTAAATAACTAATGATTAAAGACAGATGAACCAGGGGATGACATCAAGAATATTACCTATAAAGAAATT
>NW_006399856.1:4655806-4660126 GCF_000299155.1 Elephantulus edwardii | reverse complement strand
TGAGTAATATCATATGTTAGTAAATTTTGTTGAAGATTATTAAAGAATGACTAGAACAGAGAGAACTTCCAAAATCCAAGCTAGATTCAGAAGCAGCTCTGGAACAAGAGGTATCATTGCTGAGGTCAAGTGGATCTTGGATGATGGCAGGTAATACTAGAAGGGTTCTTACTTAAGTTTTATCATTTGTGCATTTTCCTGTGTGTGGCTGATACAAATTGTGACTATTGTTTAGACAGATGGTAAACCCAGTACAGTCAATTAGGCTCATCTGAAACCTATACATGAACAAACCACTAGTTATCTGAAAAGAAAAAGAGAAGACTACATGGTTTTAAATCAGGAAAGATGTGCATCAAGGGTTTCCCCTTTCTCTATACCTAGTCAATCTGTATGCCAAGTGAATCATTCCAGAAGTTGGATTATATCCTAGAAGAAGAATGTGACATCAGGATTTGAAGGAAGACTTTTCAAACGGCTTTGTTATGCAGATGATTCAGCTTTGCTTGCAGAAAGTGAAGAGATCTGGAAGTATTTACTGCAGAAGATCAAAGGCCACAAACCAATAGACAACATCATACTAAATGGAGAAAGACTGAAGTTGTCAATGTTTTAATTTTACTTGGATCAACCATCAACATCCATGCTAACAGCAGTCAGAAAAATCAGAAGACCTGTTGCATTTGGAAAATGTGCTGTCAGGGATTTCCCCCAAGTGCTACTTAAAGACTAAGGTATGCCTGATCCAAGCTAGTGAGTTTTCATTTGCTTCACATGTATCTGAAAGTTGGACAATAAATATGACTGGCAGAAGAAGAACCGATGTCTTTGAATTGTAGTATTAGAGAAGAGTACTGCCAAAAGAACAAGCAAATTTTTCTTGGAGGAAGTGCATCCAGGGTGCTTCTTGGAGACAAGGATAGTGAAACTTCATCTCACATACTTTGAGCATGTTGTCAAGAAGGTCCAGCCCTTGGAGAAATACATCATACTGGGCGAGGTGGAGGCTCAGAGAAAGAGAAGATCCTCAACAAGTTAGATTGACACAGTGACTATGCACACGGGTTGAGATCACAAAGGTGGTGCTGGATACGACATGGTTCAGATATGTTGTTTATAGGGTAGCTGTGAGTTGGTTCATTGTTGGAGGGCATCGAAGAACAACCTGTGTTTTAATGCTTCTGTGCTGAATTCTTCTATGTGCTTTTTAATATACCTCTCCCGAGCGAGCGAAGGATGATAAGCCCTCTGGTCCAATCTGACTTATTTGCTTTTGTGTGCTCTGTTGGGACCCGATGATACAGACTTAAGTATTGGGCTGTGTACCAAAGTATCAGCCATTCAAATCTACCAGGGCCTTTACAGTGGAAAGATGTTACAATCTGTTTCCTAAAGATTACAGCTCAGGAAACTTTAAAGGGAGGCTCTATTCTGCAGAGTTACTATGTTAGAGTCAACTCCACAGTTACAATGTTAGAGTCAGCAGAACAGTATGTGTGTGCGTGGATTCTTACATTTTAAATAGAAAAAAAGTAAAAGAAGAATATTTGATAACCCCAGAAAAGCTATGATATCCAAATGTTAGTGTCTGTGCATGAAGTTTAAGTTGGAATATAGCCCCAGCTATTCATTTAAGTTTTGCTTTTGACTTCTTTTACACCGCAGCGTGAGATAGTGTATAGACCACAAAACCGTATACCATCATTCCTTTAAGAAAAAAGCTTGCTAACCTCTGCTTCATGCCATCTGAGAAAAGAATCCTTCTAAAAAACTTTTGTTTCTTCTGATTTCTTAATCTTATACCTACTTATCAGTGTATATTAGAGTTGGATAATGAATAACTGATGTCTTTGAATTGTGGTGTTTATGATGGCTTTAGAATATACCATGAACTGTACCCCAGAACACCAAATCTGTCTGGAAGAAATGTGCTGGAGCCCTTAGGTGGGGCTCTTCGGTGGTGATGCTTTGTTCTCACTTACATAGGACTTGTTATCAAGAGGGGCCCATCCCTGGAGAAGGACATCATTCTTGTAAAGAAGAGGACCTTCAATGAGATGGATTGTAATAGTATTGAAACCATGGGCTTAACATAGCAGACATTGTGGGAATGGCATAGGGTCCAGCTGAGTTTCCATCTGCTGTGGCCAATGTGATCCCACACAGAGAATTCTTTAAAGTGTCTAATGCCAGAGGCAGATACTTTTTTTTTTTAACTATCAACAATAACATTTTAACTGTCTCAACTTTATGTAGCCTTTCCAAAATAATACAAATTAGTTTTTGTAGAAAATGCTCTTTTCACACTTCTATCTCCAAAGTTGTCTAAATGATAAAATAAATAATGACTATAAAAGGAAGTACACCTGGAGCAAACAGTTTGAAACCCAACAACTGATGGTTGCTATGTGTGTCACTCTGTTCACTCAGGTGGCTGGAGAGGGGCCGGGCTTTGAGCATGCCTTGGGCATCAACAGTGCGGCACACACACAACAGTGCGGTCAATATGGTGAATAGATTGAGTGGAAATGGCTTAAGAGATTTTATATTTAATTGCTGTCTGGTGAGTTCAGGGTTTGGCTTTGTGTTTCCAGCTGAAGTATAATCTCCTTGTGGACAGGAGAAGACTCTGGTGGAGCAGTCCTTTGAAAGTTGTGCTATTAATCAAAAGGCATATCTCTCCGGCTGAGGTACAATGAATTAATGGGGCCCTTCTATCTATAACCTTCCAATTTGTGATGAAGTATTTCTTTTATAAGGAGACAGGGTTAAGGTGACACACAGCCCTACGCTGTTCTTGGTTTTGGTGCCATCTAGTCGAGTGTGACTTATAGTGACCCTACGAAGAGCAAGTCTGAGCTGTGTCCTATCCTGTGCCGTCCTCACAATCTCTGAGACACTTGAGCCCATTGCTGCAGTTACTGTGTTCATCCGCCCGGCTGAGGGTCTTCCTCTCTTTCACTGTCCCTCTCCACTTTCCCAAGCATAATGTCCCTCTCCGATGAATAGCCTCTGCTGACTACATGCCCAAAGTATGTGACATGACACTTTGTCATCTCTGCCTCCAACAGCACTCTGGCTGCATTTCCTCCAAGACATACCTGTTTGTTCTTTCGGCAATCCTGGGCATATGCAGAACTCTCCTCCAGGACCACAGTTCAAAAGCATCAATTCTCCTTAGTCATTGTCCAGCTTTCAGAAGCATAGTGAGTGATTGAAAAGACCATGGCCTGAGTCAGGCACATGCTAATCCTCAAATTGACATCATTGCTCCTCAGTCTTTTAGCGAAGTCTCTGACTACCAACTTTCCCAGTGCAACGTATCTCTTGATCTCCTAACTGCTGGTACTAGAAGCCATTTTGGGATGAAGTAATTAGGATGGGACACAAGCCTCTGCCCACTCGAGGTCTATAGAAGTTGGTGGAAGCTCCGGGTTCACCATCCTGGGACACTACACCCTGCTATGCCACAGCTGATGGTCTGCAAGGTCTTGGCACATGGCTCACCAGTCTCTGCAGTGTGAGCCTACCCCATCCAGTCTCATGAGACATTTACCCTGATGGAATGGGTTTCTGTGAGACCTTCCAGCAAATCACAGCCCAAAAGACAGAAGGGCACAGAAGAACTGAATGGAAGAGGAACAGTTAATTTTAGAAATGATAAAGTGGTAGAACAGAGTAAACATCTGGGGCATTGCTGACCTTAACCTTTTAGTAATGAATCTAATATCAGTCTTAGCAGAACAGATTGTAACAGCACTGGCAGTTCGAACCCCACCACAGCAGCTTTGCAGGAGAAAGAGAAGCATTCTCTCTCCTTCCAGGGATTTTGCAGTCTTGGAAACCCAATCAATGGAGACTTATGACAATGAGTTTGGGTTTTATTTTATGAAGCCAAACAACTGGCCGTTGCTAAGCATGTCACTCAGTTCACTCAGGTGGCTGGAGAGGGACCTGGCTTTGAGCATGCCTTGGGCATCAACAGTGTAGCTCACACATGCTTACATTTCTGTTCTACCTTATTTCATACATTACATCATGGGCTGCTAACCAAAGGTCAGCAGTTCTAACCCTTCAGTCACTATAGAGAAACAACCTGAGGCAGTCTGCTTCTATTAAGATTTGCAGTTTCATGGAAACAACCCGAGTGCCCATCAGTGAATGAATGGATAGTGAATCTGTGGTATAGTCACACAATGAAATATTATGCAGCACTGAAAACCAATAAACTAATAAATAATATACAAAATGGGTGACCCTGAAGGACATTTTGCTGCATGAAATATTTCAGTCACAAAAGGACAAATACTACATAATGCC
>NW_006399856.1:4641288-4655079 GCF_000299155.1 Elephantulus edwardii | reverse complement strand
TCTTCTCTCACTACTCCAAAGGGCCCCCTTGGCAGTAGGAAACACATAGACTATTATGGAGATTAATTTTGGAGTTTAGATGCACTGTTATCAATTGTGCTTAGCCGTACATGTTCATATCCTTGAAGATGTATCATGGAAGTGTTGCAGCCTAGTGAACTGGAGGAAAATGTGCAACGATGCATGAATGGAAAGACAAGGGTATTTTAAACTTTTGTTAAAATATCAATTTTTAAAAAGTGAAAACAAAAAAAAAGATTTGCCGTTTTGGACACCTGAGGGAGGGTGCCACGAGCTGGGTCTGACCAGTGCAGGGAGTTTGGCTTTGCTTGGGCTCATGTGTGGAACGTTGGATGGAGCATCTGACAAATGTTCAAACTATACCTGTTGAGAGACTAGTTATTAAGGAGTTCTGTAAGCCAGAGGTAGCCATTTCTGGGGATGTCAGCTCTCAGAGCCATATAGAAGAGTTTGCTCAATCACTCGGTTTTATATTCTTAATCTATTTTAATTTGTGGTGCCGTATTATTATATTTTTTTTACTAGTCTCCCAAGGACAAGCCAACACTCATGATTCATCTTTATGTATCCTTGTCTGTCCTTCAATATTGAACTTCTGCTGAAGCAGCCAAATTCAAAGAAAACTCTACAATCAGATTTGCTGATGTGAATGAAAGCCATAAGGTTCAAATGATCTCATAGAACATAAAACAGGGAACAATGTTTATTGTTCAAGACAGAAAATGAAGATGTCATCGTGAACTTGCTCTGTTTTTGCAGGGTTGGAGTGCTTGTAGTATACTGCCTAAAACTTGAATATTAAGTAGCCCATTGGTTGCCAAAATAGATTATGTCTTGGAGAAGGTGCAGCCAGACTACTCCTTAGAAGCAAGGAAGACAGAGCTTCATCTCACATACTTTGGGCACTTCGTTGTTGTGGTTGTTGGGTGCTGTTGATTTGAGTGAGACTATGAACAATAGGTTTGAACCCTATCTTATTCTGTGCCGTCCTCATCATTTCTGACATACGTGGTCCATTGCTGCAGACACTGTACATCCGCCTTGTTAAGGGTCTCCCTCTCTTGCCTACCTTCCACCGTTCAAGCATGATTTTCTTTACAGTAACCTCCTCTACCAGCATGCCTGAAATATGTGAGATGATGTTTTGTCATCTTTGCCTTCCAGAGCATTCAGATTGCACTTTCTCCAAGACATAACTGTTTGTTCTTTTGACAGCCAATGGGGCATTAGGTAATCTTCTCTATCACAGCTCAAAGGTACCTATTCCTCTTGTCCTTATTCAATGTCCAGCTTTTAGATGCATAATAAGTGATTGAAAAGACCATTACCTGAATCATGCACACATTAGTCTTCAAACTGACGTCACTGCTCCTCAGTAATTTGGAGAGGTCCCTGTCACCAGTCTTTTCCAATGCAATCTATCTCCTGATCTTCTGACTGCTAGTACCAAGGGTGTTGATTGTAGATCCAAGTAAGAGGAAATAGCTGATAATTTTAATCTTTTTCTCCATCTGTCATGATGTTATCTATTGGTCCAGTGGTGAGATTGTTGTTTGGTTAACACCGAGACACAATCCGTATTGAAGGCTGTAGTCTTTGATCTTCTGCATCAAGTACTTCACATTGTCCTCACTTTCAGAAAGTAAGGTTGTGTCATCTCTGCTTAGTGCAGGTTGTTGATGATTCTTCCTTCTAACAAAATGGGCATGTTGTTCAGAGGGGCTGTTTGTCGGAAAGAGACATCATACTTGCAAATGTGGGGAGTTGGTGAGAGGGAGGAAGACCCTCAACTAGAGGACTGGCACAGTGACTGCAACAAATGTCAAATGCCTCTAGAAGGTCAAAGATGATGAGAATGGCACAGGAAAGGCCAGAGCTCAGATCTGTTGTTCACTGGGTTGCTATAAATCATACTCAACAACAACAACAACATTGTTACTTACAACAAAAAGAGCTGGCATAGAAGGCCAATTGTGTGTATATGTATGTGTGTGTGTATATATATACACATACATACACACACACACACATATATACATGTATTTTATGTGCTATTGAGTTGGAATGGGCTCATAGATGATCTTCTAGTGGATTTTCGGAGGCTGTAAATTGCATAGAAGGAGACTGCCTGTCTTTCTCCCTTAGAGCAGCTGATCTATTTGTACTGCTTGTCTCTGAATTGGCATTGCCATTCTTTATCTACTAGGCTTCTTTTTAGCTACCTAGGAAACTGATTAAGAGTCAAATCTAACTTGCTTTTGTTATTCTAATAGGAAAACTACTTCGTGCTGATAATTAAACCAACATTTCATAACACCTTAGTGTGTAATTACTGTCAGATGTTGAATAGAGGTAATTTGGTTAGGAACACTGATAAGAATGAAGTTATTTTTACAGTAATGGTCTCATGCAGTATTTGCCCTTGCGAGTCCATGTTAGTTCATTCAGCATGATTCTCTCCAGTCTCTCACAAGTTCTGTAGTATTATTCAAAATTGTTGCTCGTGAATGCTGCATAATATTCCATTGCCTGAATGTACTATAATTTCTCAATCCATTCAGTTGTGGCTGGACATTTGGGGTGTTTCCATGTTCTTGCAATGGTGAATCATTTGTGTCTCAGTTAAAAAAAAAGATAATTGATTTTATTCCTCATGTTCTCTATGGCTGTAGAAAAAGTACTAATTTATATAACTTAATTCTAAAGCTGGAAAAGAGAGGCCGGAGAAGGATGGCATGCCTAGCTTTCTTTCCAAACTTACCAAGCCAGTAAGCCACTTCTGCTCACCTCTCCAAAGAATATAGACTGAGAAAGAAGGACGAGGAGGTTATCTGGCGTGCCTGCAGATAACCACCAGCTACAAATAAGGTCTCCTTCAGGATCTGCTCCCAGGATAGTTGTTGACTGTGCTCTCCACAAAGAAACCTTTGTGTGTTTGTCAGGTGTCTTAGGAAATGTCAAGCTGCATCACGTAAAACCATTTAGCTGCACTTTGCATGTAGACTTGCTGGTGATGAAGTCGCAGTAGGCTTTCCACTTGCAGATGCTCTTTGCAAAGCAATGTATGCATGTATTTAACGTTACTCTTCAGAATTAATGGTGTTAATATTGCTATCGCTTGTGCTGACATTTTCAGTGTAACATTTATATTTAGGAAGGATTGAAAAACATTTGCCTTAAAAGAAAAAAAAGCGCTTGTCTTCAAAGGAACAATAACTTATTTTCACATCTATGCAAATATTTTAGAAAAAACTTCAGCATGGCTTTGAAGTCTGCTGAAACCATGTTTGAGGCTGTGCTAGTGAGAACTGCTTTTATGGGAAAACGTAACTCTGGACAATATAGGATGTAATTTGATAGAATGGTAACATGAGCAGAAGGTTTTAAAATGGCTAAAGACTTATCATTAAATAATAACTACCAAGAACAAAATGGCCATGGTTTTAAATACAATTTGGCTTTCATCACAATAGAGGGCAGTAGATTTTACCTCAACATAAAGGTGAACTTCCTTTTAAGTTAAGAGTTATTCAAGCTCTGCTTCCTGCTTCCTCCCCTCAAACTTCTTTTTGCTTCGCCTCCATCATTCTCCTCAGGTGTTGACTGCGGCCTCCTGAGTATCTCCAGCCTTAGAGTGCAGGGTTCCTTCCTTCCACACTCACAGTGGCAAGCTGCGAGTTCATAATGTGACTATTTTGTGAGAGGGGTTTCACTGGTACACATCCACGTAGTGAAAAGGGGGGGGGGAATTAAGACTGAAATTCGTTGCTTCCGTCAAAAGTCTACAAAATCATTTCACAGTTGTCCTTGAAGGGAACTCACTCATGCTTGTTCTGAACTGGATAACTTACAAGTTTTCTCCCAAGCTAATGTTCTCCAACAACATTATATTATATAATGATGTAACCCCCCACCCTTCTCTTTTATTTTTAATGGTTGATTTTTTTTAAATTGGATCCGACTGGCACAAGAGTAGATTGCCCCTGCTTTTCCAGTGGAGCGTCTGTTGGATTCAAACCAGGAGCCTTTGAGATTGCAGTGCTTCTTGCCACTAGGCTACCTGAGCTCCCTCTGCTTCTCTTTGGCAGCACTCAGTATAAGCTGCACGGCTAACTTTTCAGGTGGTCAGTGGTTTCAATTTAGCAAACTGAGGAGAAAGACGGGCGGTCTCCTCTGAGTAAAGACGTGCAGCCTTGAAACCCTAATCGAGGGTGGTCACGTGTCAGAATCCTGTCAATGGCGCGAGGGTTGGGGGTTTGGGGTAAGTAGAATATACAACACTCCAGCGTGTCTCTGCTGATGTCGCAAGAGAAGAACTGAGAACTTTGGAAAGCTGGAAGAAAAAAGGCAGGCACCTGAAATAAATTTTTAACAAAAGTAAGGTATTAAAAGCAATATCTGCAGGCATACGTTGTCATATTGTAGTTTGTTTTATTGCCCTTTGTAGTCACTGCGGGTTTTTTTACAAATGGATGGTTTGCAACAGACTGCATCAAGCAAGCCTATTAGCAAGGGCCACGTTGCCCGTAGCACGGCCACACTTACTTCATGTTTCTGCATCCCCTTCTGGCAATTCTCACAATATTTCAAACTTTCCTGTAATGTACAGTTAATAGACTACAGTCTAGTGTAAACATACTTTTATACGCATTGAGAAATTTTGTGTGACTTATTTTGTTATGGTATTTGTGTTACTGCAGTGATCTGGAGCTGAGGTAATGCCTGCAAAGAGACTTAAAAAGGAGATCTTTGCAAATGTCAAGCATCTGATTCTATTACCACTCGTTTGCTAATTCTCAAAATAGTTTCTGTCTTTTACTACCAGACAGTATTGATAAGGATTATAAGTGATTGTTGACTGATTTTAAAATGTATAAAAGTTGCTCAAAGAGTGTATAAAGTAATTAGCTAAGAGCCAGAAGCCTGATTATTTGCTAAGTAGGTGGATTTTAGTGTATGTAGGGACATGATTTATTAACCTGATTCAATCTCTAGTTACTCCATTGAGTGAAGCAATATCGCTATACTGAACTTGAGGTTAAAAAGATCAGGTAGAAAACCAAACATATTGCTGTCAAGTCAACTTTAATTCATAGAACTCCGCAGAGCAGAGCGCTGTAGGCTAGAGATCTGCTCTAGAGGGTTTCCAGGCTTGTAAATATACACATAGATAGGCTACCATGTCTTTCTCTTGTTGTGGTGGTTGTTAGATGCTGTCAAGTTGAATATTATCCTAGCCACCTTCTGAACAACAGATCTGAACCCTGTCACATCCTGTGCTATCCTCACACTTCCTGACACACAAGTGCCCATTGCAGCAATGACTGTGTCAGTCTAGCTGGTTAAGGATTTTTCTCTCTTTCCCTGTCTCCCCACCTTTCCAAGCATGATGTCCCTCTCCAAAGAATAGCCTCTCCTAGCAACATGCCCAAAGTATGTAAGATGAAGCTTTATTGTCTTTGCTTCCAAGGCTCACTCTTATTGCAACTTCTCCAAGACATCTCTGTTTGTTCTTTTGCTAGTCCATGGGGTATTAAGGATTCTTCTCCAATGCTACAGCTCAAAGGCGTCAATTCTTCTTCTGTCATTCTTATTCATTATCCAGCTCTCAAGACACCTATCTTGAGACTGAAAAACCATGGCCTGAATCAGGCACACCTTAGTCCTCAGAATAACATCATTGCTCCTCAGTAATCTAGAGAAGTCTCTGACTGCAGATTTGTCCAGTGCAATATATCTCCTAATCTCCAAACTACTGCCACCAAGGGTATTGACTATGGATCAATTGACAGTGAAGTCATTGACAGTTTCAGTCTTTTCTTCATCCGTCATGATATTGCCTATCAATCAGTGATAAGACTTTCCTCTCCTGAGAAGTTCAAATTGTTGACCTCTCAGTTAGTAACCAATACACCACCAGAGATCCTTTTCAATGGTCAGGACACATGACTAGTTACTTTATTTCTTATTAATCTTTATCAGAAACACATTTCCTTACTTCATGGTAAATGCCATGCCCTCAGTGGCAACTAGGAGGAGCTGTTTGGTTTTCATCATGCAACCCTTTCCATGGAATCGAAACAGTACTCTCAATCAGTATAATTCAATTAAGGAAAAGGAAGACAAGGAAGGTACATAACTGTTACAGACTACAAAGGTAAACATCAGATTTCCAGGAATAATCTAGCATTATCAGTAATAGCAGGCACTAATCCACCAGTGAATACACACGCTGAGAGTCAAAATGAGCAGATATGCACACGCAAACCAGACAGCAGCGTGAACATATGGGCTTGAAAGATACTCTTTCTACACATGTCTGTGCTGTGAGCAGATCCATGTATACAGTAGAACAAATAAGGAGAAAATGATGATCACTTCTTAACCATAACCGAACATTCTAAGGGAATGAGTCAGTGCATCTGGGAATTCAGGATTATAATCTTGGGGGACATTAAGGTCATTTGGAATAATGTGGTCCACAAAGACAAAGGTCTCTAGCATATGTTGGTTGAGTGTGGACTGGAATCTTAAAAGATGGCTAAATTAGGCCCTCAAAGGTGCAGCTATTGAGGGTGGGGGTGGGTGGGCAGGGAGAAAAGAGCAACAATGAATGAATGGAAATCCAAAATCTCTGTAAATGTTCATTGACATTAATAAAAAAAAGGTGCAGCTATTGATCTCTCATCAATCACAGCAAGAAAGTGAAAGGAATTAAAAGACTATCAGTCCAAAGGACTAATAGCCCGTGTGAACTTCAGTTTCCATGACCCAGAGACCAGAGGAATGGCATGATGCCTAACTTACCACTGGTTACTACCGTGAAAGGGATCACAATAGAAAGTCCTTGTGGGAGCGTGATAAAAATGTACATCAATTCGAGTGAATGGGGCTCACGCGAACGTGGTCAATGTTTCCAAAATTTGCCGGACTTTTTGTAAACAGATGAGGGAGAGGACAGTTTAAAAGTGATATATGATAGCATGCTATGATTATCACAGGAATCCAGAATGAAGGTTGCATAGCGGAGTGCATTGAGGTGGGTGTGGAGGGTCGGGGTTGGGGGGGGGTGCGGGAATTGCATATCAACGAAAAAGTTTATCTTTTGCTTTTCAAAGAGAGGAGCGAACTGGGGGGAGGGAGGTAAAGAAAAAAGTGCAACAATGAATGAGTGAAAATCCAAAATCTCGGTAAATGTTAATAAAATTTAATAAAATAAAAAAATGTTTTTTTTAAAAAAAGTGTGTCAAACATCAGCCCCACAAAGTGACACAGGACAAGATGGGCAAAGACTCTCTGTATGCCCAGGGAAAGCATCATTATGACAGAAAGCAAAGGGGCTGTGGTGGGCAGACCAAGCCAATTTTTCGGGAAAAGGTGAAAACTACAAAGAAAATTGTGTTAAGACTCGAATGTGTTAAGCCAAAGTGCAGATCTAAAAGAATGTTGGCCATCAAAAGATGCAAGCACTTTGAACTGGGAGGAGATAAAAACAAAAGGGTCAAGTGACCCAGTTCTAAGCTTCATCTTATTTTATCAAGACAATAAACTCTGAGATTTTCATATTCACTTCATTTGGGAAGAAAAGAAAATGTCCCTTTTAATCATAAGAAAAAAAAAATGTACAACAAAATGTCTACTGGTGGAACCTCAGACAATAGGGCCCTTAGGTACTCTTCAAGCCTGGAACTGAAATTATTCACAAGACTCAACTTTCAGTCAAACAATTGGTGAACAAGGTGACCAATAAAAGCAGGATGGAGAACACTACTTAAAATAATCAAACACACAAAATCAAAAGGATAGCATTTATGTAGCCATAAAGATCAGAAGAAAGAAGGGATAAGAGAGAAGGACAAATGGAAAGAGGAAACACAGGGATAGAGGGAAGAATGCTGCCACAGAATGGGAACAAGTGTCATGAAACAACGGGTATGAACCGGTAAATGAAGTTCCATCGTTCTATGTAAACTTTCACTCAAATCACGATACAGTGTTAACTGGAGAGAAAAGAAAACAGAACATGGCACCCACTTGTGTTGAGCTCAGTGCTGTGTATTTTGGTCTGTATATATGGAGAGAAATACATGCATTTCAAATTCTAGAGAGAAACCACAATTACTGCTGGATTCTTGGAGAATCAAGAGGTTATGCCAGTGAGGATTGCTCCGTTGTTATCTTTGGCTCTCAAGATACTTTCTAGATATTGTTATGCAAGTATTTGTATATGATCAACATTTGTAATCCATTGACATAAGCCCTTTTGTGAGCCAAAGGAAATAAATGTACTGCCTACATTTCAGCCACTGAGGTTTCTTAGGTAGCTAGTGCTGATGGGGTTCTGTTTCTCTGATTTGGAGGATATGGGCCTCACCCCACCAGTTCTACTGTTAAGTCCACTTGGAACATATGTGCGCCATATAATTTTTATAAAAAAAATAATTTTACCTCAAAAGAATACTCCCCTTAATTTCAGCATGGCTTGCATTACTGAAAATACATGGCCTCAACAACAGCAACAATAAACCACCGAAACAGAAAATAATGAGGCTGCGAAGGCTCAGATAAAGTCAAGTTCTATGTGAGTGAGCCTCACCTAATCAGCTGACAACCTTAAGTAAGAGCAAACGTTACTATTTCCCAAGAGAGAAGGAGTTGTGCCTTAAGACTATATAACAAATATTAGGATGAAATTTCCACGTCTCTTGGCTTATGGATTTTTTACCTTCTTGCTCCCACAATATTATGAGACAATTCCTCAAAATCTATTTATCTCTCCCTCTCTCTGTTTCTCTGGGAAACCCTGACTGATAAGGATGGTTTGTTGAATTAGCACAATCTTTAGTTCTCGAAGTCCTGTTTCTGGCCATGGGAACTTGCTCTTTTACTTTGGAGATAAAAAGTTCAAAATCTCAACCTATAGTCTAAATGGAAAAATGTCTTTTCCCCCCCTCAGTGATCATTCCAGGACATAATCCCCCTTATCAATTGGCATAACTGAGTCATCTCTGCATTTCAAAGGGCTAGCCTCCTGAATCTAAACATTGCAACATTCCCTTTTTAAGGGTGTATTATGTGAAAAAAAAATTGGGCTGAAGAAATGGATATAGTTTCTGATTTAAACCCTTGAACATAACAACTGAAAGCAGACACAGATTTATAATTATGGCTTGCAAATGTTAATGATAGCAGTTATTCCCCCCAAAATATCAAATAGAATGATTTTGCCCCCTCTTTTAAGACTAATGAAATAGTCAACAGATACATTTTTTGGTGTGTACATTTTTAATTATTATTAGTTTTTGTGTGTGTACTGTCAAATCGGATCTGACTAGTACAGGAGGAGATTGGCCCTCCATCTCCAGCACAGCATCTGGTGGATTTGAACCACTCACCTTTGGGATTGCAGTGCAGCTTCTTGCCACTAGGGCACCAGAGCACACCTGGTGTGTACATTTCTGAGAGTAAAAAGTAAGACGTGAGTGAAACCATAACTAAAATTTTTGTTAGGTGAGACCAAGTTTGTTCCAACTCATAGGGACCTTTTGTACAAAGAAATACTGCCCGTCCTGGGACAGCCTCACAATTGTTGCTACGCCTGAGTTTAGTGTTGCCGTCTTGATGTTAACACTTCAGGTTAAGCAGCTGCTTCTTTCCCACAGGCCTTCTGTTTTATCAATGTCTTCTCCAGGTACTTTGCTTCCCAGTAACACTCCCAGAGTAAGCAAGACAAAGCCTCACTCTCTGTCCTCCTAAGGAGCTTCTGATTGCCCTTCTTCCAAGAGAGTGGGGTTTTATTCTTCTGTCAGTCTGTGGTATCACCAACATACTTCAACAAAACCACAGTCAGATGCATCAGCTCTTCTTCAGTCCATCCATGGTCTTAGGACCTTTCTCCAGGAACAAAACAACAAGAGGATGAGAAGCATTTTCATAGATGACAAATTTTGAAGTTTTTTAAAAAAGATGTACTAAATGCAGCCAGC
Source organism: Elephantulus edwardii (assembly GCF_000299155.1). Classification (NCBI taxonomy): domain Eukaryota; kingdom Metazoa; phylum Chordata; class Mammalia; order Macroscelidea; family Macroscelididae; genus Elephantulus; species Elephantulus edwardii. The sequence continues at coordinate 4,645,072 of NW_006399856.1, read as the reverse complement.
ATTCTCCCAGTAAATCTTTTAATCTTAGCTCCATTCTAAATTGTAACACAGCACTACTGTTCTTTCATGAGTCAAGGTCTAAAAATGCTTGGAAAAGTGTTATGACAGCCATCAAATTCATATCATGGGAGTCATAGAATTCTCTTATGTGAATCCATCCCGTATATTTAGCTGATAAGATAGCAAGAACATAACCAATGGTTAAAGTCATTAGCACATTTATGGAACTGAAGAATTGGAAAAAAAAAGAACTCAGTTTCTCAAGTTAAAAAGTGCTTATTACTCCTGCTTTGGGTCAAATTAATAGATTAAATTCAATAACACATTAAGGGAACATCTGCTACACATTCTTCACAAGTTGTGGAAAGTGTACTTTACATAAAGAAAATAGAGGACACTTTTATGAGAATTGCAGACTGCAAAAAGTAATAAAAATGATAATCATGATAATAATTTATTGGGTGTTTCTGTATGCTAGACACTACGATCTGGATGTGTGAGTTAAAAGTGCTCAAAGAGTCTGTGTAGTGAAATAGCTAACAACATGGCCCTGAAAATGAGACTGTATGGATTTAAAGTCATAATTCCCACTGATAAGTTGCTGGACAAAGTTTCTTAGCCTTTCTATGCTTCTGCAAAATGGGTTTCCTCTTCAAGAGCCTGTCTTGTTCAGTGGATTAAATGAGATAATCTACGAAAAGTACTTACACATAGAAATACGTAGTAAGTGCTTGACACATAGTAATTGTTTTACGAGTATCAATTATTTTTATTACTGGAAGAAAGAAAAATCGAAGGGAGGAAAAGAAGAGGAAAGCTGTCAATACAGCTAATGAGGCGATGGGAGGATTCTTAACGGAAGTGAGGCTTGAATTGGATTTGATCAATTTCTTTTCATTTCTACAATTAACAAAGAAGTCAAATGCATTCATTCTATAGTGGATATATATTTTCCCCATGTAAGAGGGTTTTTTTCCTGTTTTAGAAGTAAACTATTTGCTTGTTTGGATGGCAAACAGAACCAGCAACAACCCACACATCCTGTCTGCTGACAAAGGCCAGGTCCACATCATTTCTTTGCTTTCAGAATTCAGCACATTAACTAATCTACCCACCAGCAATGCAGGAACAAAAGGCTGTCGTGTTGAGTGAGCAGGGTTGATCCAAACTTCTGACTTTTACGTAGAGAACTTGGTAAGCTGGCTTTGAAGATTTAACTGGACCAACAGGAAGCCCATGCAGGCTTTTTTATTATTGATTGACTCAAATGCGTTGGTCATTCTTTCCCAGCATACTCCAGGCTAAGTTGAATAATGGCCAGTAAGTCAAGGTCAATCTTCAGGAAGACAAGAAAATACCACTATCACTTGTGAAGTCATAAAAAAGCCTGACTTTCTAGCCACCCAGTCAGTCCATCCTGCTAGTGAGCTTCTCTTTACATAGTTCCTAACTCTGGTTGCGTAGTAGTAAGGCGTTACACTGGCAACCCAAAGGTACGTGGTTCAAATTCACCAGCTGTTCTGAGGGAGAAGGATGGGCAGTGTTTTCCTGTGTGACTAACTGCCTCTGAAAACCCTCTAGAGGGTCAGCGATGGGTCTATTTCAACTTGACAGTCCACAACAACAACAGCCAGGAACTAACTGATCTAAGATTGAGCAGATTGACTACTAGATAACCAATTGAGCAATTAAGAATCACTCTGATTTTTTTCCCTTAAGAACTGTTCCTTCTGCACTTCGCATCTGTATTTTTCAGGCCTGGCTGACCACTGAGATAGGACTTGAACTCAGGTCTAGATGAGGAGAGCCTTGTAAGGCTCTGGCCTTTCCTACTTATTAGTTCATGGATGAGTTCACAATCCAAGCAGGACCCATGGAAGGATTTTGCTAGAATGAATACAGAATTGGATTTCAGCTGGGATTGTTAGTGTGGTGAAATGTGGATGTGAAGCTCTTGATACTTAACTTTGCACAGTATGCTGTTGCCGTTGTTAGGTGCCTCTGAGTTGAATATGACTCACAGTGACTCTATGATCAACAAATAGAACGTGTCAACTGGAGAATGAAGACAAAGAAAAACTAACTTAGAGATGAAGTGACTCATCTCCAAGGATGTCATTCAGCATCTGTAACTAGCTGTTTTGGAAACATCATCTCTCTGGCTTTCTAATGAGCCAGTGCAGTCTTTCTATTTTGTTTCAGTACATTTGAATTTTTGTTTCCCTCATTTGCCACCAAACGTGTTCTGACTAATCGAGTTCAGCTCTCAGAGTCTCAAGACTCCATCCCTCTACTTTAGCTGACCGTCAGGGATGACATTAGTCCCAACTGTGAATCCTAGTAGAGAAAATCTCCAACCCTGAGCTCTTGTTAAATAGTTAACACCCAAAAGATTTGCAAAATACAAGCATGAATTCTGCTGCACTTACCTGGGGTGAGAGGGAACACATCAAAAGTCATTTGTTTCAATTTCTAAGAACTTTTCAGAAAAGAACAATTTTAAGAGGGAATTTAAGTCATATAACATAACAACTAAAATGGACATTAATAATCAGAGAATAAGAATGTTGTTATTGTTAGGTGTCATAGAGTCTGTGACTCATCACAACCGATCTGGACTTTGCCCTATCCTGTGCTCTCGTTATGATTTCTGATATGTTCCAGCCCATTGTTACAATCCAGGGGTCATTCTATCTTGTTTAGGATCTTCCGTTCTCCCCTCAATGATCCATCCTTCATAGCATGATGAGGGGCCCTGCCGAGGACTGGCCCTCCTAACTATACGCCCACAGTATGTGAGGCAATGTCTCACCAGCCTCCCTTCCAAGGAGCCCGTTGGTTACACTTCCTCCAGAAAAAGAATATTTCCCCTCCTTCATCACTTCCTAAATTCAGTGGCTCCTAAGAGTTTTTATCTCTCAAAGAATTTTAGTTTTGTTATGCGTCATTATGTTGGAACCACATCAGAGGCCATCTTCTAATGGGTTTTCAGAGGTTGTAAATTGATGGGAAGAGATTGGTCCTCTTTCTCTGGAGGAGCTGCTGGTGTATTCAAACTGTCTACCTTTGGGTTAGCAGAGCAATTCCTTATTAAAGGCCAGTGTACCATCAAGTTGGAACCAGCCCATAGCTGACCCTCATGAGGGTTTGCAGGGCCAGTTAATCACATGGGAGGAGACCGCCATCCTTCCTTCTCCCACAAGCCGCCTCAAATAATTTTTGTTAACATTTATAATGGGAATTCAAGCACAGGGATGTTTACTTGAAGTCACTTGAAGTCAGGGACTAGTACTCAGACGGTACACAGAGAACCCAGGACTGTTTAGTCATCCCTCCTCTGACTGCTTCCTTGTCTCTCTTCAGTCAAATGCCTGCAGCCAGACTCTAACCTATTTTCAGTCTCCACTAACCCTCTCACTAACGCACACAAGTTCCTTGGAATCATGTCACTGAAATGATCTTGGGTCAGCTTACCAGACCAGCTTTCACTTAAGATGGTGTGTTTCCAAGACGTCAATAAAAGTGGAATAAATAAAAGGAGGAAATGTAATCTTGTCAAAATTCTCCCAAATAAGTAGAGGATGATTCTGACATACCAAAAAAAATTTATATCATCTTGCAGTAGCCACCAAGGAATAGAAATGAAACATAAAAATACTCAGAGTAAGTTGTCAGTCTGGCTCTTGCTGTATTCCTTGGTTTATAGACTTTATTCCTCATTTTCTTTTTTAAATGACAGGAGTCCAGAGTGAAGGCTGTATAGTGGAGTGGACCTGGGAGGAGG
>NW_006399856.1:4638816-4639818 GCF_000299155.1 Elephantulus edwardii | reverse complement strand
CCTCCTTCCCCGGCAGAGCATCTGGTGGATTCGAACCGTGCACCTCTGGGATTGTAGTTGCAGCTCCTTACCACTAGGCCACCAGAGCTCCCCTTATTTTAGACTTTTATAAAATGCATAAAAATAGGCTGATAATGAATCCCATACAGTTGTTATCCGTCTCCAGCAACCGCCAACTCATGATCAAGCTCATTTCACTTGCGTCTCTCCCTTTCCCTTCTCATGCTTGTAGGTCATTTGAAAGTAAATTGAGGCTATCCTCCTATTTCACCTCTCCGTACTTCAGTATGCACGCACAGGAAATTAGGACTTGCAGGGTTTATTGAGACGGAGTTCTGAGGGCCACGTCTTGGGTGTCCTGCTAACCCCGAGGCAGCTCTGACGAAAGCTGAACAATTCGCTCCAGTGTGATTTACAGCCTTGGAAACCCAGCAGAAGGGTCAGCTGAGCAGGTTCCCAGTCAGCGACAATAAGTGTGACTTCTGAGTCACAGGTTACAGGAAGCCTTTGAATATTTTTTACTTGGGGAGAACACCATGTTCGGAACTTTCATTGAACAGGAAGGAACCAGCAATTCATTTTCCATCTGGTCATCTTTACATTTGACACAATAGCAGCACTTCCTAATTTTTTTTTTTTCAGATTTGAAATATGCTATGGAGTCAGTCAGGCTGGTGTTTAAAAGGAGACATCATTTAGATAGTTTGGGTCCATGGAGATGTTTCCCCTTTGGCAGCTTTGCCATATCATTATTTCAGTCAGTTTCAAGCTTTGCAATTCTTTTATTCATTGATGTGTATGGTGATACAGGCCATGGTTTTTGCTATCACTTGTTATGCATCAGAGAGTTGGACAATGACTAAGGAGGATTGAAGGAGAATTGATGCTTTTGAGCTGTGATGCTGGAGAAGAGTAGTGAGGGTACCATGGACTGCTAGGAAAACAAACAGGTTCATCCTGGAGAGGGTTAAACCGGGTGGCTCTTTGGAGGCAAGGATTCTG
>NW_006399856.1:4634388-4638716 GCF_000299155.1 Elephantulus edwardii | reverse complement strand
CTTTTCCAAGAGGAGAGTGTAGTGCGTGAGGATTGGGAGGGGAGAAAAGTGTAACAATGAATGAATGAATGGAAATCCAAAGTCTCTGTAAATTTTCATTGAAATTAATAATAAAAAAAATTTTAAAAAACCAAACCAAAAAGAAAAAAACCAACACAACCACTTCACATATCTATTTATTTTAGAAATAAATATGTGGTTAAGCCTAACTTAGTAATATTAATTTGGAGGAGACCTGAAAGTAGTTTAGGAGGCTACCCAATCTAGACTACCATACTATAGTGGAGGCAACTAGATTTAATATGGAAATGAAGATCAGGTCCTGTGAACTTTGTCCAGAAATTTGTCAGTATATCAAACATTATCTTCCTCAGAAAATGATTTGAGGATCTCATGGGCTGGATCTCTAAGTCAAAGAGTTCCAGGTATCAGTTCTCTTATTCTTGCTTCAGTCGGAACAGTTATACTTTCCTCTATGACAAATCACACTTTCCTTTTAGTCTTAATCATTTCCCTTTGCACTTAAGAAGACACAATATCCTGACCTTAGTTCACCAGAGAAGAAGAGTCTTTGTCTTACCATTAAATTAGAAAACGCCAAAATATCAGCTGGAGAAAGAATTCACCAGGCTCTTAGATGACATGCATCCTCTTTCAGACCAGCTCAGACACCACATATAAAGAGAAGGGAAATGGATGCTGCAGATGTTCTGACATGTTCCCAAGTGATTCAAAAGAAACAAGTTACTGAAGAGCTTTGCTTATTACTGTCAGGTTCACAAAAATGAAAAGCTTAGAATTCAACCTCCAGTGGATTGGCAAGAAAACCTCTGTAAAATGAAAGGAAAAATGAATATAACATAGTAGGCAAAATAAGACAAATGCACAAATTACTGGCAGTCAAGGCAGAATATAGTGTTTGACAAGAGACTTGGAGGAGAAGGAGAAGGAGATTGCTTACAGAAGACGTCTTGCAATTGATACGACTTACTAGTACCTTGGGAGACTTGTGTAGGGCAAGTCTCCGTGGAGTTTTTAAGGTTAGATGTAGTAAGGGGAGTGGATTGCCTTATCCTTGCCATGGAGATGCTGTGGATTTGAATTGCTAACCTTTCAATAGGCAGCTCAATACCTATCCCACTCCTTCGGGAAACATGTTAAGAGTTCAATTAGTGAAGCTAAGAGAGAAGAGCATCCTGGGGGAGAAAGAAATAACTCGATGGAAGATTATCAACAAAAGCCGTATTCAATGGCAGCAGTTCAGCGTTGAATTTGGATGTGGCTGCGAGTGACTGAGAAGGTGACCATCCACTGGAACAATACAGTATTAGAAGTTTTGAAAGTCAAGCTGCATAAGGTTGTTTATTTGTTTATTTTAGACTTTTTAAAAAATTTTTAAAATTTTATTATTTTTGTGTGAGTGTACCGTCAAATCGGATCTGACTGGTACAGGAGGAGATTGTCCCTCCTTCCCCGGCAGAGCATCTGGTGGATTCGAACAGTGTGCCTCTTGGATTGTAGTTGCATCTCCTTGCCACTAGGCCACCAGAGCTCCCCTCCTAATTCCTTTTTTAAAATTAATTTTAATGAAAGTTGACAGAGACTCTGGATTTCCATTCATTCATTGTTGCACTTTTCTCCCTGCACAACCTCCCCCCCCCAAAAAAAAGTACCCAATTCTTAAGCTGAAAATTTCCCCTCTGTTCACCTTACTTTTTGAAAGAAGAGAGATGGAAAGAAGTAAAGGGAAAGGAGTGATAAAGAGACAATGGAGAGAAAGAAATAGCTGGGTGGAAAACCTCTATATTTTCTCTTTCAGGCAATGGCTTTAGCAACATTCAGTAAATCAAAGCCAATTTGTATATTTTTATCTTAAATCAAAATTATTAGTCCTCTAAGATACTGCACAATCCGAAAAACAAAACATTAAATTATGCCCAGAACAATTAATTAGAAACTAAAATTAACTAACATTCTTAAATTATATCTAAATATTCTAATCCCCAAGTATATCAGTTAAGTGAAGGTTTAAGCGGCATAAAGAACAAAGTATAGTAAATAACCAATAAAAACAGAATTTATTTTAAAATTTCATTCCAATGTGATGACTAGACACACCATGATACTGATAAGAGGAAATCAGATATCAAAACAAGCAAAATGTTTAGCCTAATATGTTAAATTGGATATTCTTCCATTTGCCAGTTCCTACAGCGATAAAAAGGAAGTGAGGGAAAGAAAGAGTGAAGGGGGGTGTTTGTGTGCGCACACGTGTCTGTCTCTCTTCTATAGGTATATCAAAGAAATGTTCTAATGAACATATTTAGAGTATAAAAATTTTCTACCTTCTACCAATTAATTTATTCATACAAGTCAATATAAGCTAGTCCTATGAATTAGGTCAAACACAAAGATGGGATGGATTGTTTAATAAGTGGCATGATAAATTTTAAAGCATTTCAGAAATAATTTACACTTATACCTCATCAACATAGTCAAGTTCCAAAGATCAGGCTGTTACATGAAAAGAGTTATTGTGAGAAAAGGAAGGACAACATTAAATCACTAAGTGGATGTTGAATGCATCATCATATAATTCCTAAGCCATTGAAAATTATGGCCCAGTAGAGTTGACAGGTAACCTTAACCATCACAGCCAAAGCATACCTCACATCTCAGCATTTGATACTGTCAGATGTATGCTTTTCACTTGGAAAATAATGGAATCATTTTAGCCATTTTTTTAAACTACTGAAGTAAACGCAAAATGTAAAAAAAAAATGACATAGCTATTAAGTAAGGAGCAGGTATAGTTCCAAAAGCCTTTATTTATAGATTTAAAACTACTACTAGAATAGCTAAAATGCCTTGATTTACTTTTTTCCTCATTAGCCTCTTTTATGTACTTCATGGCAGTTAACGTTAGCTGAACTCATATGTGATGGATGTACGGACATATTTATTTTCTGGCGCCTCTCACTAGAATATATATATACTCTGAGAAGGGGCGTCTTTACTTTTCATTCTTTGCCATTTCTTCAATCTTTATAATAGTATATGGCACATGATAGGTACTCTATCAGTGTTTGTTAAGTGAATAATGAGAAAACTACAGAAAAAATGAAGAAACATGTTGAAGTGTTATGTTATGAAAAAAATCGTATTTGAGTCATATGATCTAATGAAATCCAGTTACTAAAAAACTAAGTCAATAAGAAGCAAACATTTCTTTCAGCACAAGAGAAAATAGTTTATTTAGGTTATTCCAGATTAAGCAGCAAGGAATTGTGTGTGTGTGTGTGTGTGTGAATCCCTGTTTTTACTCCTCAAACATCTGAAAAATGTCTACAATTTATATAATATCTGAGAATACAGACTAAAAAAATCTTCATTCAAGACAGACTTGGTTTCTTACTACTACTACTATTATTTTAGGGAGCCCTGGTGGCTCAGTGAACTGCCAACTCAAAGGCACACAGCTCAAATCTACCAGCTGTTCTTCAGAAAAAAGATGGGTAATCTCTTCCTATACCATTATACTGCCTCTGAAAACCTGCTGGAGAGTCAGCTATTAATTCCAACTCGAATATAAAAAACAACTACTACTATTTATTATTATTATTCTTAAGCAAATCACACTGATGTTCAAATATTTAAAAAATTCAGCTCTCTCTGTGTGTTAAATTACCTATTAAGGATGACTTATGAAAACTACAATTGAAATTTTAATATATATGCGCGCACACGCGCACACACACACACACACTAATTCTGGATTTAGTAAAAAGATTTCATTTATTATTTCAGGTTATTTTGTGGTGAACTCATTAGCAACAAGTGTTAAATCTAACTTACAGGAGCATATCTGTTGGTCTAAAATAATTTTTATAATTTTAATTTTGTCTCTCAAGTTCATTTTATAAAAACAAGGATTTATTTTAAGCACATTAAAATTAATCAAAGCTTCAAGATCAAAGAAACATTCAGCAAGATTCTTGCTGTGTGACAAGTTCTTAAAGTATTTAACTAAAATGGCATTCATTAATTTCTAAACAAGTATTTTCATTACCATATTCCAAGCATCTTGCTGGAAATTAAAAGATATTAAAAAAAAAATAACAGTAAAAGAGATAATAATTATAAAGATCTCTTTGGCTCCCAATAAATATGAAAGAGTATAAAAATTTTTAAAAAGATGTTTCAACTTACATTTTGTTCCTCTGGTTCTAACTTGGGGATTTTGTGTGACTTGCGCTCTTCAGATCTAGATGAGTCATGCTTGTTACTTTTTTTCCTCTTTTCTTTCCTGCTTTCATGCTTTGACTTCG
>NW_006399856.1:4623153-4634073 GCF_000299155.1 Elephantulus edwardii | reverse complement strand
GTCACTATGAGTGGCAAACAATTCGACGGCACATAACAACAACAACATGGTAATAAGGTAAATATGAGTGGTTTATATTTCCATTTATATTAAGTGAGCTCGAGTGACCTGGCAGGTAGAGAGTTGTGCCGTTAACCCAAAGATGGGACGTCTCTGGCACTTCCAATCCACCATCAACATCTTGGGAGAAAGATGGGCAGTCTCCTCCCATGTGATTTATGTCCTCTGAAAACCAATGGAAGGTCAGCTATGAGTCTGTTCTGACTCAATGGCAATGAATGAGTAAGTAGATATTAAATATCCATCTTTTACTTTATTATAGCTCATAAGGACCTTCTGAGCACTAGTTCAATGGTTGGTGGGGAGAAAAAGGCTTTCTTTAGGCTAAAAAAGTTGCCATTTTAAGTTCCTCGTTCCTTTAAGTAACAAAATACACCCTATACGTTATTCAGGCAATATGGAAAGAAAAGAAATACATTTCAAGTGTCTATCAAAAAGATCATTTCTCTGTGCATGTGTATACACACACACACACACACACACACACATACACACACACACACACACAGTGCATACCTGTGAAAGATTAAAATATTTTCTGAGTGAGACAACTTTAAACATGATGCACTACTCAGTTCATTGGGAACTGAAACTAAAATAAACCCTGTCTGGCCTCAGGGTTCGTGTTGAATATTTAGAGTTGGAAATTCTCATTTCAGGGTACATTTTTCTTTAACCTAGTCATCCGAAAGCGAACAGCAACAATCCAGGAGAGATAAGAGTGTCCGTCTGGCCGGCGGAGTTTGCTGTCCTTCCCACAGCTGAAAGATTTATGGAGTACGCCAGAGGTTTTCAGATCTTGAAACCATACAATTCCTTTTCTGCTTGTAATTTATGCTTTGAAGATTTTCACAAAATGGAAAGAGCAAATAACTCACTTTCCAGCTAAAATGCTCACATTTTCCGTCTGGCACGTTGTTATGGATAACATGTTCACATTACATAATAGTAAATTTTTCATACCAGCGCTCGTCTGCCATCAATTTATAATCAGAAATGTCACATTCTGTATTGAAGAGATCAGGATTACACATGACTGCTATGCTTGCTGCCTTACATGTCTTAATAGAAACTTCCTTCCTCCCTTTGGTAATCTCTGTATATTGTAGGGATCTGAAAAAAAAAGTCAAGATAGTTATTGAACAATTTCACCATATTGTAAATAGTTATTTGGGTAACTATCATAAATGTATTAAAAAAAACCCACCCTAAAAAAAAAAAAAAACCCACCCTAATAACAATGACACCAATTCCTTACCTTTTTAAAACAAATTTTAAAAAACCAAAACTCAGAGTTACCAAAGAATAAAAAAAAAATTCCCCTACCAATTTCTGATAGGCTGGCAGACGGCACACGAGCATGTTGTGAACTCAGTCGTTGGCCAGGCCAATGTTTTATGCTACCTTACGTTCGGCCTAAGATCATGCTTTCTGGAGAAGAATCCTCATTGTCCTACAGAATTTCAGCCTTAAATAGTAGGTACATATGTCCTAAACGTGATTAACACAGATGAATATGGAAAATCTGAATATCTGTTATTGACTCTGACCTAGGTGAATTGTTGACATTTATTTTCATACATCACTTTCTTTATTTCTACATCAAGAAGGATAGTAATTGCAGAAGCAACTGAAAAAGAGAACACACATGAACTCACATAAGATACTAATTGCTATTATTATTTTCCTGGTTCTGGGAGCTCAAAACTATGAAAATTTATTTAGGCACAAAAATCCATTGAAATTCTATTATAGTCCAGCATTGTTTTTGTGGCTTTGCAGTAGAGCAGACCCACTTCCTCCTCCACTGTGAATATAGGGAAGGAGTCTAGACACCAATAAAAATAATGATGAGTGTCACAAATATTCCAAAAGGCAGAGTAAAGTGTTCCGAGGGACTAAAGGATATGATATGGTAGCCAAATATCCAAATATGAGGAGGTGAGAAAGACATCCCAAAAAATTGATGGAGGGTGTCGGGGGGGAAAGAAAGAAAAGAACTGATGTAAAAAATGAGTCTTAAAAGATGATCTAGGTGAAAAATACAAAGAAAACTAGTAAAATGTGGATAAAATCCAAAAGGGGCCAAGAAGGGAGTAGGGGGCAGAGAGTAAGGAGGGGGGGAAATCATTAGGAGAACAGAGTGTGATGCCTGGGGGTGTGTGTGTGTGAGAGAGAGGGAGACAGACAGACAGAGAAAGTGTGTGTGAAGGAATTAGGAAAGACCCAGTGGGGACCGGAAAAGATGGGGTAATAGTAGCCATAGATCAATGGCGATTAATTTTATAAAACGCAACATACGTAGGTGAAAGTTTGAACCACCATTTGAATGTGGGAAATGCAATGTACATGAATGACATACAATATGTAAGAATTTCTTTATCCAAACCAATAAAAACTAAAAATAAAGTGGGGGTAAAAGATGACCTAGATGAAGAGTTGGAGATGGATGTTGCAGAAGCACAAATAAAAACCATTCTGAAATGGGAGCGAGTCTGATCCTTCTGTGGAACTGAGAGCAGATGAACATGATGAATGGAGCTTCTGATATTTTCTTATCACGACGATCACAGAGAGTGACATTTACAAGGCACACATGGGTCAGGGAACTGGACTGGACCTCTGGCAGTGACAGGGGACTTACTAGGTTGGCATAACTGCAGTCCATTTGCAGAAGGGCTTTGGATTTTAGAAAACCAGTTGGAGAGTTCTAGACCAGTGTGCAAGAGAGGGTGTAGCATGAGAGGATGCTAGAGCAGTAAACAGGGCTAAGTCTGGACGAGGTTGAAGGGTGAGCTGTTGTTGGGAGGTGTTACTGAGTTAGCTCTGACTCACAGAAACCCTAAGGACAACAGAAAGAAACCTTACTCAGTCCTGTGCCATTTTCACAATCTCTGCTATCCTTGAGCCCATTCTTGTGGTCACTCTGTCAAGTAATCTTAATGAAGGTCTTTCTCTTTTCTTCTTACTCTCTACTTCTCCGAGCTGGTCTTTTTCCCTCAGAACTGATACTGTATCCCCATTTATGTCATTTGGATTCTGTGGTTTTCTGGAATACCTCACAGAAATCCCAAAATGCATCAGGAAAATGTCTCTCATGACTGTGCTTGATGTAGGTGCATGTTGCACAAACCTCACCTTCCTTCTGAGGAACCTTCTGGATGCACTTCACCCAAAATGGATTTGTTTGTTATTTTGACAATCTCCAATATAATCCATGGTGAGTAGAATGTAGCAAAAGGTAAGTTAATGTAGGCAACACATTAAAAATTGCCTGAGGCCCCAATGGACTTGTTAAAGAAACTTGGCTTTACACTAGGGACAGGGTGGAACTGTTGAAAGTGTGCAAGCTTGTCTGAGAAGGAGAGGAAATGATCTTGGCAATGGTATAGGTTTGGTACACACAGAATTATCAGAATCAGAGATGCCATCTGGGAGTCATTGTAACAGAGAAGGTAAATGAAGCCTTGGGTGCAAATGGGATTACCATATGTGAGAACATAAATTTGCACAACAATAAATCCTCAGATTTAACTTTATAAGTGGCATTGTTTGAATACAAATGAATTCATGTCTCAATCATTTGATTTGTATATTTAAACTAGAAAAAAAAGCTGTATTTGCTATTCCACATTTTAGGTTTGCTGACAATAGGCACCTCACTACCAACAACAAAATTGTTCAGTCTAAATTGATAGCAGATCCTATTAATTATAGTCTACTTTATGCCAGAAGCTGTCCTACAACTTAGCCAGAAGGAATTTCTGGCACAAGAACTATACTATGGAGTATGTTGCCTGTTCTTCAAGACAAGGTGTTTTTATAGGACAAGGCTTCTCTCTCTCTCTCTCTCTCTCTCTCTCTCACACACACACACACACCACACACACACACACACACACACACTTGACCTCATCATCCTCTTGCAGGAATCAATTTCCATGAAAAACGTTGCACCCTTCCCATTTCCAATAGCCCTGTAATTTTCAATTGAAAAAATTATTTCTTTCTCTTCGGATAAACCAGTGGCAGAAACATACTATGGAACCACTGTCGCCTTTTCTGATTCACACTCTTGGAAATGTCCTTGGAGGGCTTAGCTCTGTTCTTCAATGTCAGGATTCTGAGAAGCACCCTGATATTCTTCCATTACATCCCTGTTTGCTGACCAAAGGCCAAGTTGTTTCCATTGCTTATGATGAAAGAGCCTCAGCTTATACAGTGGTGCAGAGGTAGTAATTCACCCAGAATGGACACTCAACTAAATATGCTCCATGAAAAAATAAACAGAACAGAACGCTTAGGGTTTTCTAACACTGTGTCCATGTTGGGAATGTGCTGACCTTCTCTGGCCTGTAAGGCCTTTGTGACCAGTTGGAAGACGAAACGTATTTTCTTTGGAGAGTGAAAAAAATGTAAAAAATTTTCCTTAAGATGGATCATGTTCACTCTAAGAATAAGAGTTGTCAAACCAGCAGATTATGTAGTAAAAGCTACAAGGCAAACATGATGCGTCAAGTTTACTAAGACATATTTATGTCAAAGCACGCATAGGAGATAGAGCACTAAAAAGATATTGAAACGTTACGATATATTTCCTGTGCAAAACCCAAAGCACACTGTCTTCAAGTGGATGCCAAATCATAATGACCCTATGGGATAAAGTAGAAATCTCCATTGGCTTCCCAAAGCTGCCTTTCTGAAGGCAGACAGCCAAATCTTTGAGTACATTCTAACAGCTGTAGTTGGCAGGCGTACTCTTAAACCATGATACTATGAGGGCTCCATGTATAGCAGAAACTGAATTAGTTGTCTGTGATTCATAGCTATCCAGAGTACATTAGCTCTGAACCCTGCCCTATCCTGAGCCTGTCTCGTTGACTCTGACACTCTTAACCTTATTGCTCCAGTTACTATGTCAATCCGTCTCATCTGGGGTTTTCCTTTCTTCTGCTGTCTCTCCACCCTTCCAAGCATGATGTCATTTTCCAAGGACTGGACCCTCCTGACCATGTGCCTAAAGTATGTGAGATGGAGCTTCAAAATCCTAGCCTCCAAGGAGAAACTTGGTTTCACCCTTTTCGAGATGATCTTATTTGTTCTCCTACTGGAGAAATACTGGACCAAAATACTCTTCTCCAGCACCACAACTCAAAGGCTGATTGATTCTTCTTGTGTCATCCTTAGTTGTTGTCCAGCACTATGGTTCATGGCAAGTAATTGTAAAGACCTAGATCGTGTACACCTTAGTCTTACGTTGACATTTCTCTTTAGCACTTTGGAGAGGTTCCTGACAGCAGCCTTCTCCAGTGCAGTTTGTCTTTTAATTTCCTGACTGCTGCTGCCAAGACTGTTGATTGTGGAGGCAATCAAGCCAAAAATTTTAACAATCTCAATCTCTTCTTCATTCATCATGGTGCTGCCATTTCACCCAGTGGTGAGAATCTTTGTCTTCTTGATATTGAGCTTCAATCCATATTAAAGACTACAGTCCTTGGTCTACCCCCGCAAACTCTTCAAGACCGCAGTTTCAGCAAGCAAGGTTGTGTTATCTCCATAACGCAGATTGCTGATGAGCCTTCTCCACTCTTGAAACCACACTTCTCCTCCCAGATGATTTGTTCCACATATAGATTGAAAAGGTATGGAGACAGGATGCATCCCTGCTGAGCTCTCTTCCTAATTTTGAACCACTTAATGTGTCCTTGCTCTGTTCTGACCACTGCTTCCAAGTATAGATTTCACATGAACACAATCAAGTGTTCTGGGATTCCCATACTTCTCAAGGAAGTTGTGATATTTGTTACTATTATTTCCATATAGATGGAGCACACATCAACTATCTTTTTTTAGGGTAAGAGCTACCATTGGATTAGGCCACTTTTCTAGTTTTTCTGAGTTTTCTCCAATTCCTTTGATAAAGAGCCAAATCTGAATTTCTTCTTGAGTTATCTTTCTTCAACAAATTAACTTTCTATTGTGTTAGTTTTAAGATTGACTTGATAGCATCCTCTATTGGTTGTGTGTGTTTTCATAGTCAGTTGGGAAAAAAAGAGCTTGTAATTGGTTTATAAAAATTCAAGTAGTGAGTCTTAAGGTTGACTTTCAGAGCTAGTTTCAGCAACGTGTAAACAGCCAAAGGAATCCACTGACATTCAAAAAGAACAAAAGAAGGATAGGAGGAAGGGGTGGGGGAGAAAGGGAAGAAGGAAGGAAATTTACAAAATCCCATAAGACATCAGGATGCTAAACATTCTCTTATTTACACACAGCCTTTTCTTAAATCTAGGCATCAGTGTAACTTCCTTCTCATCCTCATTTTTTAGGTAAATTCTTCTGCTTTCTGTGCATAATTGAGTGTGGATTTAATCTAGATATACCAAGCATCAAAGCAACCAGTTTCCTAGTTAAGTGAGTTGTCTGTGTATAGATTTCCTGTTGGTCTCTTAAACCCTATTGTCTTCTTCCTTTGTGATTGTCAAATGGTTTTATCACGGTGGATATCGCATTTCAAGACTTGGCTCAATGGCTCTGAGTCTGGTGGAGCTGTCCCATGTCCCCATCCCATGTAGAAGGCCCAGCCCCTGCTGTTCCCTCTGATTTTTCTTTGCCCCAAGGCTCTTGTTTCAGCTTTGCAATTCAGTCTTGGTAAGGTGAGTCTTAAGGAAATTCTTCTAAGATGACAGATACACTTGGTCTCCTACAATATTAGTGAGACAAGAAGAAATCTGTCTGTGACTCTTCATGTCATTCATTTTTAATGACTCTGCCTTTTGTCCCGACACCTTCTTCAAGGAAACACTGAATTCTTCCTTCACATTTCTTTCCGTTTTCATTAACCTCTCCTGAATAAGAAGTACCACTCTTTCCTAAAATTTTAAATATGCACCATTAAAGTAATTACCATGAGAGATTGAAAAATAAAATGTATATTTGAGTGTGAAGAAAATGAACTTGCTACCAAAAGTTTAAAAAAACTCCCAAGTACAGCATAATGAAGTTACCCCCTAAGCCATTTCCATGATTAGGGAAAGTATAATTCTACTTCTCAGCTGACCTCCTGCCCTCTCCTCACTGCAGGGGTCTAACTAGGGCATTTCTGATGGTAGTGGAACTGCAAGAAGCCTAGAATGCTGCTTATCATACGCTAGGATCTTAAACTCCTGCTACTAAATTGGCTACTTTCTGATTTACATTTTATTCAATACGGAAACAAATGGGAAAAGGCAGATTTTCTTTTTTGCTGATCACCTCTTTATTGTAAAAGGCAAAAGTTTTGGTGACTGATACTTAAGAAAAATAGGTCATCTCAAAAGCATATTGGTCTGGCTCCAGTGATACAGTGTATTATGTACTGGGCTACTAACTGAAAGGTTGGCATTTCAAATGTATTGAGATCTCTGTAGAAGCAAGATGGGTAATTTCTTCTTATAAGGATTTATAGACTTGGAAACGTGATAGGTGATCCCTATGATTGGGAATACTAGGGGATGCCAGTTAAGTCTCCTTTAATTGCAAAGTTCAAAGATCATTTGTAACTGAGGGACTATTTTGGCTCCAGTAGTGAAAAAGGCCACGAGCATCAGGAACAGCTGGATGCAGATGTTTAATATTCATCCTTAGGTTGTGGCCTCTTTCCAGTATGACTGGCTCAACATTCCTCAGCACTGGCTTCTTTCCAGGCAGTCTCCTGCTCACCCCCCAATACACACAAGAGGCTCTCCAGAAGCTCCAGGCTTCTATTCCACTAACTTAGCAATCTCAGCAGAAAGAATACTCCTTTTCCCACAGATAGGATCTTCCAGAAGCTAAAAAAAAAAGTAATCAATCTTTCCTGCTTAGTTTCTGAAACAACTTAGGAAAAAGAAAACTAATAAAAAGCAAAAAAAAAAAAAACCGCAAATGGAATTTACTGAGGGATACAGATGATATTGGCCCACTGTTACAGAGAGAAAAGGGCTGCTCCATTGGATGGCAAAAAGTACCTTCTTAAATTGTTGAAATAACAATGAAAGATCACAAAATTTAACTGGCTGATGACCATCCGTGGAGCTAAAGGTGGTGTAATCTAATAAGTAAGAATTGAGTAGTGGAAGTTCATAACACCCGAGTGGGATTACACGCTGGACAAAAGTACAAGCCATTCAGCTTATTACAGATTGATCTCAGCATGGAGCACATGACTGACTAGTTTTCTGGGTAACCAATCTAGGGAGTTTTGGGGACGTCATCCATGGGAGTTGCTATGATAATCCAAAGGTTACACCTCTGTGGAGGTTGAATCCACCACAAAAAGATGATCCATCTTCTCCAGTGTGAATTACAGCCTCAAAACCCCAATAAAACCGTTATTATAGAATGAGTATAAGGAAGGATTCAGGAGGGGTGGGTGAAGCTGGAAGCAGAGGAATGTGGATATATAGGGGAGAGGGGGATTAATCATTGGGTTGTACCATTTGATGGGTGGGGCGGGGTGAGGGAAATGGAAAGAATTTGTTCAAATTTGTATTCCAATTTTGTAAATAAGCTAGTAGGGGGAAAAAACCCAATAAAAGGTCATCTCTGAGTTGGTTTCAATGTGATGGCAATAAAATGATGATGATTCTTCAGTTGCATTTGGTTCTGGCAGTCTACTCTAAATATTTAGATAAACTGTGTACTAAAACCCTTAGCACATGGTATCTACTTATGAATCCATTTAAATAGAATAAAATGTGATTTTTTGGAATAAATAGCTGTATCTTGTACTTGCTGGTTTTCAGAGACAAGTAATGTCATTCTTAGGGCATATGAACCAAGGCAGAATCAGCTTTAAAATGGAGCTGAGGTTCTGCTTTTAGACTGCCTTATATACACACAAATAATTTTCAGTAGCATAATCCATAAGATGGGGTTTTTAAAAAATTTTTTAATTATTATTAATTTTAATCAAAGTTTACAGAGACTTTGGATTTCCATTCATTCATTGTTGCACTTTTCTCCCTGCCCATGCAACCCTCCCCCCCAATTTGCTCTTCTCTTTGAAAAGTAAATGAAAAATTCTTTCATTGTTATACAACCCCTCCCCTCAAGTCTACTCCACTATGCAGCCTTCATTCTGGACTCCTGTCATGACAATAATACCTAATCACATGTCCCTCTTAAGCATTTTTCTCCCTCATCTGTTTCAATGCAGTATCCATTATTTATCCTATTTTTTCAGTCTCTCTACAACCCCAATGTCAATCCTGTTTTACAACAGTGGCACTATGCAGTATTTGTCCTTTTATGACTGAGCTGTTTCACTCAGCATAATGTCCTCCAGAGTCACCTATTTTGAATAATATTGCACAAGTTCATTGTTTTTCAATGCAGTGTAGTATTCCATTGTGTGAATATATCACAGCTTCTCTATCCATTCATTTGTTAGTGGGCACTTAGGTTGTTTCCAACTCCTTGCTACTGTGAACAAAGCTGCAATAAACATGAGTGTGCATAAGATTTTTTTTAATTAACCAAAAGGTAGTTATTTTGGGTTCACCTGCCAACCTGGGTAGAAAGGCAATCCACCTCCTTAAGATTTTTTACTTCTAAAATTTTCTGTTTATTAAAACTACCCACTTGGTGATATTTGTGTTACAGAAGCACCAGAAAATGCAGATAGATTTTGATGTCAGGAGTGGGGTATTTCTCCAACAATACCTAAAATGTGAAAGTGTTTTGGAATTGGTTAATGGACAAAGGCTAAAAGAATTTTTATGTGCTTCATAGTAAGAGCCTAGTTTGTCTTGAAGTGACTATTGGTAGAATGGTGGACTTTAGGTGCTTCTGATGAGTGTTTAGAAAGAATTGCAGCCTGTGATGTATGGGATAGCTCTATGTTCTAAATACTCATCCTCTACATTTTCCTTTCATATGTTATCCAAGAAGATTCACCACTACTATCAACTTTGAGATAGTCATAATAAATTTTATTTTATTCTTTTTATGTCTATCAACATAAACATCCCATGGATCCATTTACCTCTTTGGTAACAATCTCCTAGAAATTTTAAACTCACTTTAGACTTTGGACCCACTTCTTCCTGAGGTCCCTTTCCACATATTAGAAGCCCTGGTAGTATAGTGTTTACATGTATGAGGGACTAATAACTGGAAGTCTTTGCTTAAGAGTTATCTTTCTTTAGTGCAACTTGTCATTAGGTGTCCTTGATTTGCTTTCAACTTCTAGTGACCTTATGAACAACATAAGATTGGAAACTTGCCCTATCTTGCACTCACAGTTGTTCACCTTTACCTTTCCCAGCATGATGTCTTTTTTTCCTGACACGAAGCCCAAAATAACCTTATTTTTATGTGTCATCAGGTTGGCTGATTCATAGCAGTCTTGTGAGCAACAAATCAAAACCTTGCTCAGTCCTGCGACCTCGCAATCCTTACTGGGAATAAACCCATTGTTGCAATCACTGCTTTGATCCATCTGCTTGAGGGTTCGTTCTTTCACTGACCCTCTCCTTTTTCAAGCATGATATCCTTTTCAAGGGTATGCACAAAATGTGTATGTGAGATGGAGTCACACCATTTTTGCCTCAGAGGTTCATTCTGTGTTCATTTATTTCCCTCACAGTATATATTTTTTAGAGTATATTTGATGATCTTCACCATCACAGCTTAAAGACATTGATTCTCCTTTTTTCTCTCTTGAGTGTGTTGTATATTACGTGCTATGCATCGGAGAGTTGGACAGTCAATAGGGATGATAGAAAGAGAATTGATGCCTTTGAGCTGTGGTGCTGGAGAAGAGTGTTGAATATACCATTGACTGCTAGGAGAACAAACAGGTTTGTCCCGGAGAGGGTGAAGCCAGAATGTTCCCTGAAG
>NW_006399856.1:4613512-4622438 GCF_000299155.1 Elephantulus edwardii | reverse complement strand
CAAAGGCATCAATTCTCCTTCTATCCTCCTTAGTCACTGTCCAACTCTCTGATGTATAACAAGTGATGGCAAAGACCATAGCCTGTATCAGATGCACCTTAGTCTCCAGAGAGACACCATTGCTCTGCAGTACTCTTAAGTTGAGTTGTAATGTTTCCTGAGCAAAGATGATATGTCCTGTAGAACTGGTGTGTAGACAGGTTTTTTTCCCTTGGCCCTCTGGCCTGAACGGATCCTGGGCAGTACTTGGTTACTTGGGAAGTGGGTGGAGGGTTTCAAGGACCCTTGACTGTCCCCCCTCTTGGCCAGAAGTCCAGGCTGGGTTTACAAGGGGTCGTGGTACTAGGGATATTTTAGCTGATGTTAGATGGACCGTAGCTGAAAGCAGGGAATACTAGAAGAATGTCTATCTGTGTTTAATTGATTATGCAAAGGTGTTTGACGGTGTGGATCGTAACCAACTGTGACTGACTCTCAGAAGAATGGTTATCCCAGAACACTTGATCATGCTAATGAGAAACCTATACTTGGACCAAGAGGCAGTGGTCAAAACAGAGCAAGGAAACACTGCATGTTTCAAAATTGGGAAGGGCATATGCCAGGGATGCGTCCTGTCTCCATACCTTTTCAACCTGTATGCAGAACAGATTGTCTGGGAGGCTGGGCTCTGTGAGGAGAAGTGTGGTGTCAGGACTGGTGGAAGATTCATCAACAATCTGCATTATGCAGATGACACAACCCTGCTTGCTGAAACTGAGGAGGACCTGAAATGCTTGCTGCAGATGGTCAAGGACTGCAGCCTCCAATATGTATTGAGGCTCAATGTCAAGAAGACAAAGATTCTCACCACTGAGCCAATTGGCATCATCAGGATGGATGTTGAAGAGATTGAGATTGTTCACAGCTTTAGTTTGCTTGGCTTCACAGTCAACACTCTTGGCACCAGTAGCCAAGAAATTAAAAGATGTATTGCGATGGGAAAGCCTGCTGTTAGAGACCTCTCCAAAGTGCTGAAGAGCAATGGTGTCTCTCTGGAGACTAAGGTGCATCTGATACATGCCATAGTCTTTGCCACCACTTGTTATGCATCAGAGAGTTGGACAATGACCAAGGAGGATAGAAGGAGAATTGATGCCTGTGAGCTGTTGTGCTGGAGGAGACTATTGAGGGTACCATGGACTGCCAAAAAAAACAAACAGATTCATCCTGGGGAGGGTTAAACTGGGCAGTTCCTTGGAGGCAAGGATTCTGAGGATCCATCTAACATACTTTGGACATGTTGTAAGGAGTGACAGGTCCTGGAGAGGGACATCATGCTTGGTAGGGTGGAGGGACAGCACAGGAGAAGGCCCTCTATGCAGTGGATTGATTCAGTGACTGGGGTAATAGAGATGGGTGTGTCAGAGACAGTGTGATTGGCACAGACAGAGCAGAGTTTAGGGCTATTGTACATAGGGTCGCTATGAGTCGCAAGCAACTTCATGGCACATAACAACAACAACAACATATTCCAAAATATGCAATATAGTTACTTTTTTCTTTTTTGAAAAAATTTTATTTTATTAATTTTAATGAACATTTGCAGAGATTTTGGATTTCCATTCATTCTTGCATTTTTTCCCTGCCCCCACCTCCTCTCCAGTTTGCTCTTCTCTTTGAAAAGGAAAAAGAAAAATTCTTTCATTGGTATACAATCCCCCATCCCCTGTCCCCCCCTCCATCCCTCCCTGAGTGCACGCCACTATGCAACCTTCATTCTGGACTCTTGTGATAACCATAGTACCCTATCATATATTACTTTTAATCTGTTCTCTCCCTCATCTGTTTCAAGACAGTATACATAATTTATCCGGTTTTTCTCAGTCTTACCCCAACCCTGATGTCAGTCCCATTCTACAACAGTGGCACTATACAGTATTTGTCCTTTTGTGACTGAGATATTTCACTCAGCATAATGTCCTCCAGTGTCACCCATTTTGAATAATATTGCATGAGTTCCTTGTTTTTCAATGCAGTGTAGTATTCCATTGTGTGAATATACCATAGCTTCTCTATCCATTCATTTGTTGATGGGCACTTAGGTTGTTTCCAATTCCTTGCTATTGTGAACAAAGCTGCAATAAACATGGGTGTGCAAATATTTGCTTGGATGGCAGTTATGGTCTCTTTGCGGTATATTCCCAGTAGTGGAGTTGCTGGGTCAAATGGTATCTCTATTTGCAACTTTTTGAGAAAACACCACACAGCTTTTACACAATGGTTGCACCATTTACACTTCCACCCATAGTGAATAAGGGATCCAGTTTCTCCACAACCTCGCCAACATTTGTTGCTTGCTGTTATGTTACATTTTGCTATTCTTCCTGGGGTGAGATGATATCTCATAGTTGTTTTATTGATTCTCCTTTTGCCTTCCATATTCATTGCCCAACTTTCACATGCAAATGAAACAATTGAAAATACCATGGATTGAGTCAGGGGCATGGTTAGTCTCTAAACTGACATCTTTCTCTTTAGTCCTTTAAATTAGTGGGCTTTGGCAACTCACTTGTCCAATGCAGTATGTAATTTGATTTCTTGATTGCCGCTTCCATGAGTACTGATTGTGGATCCAAGTAAAAAAAATAAATCCTCAACAGCAATCTTTTCTGTTTTTATCATGATGTTGCCTGTTAGTTTAGTTCAGTCATAAGTGTTATTTTTTCCCCCTTGATGTTGAGGTGTAATCCATATTGAAGGCTACAAATGATTTAGGACTGCAGCCTTCAAAATGGACTACCTCTCAACATCAGAAAATAAAATTCTCCACACTGGGCGAACGGGCAGCATCATGATAGATGGAGAGATAGGAATTATCAAGAATTTCATCTCACTTGCATTCATAGTCAGCACCACTGGTACCAGTAGTAGATCTGAAAATATACAGCACTGGGAAAATCTGCTGTCAGGGACATCTCCAAAGTCCTCAGGAGCAATAGTGACCAAGATAAAATGAAGATAGAATTTGGTGCCAGGATTGATTCTGATACAAGAAATTGTTGACAATTTCTGTTTGTCCTTCTATCGTGATGCTGCTTATTAGCTCAGTGGTGAGAATTCTAAAGACCAGAATGTGTCAGATACATGTCATAGTCTTTTCAGTCACCTGCTATGCGTGTGAGAACTGGATAATGAATAAGAATACAGAAGAAAAATTAATGCCTTTGAACTGTGGTGTTGGAGAAGATGCTCAGTATCCCATGGACTGCCAAAAGAACAAACAGATATATCTTAGAGAAAGTGAAACCACAATGCTTCTTGGAGGCAAGGATGGTGAACTTCATCTCACAGACTTTGGACAGGTTGCTAGGAGAGGCCAGTCCTCGGAGATGGACATCATACTTGGAAAGGTGGATGGTCAGCAAAGGAAAGAAAGACCCTCAACAAATGAATTGACATGTGATTGAAGCAATGGCTCAAGTGTGTTGAAGATGATGAAGATGGCACAGGAAAGGACAGGGCTCAGACCTGCTGTTCAGAGGCCTGTTATGAATCATGTTTACCTCAAAGGCACTTAACTACAATAACCACAGTCTTTGATCATTTTCAGTAAGTGCTTCAAGTCCTTTTAACTTTCAGCAACTGAAGTGTTGTCATCTGCATAAAGCAAGTGATTGATGAGTCTTCGTTCAATCTTGATGCCACATTCTTCTTCACACAGTCTAGCTTCTTGGATTATTTGTTCAGCGTATAGTTTGACTAAATACGGTAAAAGAATATCACTTTCCCATCTTGTCACAACCCCATCACACACTTTTCCTAATTTTTAACCATGCTGCATCTCTTTGTTCTGGTTGAATGACTGTTTCTTTGTGCATAAACAGATTCCCCTTGAGAAATGTTCTGGAATTCCTTTTCTTCTGAATGTTATGCATAATTAATTAGGATCTAAACAGTTGAATGCCTTTGTATAGCCAGTAAAACATAAATAAGCAGCTTTCTCATATTCTCCCCTTTCAGGTAAGATGAATCTGCCATTAGTAGTGATATACTTTCTTTTATGGCCTCTTCTGAATTTAGCTTGAATATCTAGAAATTATGTTAATTAATGTACTGCTCTAGATATTTCAAAATAACTCTCAGCAAGATGATTTTTGGGTGTGATAGTTATTATTGTACAATAATGTCTGTATTCTGTTTGATCAACTTTTAAAGAAATGAGCAAAAAAATGAATCTATCCAAGTTGTTTGAACACGCAGCTAGCTATTTTCCAAATTTTTGGCATGGATAAGTATGTACATCGGAGCATGTATTTCTTTTCAGAAATATCTCACTTGATATTACATCAGTTGCCCCCCCACCCCCAGCATGTTGCCTCACCATGCCTTAATTAAAGCCTGGCTTAGTCCTTTAGTAACATTGGTTGTTGATCATTGATTCTTGTCTATAATCCCAAAATTAAAAAGCTAATATTGAAATTTCTCCCTGTAGTAGCTAGAATAGTGCCTTCCAATGAAGGCCATGTTCTAATCACTGGGATCTGTGGCAATATTGCTTTATGTAACGAGAGGTAAGATTAAATTAGGGTATTTGACATGGTGAGATTATTGTGATAGTTAAGGTTGTGTGTCTACCTGGCTGCCTGTGAATCTCTGATTTTCAGTTATAATGTGATCACTCCCTTGATGAGATATGTTGTAATGAAATAATTTCTTTAATAGGACCCCATATAATGTGACCACCTCCATGATGAAATCTGCTATAAAGAGCCAATCAGTGGAGCAGGGAGTGTGGCCTGCATTGAATACACATGGAAGTCTAGCAAAGCTCTCTTGGTTTGTTATGTTGATCTGTGTCCTGCACCTGCCTCTTTGTTTCTGGTCCTTTGGGCCTGAACCAGCAGTCTGCGTTACCTTCCAACCTTGGAGTCTCAGCCTATACAGCTCTGTCAGTCAAGAAAGGCCTTTCTCCTGAGATCTGACTCACAGACTAACCAACCGGCTTCTACAAGCATATGAACCATTTCCTTGAAAGAAATAACTCTTTTCATAGACACACACACACACACACACACACACACACACACACACACACTCTTCATTGGATTTTCTTCTCTGGATCTAAACAGTTGAATGCCTTTTGTATAGTCAGTAAAACACAAATAAGCATCTCTTCTCATGTCCTCTCCTTTGGATTTTCTTCTCTGGAGGACCCAGCTCAAGACGATGATTTAGGACCAGTTGTGTGGATTATAAGAGATCGGGCAGTGAGAGAAGGCTATGTCATGACAAGCGCAGCACTCACAGAGAACTGCTTCCTTAATTGGAGCCATGAGCCAAAGAATGTGAGTAACTCGTAGGAGCTGGAAAAGGAAAGGAAATTGACTATTGCTTAGAGCATCCACAAGGAACACAATCTTTCTAATACCTTGCTTTTAGCCCAGTGACATTCATTTCGGCCTTCTGAGCTCTGGAGCTATATAAGAATGTATTTGTATCATTTTGAACTAGGTTTGTGGTACTTTTTCTGAAAGCAGCAACAGAAACTAAATCCTAACCCCCGAACTCAGTGTGACCCCTGGCCCTTTCTCTCCTGCTTTGTTTTCTCCAGCGTTATGATAGACCACAATAACTATATTCCTAATTCATTCTGTTGTCTGCTCACTAGAACATGAGCTCCGTAAGAGTTAGGATTTGTTTGTGTGTTTGGTATTTTCTATTGACTCTGCAGCACTCTTTTCAATATCTGACACATACGAACCTAAACCAAATCACTTGGTCAAATCACTTCAAACTCATGGCCGCCCATGCAGTGTCAGCTTAGAACTGTGCTCCAAATACATTCAGTGATTGACTTTTCCAAAGATCTTGCTTCTGAAGATCCCCTGGGTAGATTCTAACCTCCAAATTTGGGGTTAGCAGCAAAACCAGCTAAGCTTTTGCACCAACCACGGACTTATAGATTGCTATTGTTGTGTGCTATCAAATAATTTATGACTTGAAGTGATCCTGCAGGACAGAACAGAAGTGTCTCATGCAGTTTTCAGAGTTTCCATAAATCTTTTTGGAAGCAGATTGACGTATCTTTTTTTCCCCAAAGAGCAGCTGGTGGCTCCAACATCCAACCTTCCCACTAGCAGCTGTGTCAATTATCATGTGCAAGACCCACAATAATTCCTTGTTAATGGAAGGGTATAGTCATTTTAAAAATACTGTCCTGGGGAGCTCTGGTGGCCTAGTGGTAAGAAGCTGCACTGCAATCCCAGAGGTATGCGGTTTGAATCCACCAGATGCTCTGCTAGAGAAGGAGGGACAATCTCCTCCTGTACCAGTTAGATCTGATTTGACGATACACATACAAAAAAATTAATAAAATACAATAAAAAATTAAAAAAATACTGTACTGTGCTACTGTATCCTATCTTACCATTCTTAGTTGGTTTTAGTCTAAACAGCTTCTGCCTTTTTAAACTGTTTTTATAAGAAAGACAGTTGTTTGGTGAGGGTTTTTTCCCTGCATAATACAAATTTCTTTTCTGTGCTACCAATGAATTTTGGGGTAAGTCAATTGTCAGGACTCTACACTGATTTTTTAGAGTAAGGTAATTTAGAAGAATTTTAGCAGTTTCATTTAAATGGCATTAGGTGGTGGTGGGAAGTTCACATTTTAGATTTTTTTCAAAGAACATTCTTTTCATGTTGTAAACGTGTAAGCTTAGAACTCAGAAATTATGTCCTTACTGAATTAAAAAAACAAGCAATCTTTAAATTTCCTGGCCAAATACCAATTTCCTAATGTCATTCAGTTTCTGCCCCAAAGACCCCAGGTCTTCCAGAGAGAATTTCAAAATCTGTTTCTCACAGATTTGGGGGAAGTAAATAATTTTAGAATAATTCTTTCCCTCTCCCTGCTACCACATAGCATATTCTACCTTTAAAAGAGAGGAGATAACAAAACAAAGAGATTTTAATGAAGTTGGACATGACCTATTTTGTCATTATAAGTTCAAGTCCCTATTTACGTTTATGGTGTTCCACTTCCTGTCTGTGCGATGGGAGCTCTGTGTGTGCTCCTTCTGCTCCAAGCTTTCATGGTGTGGGCTTGGAATCTGGCTATTCTCAAGTAGCACTGACTAAGCCGTTCTGTCCAGATATTCTTCCCATTAAGTGAACAATATTTATGCAGTGTCCATGCGGTGTGAGGTACGTAGTATTCACCTTGAACATTCACCCAGCGAACAACTCATTGCACTGAGTCAGAATGACTCACAGGTGACCCTCAGGCAGGTTTTCTCTTCACAGAGGAGGAGCCTGCTTATCTCTCTGCCTTGGAGCAGGTGATGAATTCGAACTTCCTGCCTTGGGGCTGGTAGCATAAATCCTTACCAGATCTAGGAAATGTCTTAACATGGTGCACTTAGGACATTAAGTGAAAGATCTTGTGTCCCTATAATAAACTACAAAAAGAGAAAACCCGTGGGAGAAGAGGCAGCAAAAACTTAAGGAAGCTTTTTTTTTAAAAAAAAAAAGTAAAGGAATCTTTTCCTTTCAGAAAACAAATTTTTTAATGTAGAGGGCGTACTTTAGCCTATTGTCAAGGAAATAAAAAAAGGAATGTGATGCTTCTGGTTCAAGATGTCAACCTAACACTTATGTTTGGATCATCCTCTTTTTTAAATTCCCATGAGAATTTTCCAAGTTTTAGAAATGTAGGGGAAACTTAATCATTGCTGGAAACCTGGGAAAATGTCACCCACTTATTATAACGGAATGGAATTCATGAGAGATATGACACAGGTAGATTGATTTGAGTGACTGGGCCAACTGAACAGTGGTTTGTTGAATAAGAAGGTGCTGATTATCAAAGTATGTGGAAGAGCCCATTAGAACTAGCCAGCTCAGAGAAGCTGGAGCTAGAGGAAGTAATGCTTTTTGGAAAGTCTTTGATGGTGGCCTTGGCCCTTACAGAGTGTGATGCCTGACGGGGCTCTTAAATCTTCTGTGCTTACACTGAATGTGGATGAGGTGCTCTGATGGGTTTGCACCTAATGTATTAGGCTCGCTGAAAGGTGTGCAGTTGGAACCCATCAGTCAGTCTCCTTCATAAAGACAGAGAGCCTTGGAAATCCGATGAAGAATCATCTTGAGTGGAAATCTCAATGGCAGTGGAGGGGTTTTTTTGTTTTGTTTTTATGCAGATGGTCATTCTAAAGCAAATGCCAGAACTCTTTTAGTTGGATCTCAGTGAAGACAGTTGTGCCAGTCACAAAACGGAAATACTGCTCTTGCTGGTTGGCTTCAGTGAAGCAAAAAAAAGGAATTTATCTCAAACAGAAGAGTGGTCTTGATGTTGGGCTCTAAGGTCTCCCCAAGTTTGCAAGCCAATTAGCTGCTAATTTGAGAAGCAGTGTACATTGTCCCCTCTCCTTTATCCTTCTCACTTTCATTAGCCAAGGATTTAAACACTTACAATTTCTCATGAGACATCATCACCCATGCTGTTGTTGTTGCTGGATGCTGATGAGTCAGTTCCAACTCAGAGTGATACTATACACCGTAAAACAGACCATCAGCTGACCCTTTGTCATTTTCACTAGTGTTGCTGTATTTGAGCCCACTGTTGCACCCACTAATCAATTCATCTCACTGGGGATCTTCTACTTTTTTCCACTGGCTTTCTACTCTCCCAGCACAAGATTCTTTTCCAAGAGTTGATCCTTCCTGATAACATGCCGAGTATGTGAAAGAAAGTCTCACCATCTTTGCTCCTTGTCTCAGAGGAACATTCTGATGGTACATCTTCAAAGACAAGCTATCCATTCTTCCTCAAGTCCATGGTATACTCAGTATTATTCACCAACACCATGAATAAATGCATATCTATCTATCTATCTATCTATCAATCTATCTATCTATCATCTATCTATCTATCTATCTATCTATCTAT
>NW_006399856.1:4591369-4613097 GCF_000299155.1 Elephantulus edwardii | reverse complement strand
AAGCACCAAATCAAACAAGCTGTTAAAAAAAGCTTTATGACATTGATGTGGTCAAGGTTAGCACTTTGATTAGGCCTGATGGAGAGAAGGCCTATGTTTGACTTGCTCCTGACTATGATGCTTTGGATGTTGGCAACAAATTGGGATCATCTAAACTGAGTCCATCTGGCTAATTCTAAATACAGATTTGTATCACCAAAAATAACCCTCCAAACCAAAAACCACCAGAAATGATTAGAAAATTACACCAAAAAATGCTAATAGTCATTAATTCTGAAAGGTAATGTTTAGGAAGATATTATAAGCTTTTTAATAACCTTCATCTTCAAGTTTTTTTTTTTACAAAATGAACACAAAAAGATTCATATTTTACATTGATGTAGATTATAAATATTATTTTAAAGAAAGCCTAATTTTTAAAAATGGTAGCTTAATCTACATAATTTTATGAATGTGTTTTTAATATTTAATGAAGAAATGGTGACCTTTCATTCTGTGTACTATATTCTGCGAAACAGAAATGCAGTTTGAATTTACCAGTTGCTCCATGGGAGAAGCATGGGCAAGCTTCTCCCGTGTGACTTATTGCCTCTGAAAACTCACTGGATAGTCAGCTATGAGTCAGTTCGGACTCAGTTGCACACAGCAACAACACAGGAAAAAATGAAACATGTACCAATCCATTTATTTTTTTTTTCATTTTAATTATGATTTTAACAGAAGCTTATAGAAAAGTTGGCTTTTCATTCACTCATGTGGCACATTTTCCTCCCTCACTTTCACTTTCACTCCCTTACTTTCCTTACCTACCTTACTATCATACAGCTGAATATGAGCCCTAACAAAGAGAGTTTAAAATATCCACTACGAAGGGAGCTCTGGTGGCCTGGTGGCAAAAAACTGCACTGCAATCCCAGAGGTACACGGTTCAAATCCACCAGATACTCTGCTGGAGAAGGAGTGGCAATCTCCTCCTGTACCAGTCAGATCTAATTTGATGGTACACACACAAAGAATTGTAAGATAAATTAAAAAAATATCTACTATGAGCCAATTTTACCATGAATATGATAAAAAAAGAAGTTAAAATGATGGCAATAGCAACCTGTCTTCAATATTATGGTAAAAGAATAGATTGTATCCAAGTGGAGTATATTTCAATAATACAGATATATTTCAATACAAACAAGTACATTAATAAAATTTTAGGTTAAATTAAAAAAAGAGATTGATTATTGTTCATGTAAAAAATAGTTAGCGAGTCCATAAGGAGTTGTACTCATAAGGTAGTTTGTCTCTTAGTAGTTTGAATCCCACAGCAGCTCTGCAGGAGGAAGTCTCCCCCTGTGCTATCTATAAACTCAGAAAACTCACTGGAGGGTCAGCTATGAGTTGGTTCTGACTCAACAGCAATGAGTTTGAGTTGTGATGTTAAAAATTAAGAAAAAAACATTTAAAATATTTATATATTTAAAAAGGCATTTGATGATATAATGTCCAACTTATTAGAAACAAAGATACTCACTACTGGGCTGATTGGAAGCATCATGATGGATGATGAAGAGATTGAGATTGTTGACAGCTTCAGTTTGCGTGGCTCTACAATCAACACTCTTGGTACCAGCAGACCGGAAAATAAAAGATGGATTGCATTGGGAAAGTCTGCTGTCAGAGACCTCGCCAAGACACTGAGGAGTAATGATGTCAGTCTGGAGACTGAAGTGCACCTGATACAGGCCATGGTCTTTGCAATTACATGCTAAGCATCAGAGAGCTGGACAATGACTAAGGATGATGGAAGGAGAGTTGATGTTTTTGAGCTGTGGTACTGGAGAAGAGTATTGAATATACCATGGACTGCTAGGAGAACAAACAAGTTCATTCTGGAGAGGGTGAAGCCAGGCTGCTCATTGAAGGCAAGGGTTCTGAAGCTTTGTCTGGCATACTTTGGACAGGTTGCAAGGCTAGATCAGTCCTTGGAGAGGGATGTCATGCGCAGGAGAGGAAGACCCTCAATGAGATGGATTGATTCAGTCACTGAGGTAATGAGAATAGGTGTGTCAGAGACAATAAGATTGGCATGGGATAGAACAGGATTTAGGACTGTTGAACATAGTGTTGGTATGAGTCCCAGGCGACTTGATGGCACATAACAGCGACAACAATTAGAAACAAATAAAAAGAAATATTAACTAAACTCAATATGAGACTAGAAGGTCAGCTCTTAAACACAATGAAGAATTACATTACATTTAACATTTTATCAACAACAGTAACATACTATGACAGGTTTGGAAGCAGGAGTGGCATCCACTTCCTAAACAACATGCCTCTGGAAACTCTATGAACTATGATACATGTTGATAGTTGTAGAGGGGCTTCAGGTCTTTTGTTCATAGAGTCACTATAGGTCATGCTCGACTCGAAGACAATCATCAACAACAACCTTAAGGAAAAGGACAGTAAAGTCATTCTGGTTAACAGAAAATTATCATTATTTCAGAGATTACCTATAAAAATTTAAAAACTATTACATTATTAATATTTTGTCTGTTAACCAGTAATGAAATAATTATGAAACTGTAGATGTATTTCTTATATCAAAATGACACCAGTTTGAAATTGTATGGAAGAGATCTCATTATATTCTTATGTATAGTAATTACAATTCCCTTATTTTTAGAAAAACCACGGAACATACATGTAAAGAAATATATACATTAACTTTCATTGCATCCCCGTTTGCTGTTGTAAAATGTTGGAAACAAGTTAAACATCTATATACAGGAGAATGTTGTTGTTGTTATGTGTCATTGAATTGGCTGCTACTCAAAGTGACCCTATGTACAACAGCCCTAAACCCTGCTCTATCCCTTGAATAGTTAAATAATTATGGGAGAATACTGTACAGCAGCGATAAAGAATGAGGCAGACCATCAGTGTGGATGAAGTTCAAGGATAATAAAAACAAAAGCAAACTAGAAAAATACATTTGTTGTTGTTATTGTTGTTATGTGCCGTCGAGTCATTTGTGACTCATAGCGACCCTATGTACAACAGCCCTAAACCCTGCTCTATCCTGTGCCCTTCTCATTGCCTCCGACACACCCATCCCGATTACCCCAGTCACTGAATCAATCCACCTCATAGAGGGTCTTCCCCTCCTGCGCTGTCCCTCCACTTTGCCCAGCATGATGTCCCTCTCCAAAGACCTGTCTCTCCTTACAACATGTCCAAAGTATGTCAGGCGAAGCCCCAGAACCCTTGCCTCCAAGGAGCAGCCTGGTTTAACCCTCTTTAGGATGAATCTATTTGTTTTCTTGGCAGTCCATGGTACATTCAGTACTCTTCTCCAGCACCACAGCTCAAAGGCGTCAATTCTCCTTCTATCCTCCCTAGTCATTGTCCAACTCTCTGATGCATAACAAATGATTGCAAAAACCATGGCCTGTATCAGGTGCACCTTAGTCTCCAGAGAGACACTGTTGCTCCTGAGTACCTTTGAGAGGTCCCTAACAGCAGACTTTCCCATCGCGATACGCTTTTTGATTTCCTGACTGCTGGTGCCAAGAGTGTTGACTGTGGAGCCGAGCAAACTGAAGCTGTGAACACTCTCAATCTCTTCGTCATCTCTTCTGTCTAACAATTGCTTTCTGGTCTGAGTAAAGGTTTTGCATGAGCACAATCAAGTGTTCTGGGATTCCCATTCTTCTCAGAGTCAGCCACAGTTTGTTGTGATCAACATAGTCAAATGCCTTTACATAGTAAATAAAACACAGACATTCCTGTGGTACTCTCTGCTTTCAACCAACATCCACCTGACATTGGCAGTGTCTAGTACCATGACCTCTTCTAAACCTAGCTTGTACTCTAGCAGTTCTCTGTCGATATACTCTTCAGTCATTTCTGGATAATCTTCAGCAGGATTTTGCTTGTGTGTAACATTAGTGATATTGTCTGATAATTTCTACACTGCCGGGCCACCATTTTTGAAATGGGAATAAATATGAATTTCTTCCAGTCAGGTGGCCAAGTAGTACTCCTCCAGATTTCTTGGCACAATCTAGTGAGCATGTCCAGGACAGTATCTGTTTGTTGAAATATGTCAATTGGTATTCCATCAATACCTGGGGTCTTATTTTTTGCTAAGTCCTTCAGAGTAGCATGCCCTTCCTCCTTCATGACCTTTGCCTCTTGATCATATGTTATTTCATGTAATTTTGTGTAAAAAGATCTCTTTGGTAAAATGACTCTGTATATTTCTTCTATCTCTTAATGCCTTCTGTAATTCAGTATTCTGCCCATAACATCCATAATTATTGCAACTTGCAGTTTGAATTTATTTTTTAGTTCCTTTAGCTTAAGATGCCAAGCAAGTTTGACCCTTTTGATTTTCTGACTCCAGCTCCTTGCATATTTTATTATAATACTTTGCTTTGTTTTCTTGAGCTATCCTTTGAAATCTTCTATTCAGCTCCTTAATTTCTTGATTTCTTCCATTTGCTTTGGATTCTCTGGGCTCTGGTATTGTATTCAGAGTCTCTTCTGACATCCATTTTGGTCTTTTCTTCTTTCTCTCTTGTGTAATGACCTTTTGCATTCTTTGTGAATGATATTCTTGATATCCTTCCACAGTTTATCTGATCTTCATTCATTAGTGTTCAAGGCCTCAAACGTGTTCCTGAGTTTGTTTTTAAATTTAGATGGGATAGACTCAAGATCAAATTTTGATTCCTGCAAATTTGATTTGACCTTCTTTAGTTTAATTCGAACTTGCATATGAATAGTTGATGGTCTGTTCCACAATGGCTACCTAGCCTAGTTTTCACTGCTGATATTTAAGTTCTTCAACTATTCCTTCCACAGATGTAATCGATCTGATTCCTGTGCATACCATGAGAGAAATTCCATGTGGATGCTTTCATTTATGTTTCTTATAAAAGGTATTTGCTATGAGTAAATCATTGATTGTGCAGGATTCTATCATTCTACGCCCAGTCGGTGACCTCAAACCACAAGCCTTTGGGATTGCAGCACTAGCTTCTTACCAGAGCTAGTTATCTCCTAAAGAGGGAGCTCTGATAGCTGAGTGGTAGGGACTTGTGCTGCCAAACCAAAGGCAGATAATTTGAATCTACTAGCAGCTTCAAAGGAAAAAGATAGGCCATCTTCCCCTGTGTGATTTACAGCCTTGGGAAATCCTATAGAGGGTCAGTTTTGAGTCGATTCTGACTCAACACTACACAACAACACTATCTCCTCCTCTGCTACGATAGGCTCTTGTGTATCAGGAAGTGTGAGGATGACATGGGGTAGAACAGGGTTCAGATCTTTTGTTCATAGGATCGCTATTAGTCATATTCTTCTTGAAGTCATCTATAATAACAACAACAATAACAACACAACAGATTTCTAGAATATAAGCACTCAAAACATAACAGATACAAAGCTTCTTATCCTTCAATGCTATAAGAGCAGTTGCAGGAAATTTCTGTGAATTTGTGAAGGTATCTGTTCACTGCAAAGTAAGTAACATCTTAAAAAACACATAAATATTCATTACCTACCATTGTTTGGCTTCATCCTTTGCTTTCATGTTCCTTGATTAAAGGGGAGTATATGCTAAAATAGTGAGATAAAGGAAAAAATTTAAAGCAACAACAAAAACAGCACTCTGGGAAATTTTAACTAGTTCATGCAGTTGTTTTTTTTTTTTTTTAAGTAGGGAAAATACTGGGTTTGGAAGTAGAGAAACAAAGGAACTCAAACTTGGAGCTTTGAGACATGGTGACTTTTTCCTATCGGAAAGTATAGATTCAAATATAGATTTTTCTTTAAAGTATGGATTTTCATATTTGCAACCTCTAAATTCTTTATTCACTCCCGCATTTTTCAGTGGCTATAGAAAACACAGACTAGAAATGGTGCCTTTGTTTCTTAGGATTTGTATTACTAACTTTAAATGTGGTGATTTGAATCCACTAGCTTCTCCCTGAGAGTAAAATGGACACTTTTCCCTCATAGGATTTACAGCCTTGAGAACTTGCCGAAGGGTCAGCTTTGAATTGGTTCCAACTCAGCAGCAGTCAGAAATTTCCCTTTAATCTGGAATCTTATCCAACACAGCGTCATTTTGTAGGTTGATGGCATAGAACTGACATCCTAATTATTCATCTCTCTAAGCATGACACTGGTGTTGTTTACATTGTTTTCACTTAATTACAAACTGTAGCTTTTGAATTCCAATTAGCTTTCTGGCTAAAGAGGAGTGTGTGTGTGTGTGTGTGTGTGTGTGTGTCCCTTGTCTGTTCCTATACATACATATTGTTGTTGTTTGTTGTGATGTGCCTTAGAGCTGCTTGCAGCTCATAGCGACCCTGTGTACCATAGCCCTAAACCCTGCTCTATCCTGTACCAACCTTATTGTCTCTGACGCACCTACCCCCATTGCCCCAGTGACTGAATAAATTCATTTCTTTGAGGGTCTTCCTCTCCTGCACAGTCCCTCTATCCTCCCAAGCATGATGTCCCTCTCTAAGAACTGGTTCCTCCTTGCAACATGTCCAAATTATATCAGACAAAGCTTCAGAATCCTTGCCTCCAAAGAGCAGCCTGGTTTCACCTTCTTCAGGATGAACCTGTTTGTTCTCCTAGTAGTCCATTGTATATTCAACATACAAATGAATGGTATGTTCAAGCAATATAAGAATATGCTACAAGGCAAATGCTTTCAAGATCCAAAATTCATTTTCATGAATCTATTCCCTCCCCTCCTCCTTGTGCTTGAAAATAGTTTATAGTTTCTTGGGTAAAATTGATTGAACACAGTTGTAACTGCTAATTAAAATCTGTTAAAAGTTAGGGGTGCTTTAAATTTGTGCTTGATTGATTTCAATATGTTATTTTAATCCTGGAGTTGAGCAAACCCTCTCTCTCGTTCTGCAGTTTTGGATAACCATAGAGAGAACAAAGACATCACTGACTCACTTTGAGCTGAGACATCATTTGTTGAATGTATGTATACGTTTGTATAAAATGGAGACTGAACAGATTTTTTTTTCTTATTGAGAGTAGATAAGGTTCCCTTACTTGCTGTTAATATTTGGGTTTGGCCAGTGGAAGTGCTGAAAGGAAATTGAAGGCTGAAAAGGACAAGGTCAAGTGTTTATTTTCTCATTTTACTTTTTGCCAGGTCATTGCAAATTGACTGTGTCTCTCTATTAAAGAAAGACAGACACAGCTCCTGTTATAAAACCTCTTTATGTAGTTTTCTATCTGGATTCTAATAGTATCTCCTATCCTTACTTTTTCAAACCTAAGGCTAGCAATAGCACCCCAAACTTTCTAGTTTCAAAATGCTTTATTGCTTCTCCTAAGCCCTGCATCCATCTCTGAAAAAAAGATTTTAATTAAACTTTTCAATGTAAATGTACCTCTATATTTTGCCAGATTCTTAAATTCAGTGTTATTACTTTTTAAAAAGCAATATTCTGGGAAAAAAAAGGCAGCATTTTCACCACTGTTAGTGATGGGTGGGTAAAAATGATATTGATTTACATGTTGTTACTTATTTTATAATTTAGGTCCAGGTTGTTCTTTTTGTTGTACACAGTAGAGTTGGAACTGACCCATAGTTGACCCTCCAGTGGGTTTTCAGTGGCAGTTAATTGCACGGGAGGAGATTGTTCATTCTTCTCCCATGGAGTGAGTGTGTGTGTGTGTGTGTGTGTGTGTGTGTATTTATTTATTGTTTGCAGTTATCAGTATAGTCCTTATCTCTCAGTTTGCTATACTGAGAAAACTTGTGATGCTAAAAAATGGCACTGACATTTCAAATATCACAGAGTCACTCATGGTGGATAGGTTTCAGCAGAATTCCCAGTTTAAGATAAACCAAGAAGGAGGATTAGCCATCCACTTCTGAAATAACAGGGCTTCAAAAATCCCGTGATCAGTAGAGGAGTGTGAGTAGCTATTATATATTGTATTCTAGCTAGAGGTAGAGCCCAGATGGGAAGTCACTACAAAATGAGGCAAAACAGCTGCAAACAACTATAAATAACTGGAACATGGAATGTATAAAGTAAGACTGTAGGAAAATGGAAAGTTGTTAAAAAAGAAATTAAAACATAAAAATAGACATTCTAGGCATTAGTGAACTGAAAAGGACTGGCATGGGTCACTTTGAATCCACTGGTCATATGGTTTACTATGCTGAGAATGAAGAGTTGAAGAATGGCATTACATTCATAGGTAAAAAGGCTGTTGCAAGATCTATCCTGCAGTGAAATGCTCATAGTGATAGGATACTATTCATACTTACACAAGGAAGACCTGTTAATAAACTTGTTATTCAAATAGATGCACCAACAGCTAAAGCCAAAATGTAGGACACTGAGGAATTCTACTAAATCTTTTTTTTTTAATGTTCAATGATTTATTAATTCCAAACATCTTCTTAAAAAAAACATAAATGTTAACTTAACATATGGACTTCATTTGACAGGCTGGATAGGGATCAGATTTAGTATATCTGTTTTGGTTACTACTGCTGGTTTTGTGTTGTTTTTAATAATTTTAATGAACATTTACAGAGATTTTGGATTTCCATTCATTCATTGCTGCACTTCTCTCCCTGACCAGCCCTCCCCCCTCCACTAACTTTTGCTGTCTGAAATGAACCAAACATGCAGTCAAGATGCATTGATAAAAAATTGATAACTAGAATGCAAAAGTTGGAAAAAAAGTAGATAGCATGGCAGTTGGAAACTGTGGGCTTAGTGACAGAAATGAGACTGGAGAGTAAATGATTAAATTTTGTACATTTCATGATTATACTCATCACAAATACCTTTTTTTTAAAGAAATATAGAGGCTATACACATGAATCTTCTTTTATGGACCACACAGGAATCAGATTGGCTATATTTTTAGAACAAATCATTGGAGAAGCTCAATATCAAACATCAAACAAAGCCAAATGCTGACAAAGGAACAAGTATTGAACAACTCATGTGCCAGTTCAAATTAAAGAAAAATAAAAGCAAGACCACAAGAACCAAAAATACAATCTTTAGTCTATCCCACCTGAATTTAAACAACATCTCAAAAATAGGTTTGAGGCATTGAACACTAATGACCAAAGGCCAGATAAATTATGGAATTACATAAAAGATATTAGCTCGGGGATTGGAACCATGTGTTTTTGGGTTAAGAGCACAATTTTTTACCAATAGGCCACCAGAGCTCAAAACAAAGTGTTGCTATTTTTACCGCTAGGTGTTGTCAAGTTGAGATGACTCATAATGACCCTATGAACAAAATATATGAACCATTTAATCCTGTGCCTTTAGAGGATTTTATTTCTATCTGAGAACAGAAAAAGTTTCTGTATCAATACCGATGAATCAATAGCATAACTGATAGGGTCATATTTAATCTTCAGATCTTTGTACACATTTCCCACCAAAACCTTCATCTCTTTAAGGAATTATCTTCCTAAGAAGACCAACTTTGCTTTCTTAAATGGATTAGCTACTCAAAATCAAGCCTGTATTTGTGAGTGCTTACATGCTGCTTGTAAATGTAGATAATCT
Source organism: Elephantulus edwardii (assembly GCF_000299155.1). Lineage (NCBI taxonomy): Eukaryota > Metazoa > Chordata > Mammalia > Macroscelidea > Macroscelididae > Elephantulus > Elephantulus edwardii. The sequence continues at coordinate 4,603,501 of NW_006399856.1, read as the reverse complement.
GAAACTAGAGGTTAAAAATACAGATGTTTTGTAGGGTACAATTGCATGTTAGATGGTTGAATTAGAAAAGAATCACTTATAAGGTATTAGTCAGCAAGAAACAGGAAGGAATAAACCTCCATTTTCGCTGTTTTAGTAGCTCCTGGCAATCACCTATGAAGAACAGTTATTAGCATTTTCCTTCTTAACTAGATTGTACATTCTCAAGGGCAGGGACCACATCTTTGTTGGGTTTTTTGGGGGGAGTTTTCCCCTGTCATACTCTCCACTCTTCTGTAAAACTGAGCATGTAGTTGAAATTTAACAACTGTTTATTGATGACATCAAGGATCAGCAAATTCTTTCCTCACAGGCTAGATGACAAATATTTCTGTCTCTAGGAGTCATATGATCTGTGCTGCAACTAGTCAAACCTGCCACCATGGCACAAAAACAATCATGTATGTAATGCAGGGACATAGATGTGTTCCAAGTAGAATTTTATTTGTGGATTCCACAACTTGAGTTATTTCCTTTTTCATGTGCCACAAAAGAGTACTCTTTTTTGATGTTTTTCCGACATTTAAAAACTGTGAAAGTTGTCTTAGCTCAGGCAGATAAAGAAAACAAATAAACAGAAAACCCAATATGGACTGAATTTGGTCCAAAGCGTCATCATTTGCTTCGATCTGGTTTACATTATTCTCATTTTTCCCTTCTATCTTTTTTTGTTCCTCTTTCACAGCCAATTCTCTCCTCTTCTTTTCATTTTGACCTACCTCCCCTCACTACTGATTCTCCCACATCCTTTCTCCTGCCCCATTTTTCTCCCCTCCTCCAGCAAACTCTTCTCTCTGTTTCTTAAACTATTTCATCTTTTAATCCAAACCTAATCTGTTGCTCTCTTGATTCCAACTCACAGTGACTCTACAGTATAGAGCAGGATTTCCCCATGTTGTTGTTGTGTATGGTGGAGTCAGAACTGACCCACAGCTGATCCTCTGGCAGGTTTTCAGAGGCTGTTAAAGCAAAAGAAGAGATTAACCATCCGTCTCTTTCTCTCAAAGCAGCCGGTAGATTTTGCATGCCTTCACGATTGCAGCGCAGCTTCTTGCCACGAGGCCACCAGAGCTCCCTAGAATTTCTCTACAGGATTTATAGTAGTCTTTGTCTAAAGGATTATAGCCTTTTAGACTATTCCCATAGGATTTATAAAGGCGATAATCTTTTACACAAAGACTGCTACATTTTTCTCTTATGGATACACTGACCTTTTGGCTAGCTCCCATGTGTTTAACTACTGTACAGTGGAGGTTTCTTAGATTTGTTGTTGTTAGGTGCTGTTGAGTTGTCTATGACTCATAGCGACCCTGTGAATGAGCGCTCTGCACCTTGCCCTATCCTATCATGATCTGATTGAGCCCATTGTTACAGTCACTGTGTCAAGCCCTCTTCTTGAGGGTCTTCCTTTCTCTCACCTTTTACCTTTGCCAGCATTATGTGTTTTTTGAAACATTGTCCCTTCCTGACAAAATGCCCAAAGTATATGAGATGATGATTCACCATCCTTGCCTCTGTAGAGCACCCTGGTTGCACATGCTCCAAGGCATATTTATTTGTCCTTTTGGCTGTCTGTTGATATTCAGTACTCTTCTCCAACATCATAATCCAAGGACATCGATTCTTCTTCTGTTGTCCTTATTAACTGTCCAATTTTCCTTATCTAACTGGACAGATTTCCAAAAATACTGACTCAGTTCAGGAGTAAAAAGTTACATTGCCTTCAAATAATATTTAAACACTGGATCTTAAAATGTTTGTTTTTCTACCTTCTTCACTTCCTCATCTGTTACTCCTTCATAATAAGTGCATTTGAGATGGCGAGATTGGCACAGGATAGAAGAGCATTTAGAGCTCTTGTATATAGATAGGGTCGCTATGAGTCGCAAATGACTCGATGGCACATAACAACAACATGGTTGCATAATGTTTATCATGCTGACAGCAGAAAGGTCAGCAGTTCAAATCCACCAACTGTTCGATGGGAGGCCCAGGGACAGTCACTTAAAGACTGAAAGTCTTAGAAACTCAGTGTATGGTCACTGTAAATCAGAACTGATTTGTTCGCAGTGGGTTTGGGGTTATACACCAAATACAACTGTGAAAGAATAAAACTGACTTCTTTATAAGTGGGACAGGTGGTATTATTAGTACATTGAATGCAGTGTCCAGCCAATTTGTATTATTAATCTTGAATACCCCTGTACAATTTCAGTCTCCTCACTTGTTTATTTTTTACTCCTTCCTGTACATTCAGAAAGCTGTTTGGAAAAATGATCTTAATTTGCTAACAGTTTTCACTGTACCAAAAGCAAGTTTTAAATATTTAATTATTTCCATTTATAGCTTCTAATTTTAAAAATGGCCCACTCAAATCCTCTTTTATAAAAGAATTTGCCTCAAATGCAGTAAGTTTAAGCAAATAGCACTAATAATTTAGTTACCAAGGGAACGTTTTAAAGCGCTGATGCTTCAAAGTAAAAAAATAAAAATGAATTAAATAACTTCAACCAAAAAAAAAAGCAAAGTGCCCTTCGATTCTGTCAACAGATGTTCACATCTTTTTGTCTAAAGCCTTATTGTTTCCACAAACTTTTCCTAAAACAAATGCAGTACATTTTCTCACCTTGCTTTTTCTCTGTGTCTTTATAAAACAACTCATTTTAAAATATGATGGGATTTTACTATTGTTAGCCTCAAGCCAAACCCATTGCCCCTCAAGTCATAAAAACTCTTTGGATTTACAAGAAAAGAATGTCCATCTTTCTCCCTCAGAGTGGCTGGTGGATTCAAACTGCCCATCTCTGAATTAGCAGTTCCACCCATTTTCCATGGGACCCTCAGGGCTCCTTCTGTTAATAGAAATCATGAATAACTTTTGTCAAGAAAACAAAGATTTTTTTGCATTTTTAACACTTTTATCAGGTTTTAGAATAACAACCCTCTTTGATTTTGATTTTTTTTTCACAAAGTAATATTCTTTGCATTAACAGGAGAATAATGGATTTTCTTGGTTGTTTTTTCCAGTGTGTTAGTTACAGGAGATCTGATCTTTTCAAAACAAACCATGGCATTTCTTTTTATTCCTCCAAAATGGTTGGTAGAATCTGGTGGCCCAATTAGCAAAATCTAGACTGAAGCAAATCGTTTCCAAAAGGTGTAACGTTTAATAATTCCATTCCCTGGAGAACAGAGTATTGATGTGACACAGTGTTCCAGCTGTTGCTCTTTTGAGAATTGTGTCAATCACGGCGAGTTCTCCTTATCATCTCTGTTGTGTGGATTGCCGGCAAATGTCGACTTCGATGGAAGCTGTGATTCGTTATCTCCAAACGGGAAGATAATGGAATGATTATTCTCTAGTTGTGTAGTTACTTTTCTTTCACATGCAAACTCATTACATTCATTAACATGCTAATTTTCATAACACCCCAAGGATATGAGTGGGAAATGTTAATACCACTATTTTCAAACAAGAAAGCGTAGGCATTCAGCAAGTGGTTTGTAATATAATTTACATGACATTATAAAGTTAATCATAATATTAAAATTTAGTCTATATAGCCTTCAGATCTTCTCTTAGTTCATTACAAAAATTATCCTGAAGACTACACACTCTTACAAAGGAAATCCTAAGTTGCTGTCGAGTTGATTCCGGTTCATGTAGCCGAACTGTAACATGAAGAGGTTGTTTTTTTTGTTTTTGTTTGTTTGTTTTTTTACGTGGAATACCAGGCTTTTCCCTGGGTGGTTGAACTGAACATCTAGTCTTCCTTAAAAATTTTTTAAAAAATTTTATTATTTTTTTGTGTGTACCATCAAATCAGATCTGACTGGTATAGGAGGAGATTGTCCCTCCTTCTACAGCAGAGCATCTGGTGGATTTGAACTGGCCACCTTTGGGATTACAGTGCAGCTTCTTGCCACTAGGACACCAGAGTTTGCCAACATCTAGTCTTCTTATAAGCAGATGAACACGTTAACTCTTGTAACCCCTGGAGACTTCATGCGTAAAAAAATGATGGAATGAGTAATGTGTCAAGTTGATAACTTTAAGGTTGGCAGGTCAAATCCACCAGGCCTTCCTCAGAAGAAAGATGGGTGTTGTTGTAAAGATTTGTACTCTGGGAAACCAGAGAGAGACTTGCTACTAGACAGAGTTGACTGCAACGTAGTGGACTTGATTTGGGTCACTCATACAGCAGAAGTCCTTCACATATATACTTTGCATGGAGTTTCACCAGTGTTAGAGTAAACTTTGGAAAGGTTCCATCTATCCTTTGAATCTAGAAAGGAGATAGTTCATGTAAAGAAAAGAATGAGGTGTGAGATAGGTTCCCATGTACTGTCTGAACTTAGTGAAAAATACGTGCATGAAACAAATAGTGCTTTGTGACTGATTGTGTTTTCTGAAGATATCTACATCAATAGATAGCTTCCCTTCATGATCTTACAATGTGCTGTAGACTTGTGTCTGCTAAGAAATAGAATCTGCGTTTCTTTCTCTTGGAACTATATGGATCTCTGTGACTTCAGCCAACAGAAGGTGACATACATGGTGCTATGTGACTGCTGAATCTAGAGAAGGTGAAAGAAAATTCATCTCATTTCTGCCTGGCCATCTGTGTTTTGTCTGGGCACTTGCTCCCTTGAAAGCAGCCATCAGGTTGCAAGAATGTGAAAGACATGTAAAGAAATCACAAGTGAATACCTGAACCAAGAACCCCAGGTAGGATTTCTGATGACTGCGTAATGAGTGAATGACTCTTCAGGTAGTTCTAGCTTCCAGCTTTCTACCTCCCCCAGCTTGTGTCACCTGGAGCAAAGATAAGTAGTCATCTCTGCTTGGTGCTGCCTATATTTATTAACGATGAGATCATGAGCAAAAGAAATGTCGTTGTTGTCTTAGGTTGTCCAACTTTAAAGTAGTTCATTATCTAGTCACAAATAACTGGAGAAGGCAGCAGTGGTTCTGTGGTAGAACTCTTGCCCGCACCCTGGTTTCTGTTCCCAGCCAATCTACCTCACACAGAGCCACCCACTTCCCTTTTGTGGTGACCTGGATGGTCCTGTAAAGCTGGAAAAGTTTCAACAGAGATTCTAATCCAAGACAAGTTCGCTCTAATCAGAGAGACAAAAAACAACAATAGAAAAACTCTACGTAAAAACCAAAAACAAGCATACCCACGTGGCTTTGTTCGCAATAGCAAAGAACTAGAAACAACCCAAATGTCCAAAAACAGATGAATGGATAGAGGAGCTCTGGTATATTCACACATGGAATATTATGCAGCATTGAAAACCAAGGAACTCATGAAATATTATACAAAACAGGTGACCCTGGAGGACATTATGCTGAGTGAAATATCTCAGTCACAAAAGGACAAATATTGCGTAGGGCCACTGTTGTAAAATGGGACTGACATCGAGGTTGAGGGAAGACAGAGAAGGAGGGGATGAATGATGTTCATTGAAACAGATGAGGGAGAGAATGTTTAAAAGGGATATATGATTGAGTATTATTGTCATGACAGGAGTCCAGAATGAAGGCTGCACAGTGGAGTGGATTTGGGGGGAGGGATTGCATAACATTGAAAGAGTTTTTCTTTTACTTTTCAAGGAGAAGGGTGAATTGGGGGTGTTGGGGTGGGTAAGGAGAAAAGTGCAACAATGAATGACTGGAAACCCCAAGTCTCTGTAAACTTTCATTGAAATTAATTTAAAAAAAAAAAAAACACCTTAAAAAACCCACAAAAAGCCAAAACAAAACCAAGAAAACCCAAATAAATAAAAATTCTGTGAGACCTTTGATCTTGGACTATACTTACTCTCCCGTGGTTCAACTTCAGCTGAACAATACACAAGTATATACGGTGATCTATCGATCAATAAGCACCTGGGAGCCATTCACTCATTAGAATGAACAAACGCTGAAGGTCAAGAAAGCAGCATTTGCCAAAGGATAAAGCCTTCACAGGAGGAAGAGGCAAAATAGAAGGCTTCATGGAAATGGAAATTATGGAGAGGAAACAGGGAAAGTGAGTACTATATTTAATGTTTTAAAACAAAATGTGAATGAATAGTTGGGTAAGAAAACCCAATTTGTGGGTTTTTTCCTGGTTACTGCTGCACCAAGAACCATGAGCAGCCGATTCTCTTGCGACATCCTCTAGGAGGCGGTGCGGGAAGTCCTGCACTGGAACCAACGCAAACGCGGAAAGCTTTTAGAGACGTGGAGCTGCAGATCGCTTCTTGGGGACCGTCAGGCTTAAGTCCACCCCACGCCCCAAGCTCTCAGTGTGCGTTCTTGGGGATCAGCAGCACTGTGATGAAGCCAAGGCTGTGGCTATCCCCCACATGGACAGTGAAGCGCTGAGAACACTCAAGAAGAATAAGAAGCTGGTCAAAAAGCTGGCCAGGAAGTGTGATGCCTTTCTGGCCTCTGAATCCCTGATCAAGCCGATCCCAATAATCCTAGGTCCAGGGCTGAACAAGCCTGGCAAGTTCCCTTCTCTGCTGACCCACAATGACAACATGCTGGCAAAAGTAGACAAGGTGAAGTCCACCACCAAATTCCAGATGAAAAAGGTCCTGTGTCTGGCGGTGGCTGTGGGCCGTGTCGAGATGACAGATGATGAACTTGTTTACAACATCCACCTGGCTTTTAGCTTTCTGATTTCACTGCTAAAGAAGAATTGGCAGAATGTTCGGGCTTTGTACATCCAGAGCACTATGGGCAAGTCCCTGGCGCCTGTACTATGATACAGATCAATAAATCTTACTGTTAATACCCCCAAAAAACACCACCCCAAAACCCAAAAAGCAAACAAGCAAAACCAACCCCCCCAAAACAAATACCAATTTGCAAACTTTCACTTATGTAATAACTTTTAAACATTCCCCTAGATCACAATAGTCTGTTTCCATTGTGCATGGAATCTGCTTGAGTTGGGGGCCTACGTAATGACAGCTGACAACAGAAAGAGATAATTAGAGCAGCCTGTAACACAATGGTTCCTTGTTGTTGTTTTTAGGTACCAAGAAGTCCAGTGGTGAGAATCTCTGTGTTCTTGATGTTGAGATGTAATCCATATTGAAGGCTGTATAGTCTTTGACCTCCTGCAGCAAGAACTCCAAGTCGTCTTCACTTTCAGCAAGCAGAGTTGTGACATCCCCATAGCACAGGTTTTTAATAAGTCATCCTCTGACCCTGCCAGCACATTTTTATTCCTAGGGTCCAGCTGCTCGAGTGATTTTTCTCAGCATACAAATTGAATAGGTGTGAAGAGAGGCTGGGACCCTGATACATATATTTCCTAATTTAAAATCCCATTTCCTTGTTCTATTCAGACAACAGACTCTTGTTCTAGGTATAGGTTTAGCATGAAAATAATTAAGTGATTGTTCTTATGATCTGAGTTCTATTGCATTTCAAAAGCTAAATTCTGCAGCATAGCACTTCCCGCCATACTTAACACATCTCCCCTTTTGTTGAATATAAAGTTCCTTTTTGGTGACTATCTTGAGAAGAGACACAACTGAGATGACCTGAAACCAGGGGGATGTAATATATTGTTGCTCTTCAGTTTTAGTGAATCTTCAGTAGTAGAAAAAAGAAGTAAATTGGCTCTGAGGAAAATGTTTTCATTATTTCTGTCCTTGAAGGAATACTCTCTTCACAACTGGGAGACTTTACTCCACACCTTTCCTTCTATCGACTGAGAGTCCAGAGCGAGCCAGGTTTATCTCTAATAAAAAGAATTCTTGTGGTTCGGCTGACAGACAGAGTGAGTATTGACAAGGCAGTAACGTGGAATGCTGTTGTTATGTGCTGTCAATTCAGAACTAATAACACTGCTGACCCTTCAGTGGGGTTTCAGAGGCTGTAAATCACATAGGAGGAGACTGCCCTTCTTTCTCTCAGAGAGCAGCTAAATAGGCTCCAGACCGTGTGCCTTTGTGTTGGCAGTGCATCTCCTTCTCAGGAGACTACCGCTGGTCCCTGGGCACTAATGAAATTATCCTCAGATAGACCAGGAGGATCTGACTGTGACAAGCCTTGAGATATTTCTTGATTTGTACCTCAGCAGGAAGGCTCCTGCTGTAGACCTAAAAGTGGCAGGATATAAGCCAGAGAAACTTGTGACGGCAAGTTGGCCCACTCCTCAGATAAGCACTTATAGAAAGTCCCACCATTTCCACCTACCCTTCTTCAGTTTTGACAGCTGAGGTAAGATTCCTATCTGCAAAGCCTTTACACTTTTTTGAGGTAAATGTAACTCTATCACCAGGAAGAACGGTTTGTAATAATCTGTGTGATGGAACTAGCTGATGTGACTGAAAGACTCAGATTTAGGGCTACATCCAGGTATTTTAAAAATTGTGTGTCAATAATGTCATTTATCCCTTAATGTAGTCCTTAAGTTCTGTATGGACTGGTGAGCAATAGAATAGCAGGGAGCTTGAATGTAGCAATGCTGTAGACCATTGTGACATCAAATCAATTGCAGTTCACTACTAAGTAAACCTTCAACCTTTAAATACTCTCTGAACTTGAAGGTGCCCCAGGCAATGTGATCACCATCTCATAGAAGAGAAATTCAGAACCCTCGGGTTCAAATTCTTTCTCTGACAAGGCTCCTGTAACTCTTGATGGCAAAATATTTAATAATTTTTGCCTCAGGCTCCTCATCTCCAAATAAAAATGGTAGAATCCTTGTAAGGTTTAAAGGAGTTAGTCTATGCAGCATATATAGAACAGGTTTTAAAAGCAGTAAATACTTTGTAAATGTTGTTGTTATGTGCCCTCAAGTTGCTTGTGACTCATAGTGACCCTAGGTATAACAGCTCTAAACTCTGCTCTATCCCTTGCCAATCTTATTGACTCCAACATTCCTATTCGCATTATCCCAGTGACTGAATCAATCCATTTCATCGAGGGTCTTCCTCTTCTGGGCTGTCCTTCCACCCTCCCAAACATTACATCCTCTCTAAGGACTGATCCCGTCTTTCAACATGTCCAAAGTATGTCAGACTTCAGAATCCTTGCCTCCAATGAGCAGCCTGGCTTCACCCTCTCCAAGACAAACTTGTTTGTTCTCCTAGCAGTCCATGGTATTTTCAATACTCTTTTCCAGCACTAAAGCTCAAAGGCATCAACTCTATCATCCCTAGTCATTGTCCAGCTCTCTGATACATAGCAAGTAATTACAAAGACCATGGCCTTTATCAGGTTCACCTTAGTCTCCAGACTAACATCGTTGCTCTTCAATACTTTGGAGAGGTCTCTGACAGCAGAATTTCCCAATGCAATTTGTCTTTTAATTTCCTGGCTGCTGGTACCAAGACTGTTGATTGTAGAGCCGAGCAAACTGAAGCTGTCAACAATCTCAATCTCTTCATTATCCATCATGATACTGCCAATCGGCCCAGAGGTGAGAATCTTTGTTTTCTTGACGTTGAACTTCAGTCCATATTGAAGGCTGCAGTCCTGACCTTCTGCAGCAAGCACTTCAGGTCCTCCTCAGTTTCAGCAAACAGGGTTGTGTTAGCTGCATAATGCAGATTGTTGATGAGTCTTCCTCCAATCACGATGCCACACTTCTCCTCGTAGAGCCCAGCCTCCTGGACAATCTGTTCCGCATATAGATTGAAAAGCTATGGAGATAGGACACATCTTTGATGCACACCCTTCCCAATCTTGCACCATGCAGTGTTAGCAAGTTCTAATAATATTCCGTGAATAAATCATGACAGATGCCTCTTTTCCTTCACCATTCTGCAGGAAGATTGACACTATGGACAGTAAGTTATCAAACTTGTTCAGACAAAATTTATGCTTCAGACACATTTTCTAATGTCAACACTTTCTCTGGAAGTGGCACAATCTCTCCAAGGATCTCAAGTGACAGCCAGCTCCAGACATCAATATTAAGTATTGTTCTTTTAGTCACATCATAGGTAAATAGAGAACATATCAAGCACACTGACTTTGCGGGGCCAATGCTGTATACATAGTGAAATAATTCATGATAAAAGCATACAAAATGAGTTTCAGATAATGTTTGTAGTGGAGGAAACTAAGGGAGCAGTTGGAAGACTTCTGAGTTCAGAAATAACTTCAGCTGTAGATGTTAAATGTGAAGCATTTAGTGCTGTGGTGGTAGATTCAATTATTCCACCTACTTTATACAGCACAAGACACCTTGTGATACTGTGTATTGTGTATTGTGTGTTGAGCTGCTAACCCAGAGGTCAGGGATTCAAATCTACCAGCTTCTCTGTAGGAGGAAAACGGTCAATCTCTTCCTGTAAAGATTTATGGTTCTCAAAACCAAATCGCTGGAAATAAGAGAGATGCAAATCAAAACCATAATGAGAGACCATCTCACTCCAATAAGAGTGGCAAAGTTTAATGGGGCAGCAAGTAATAGATGTTGGAGAGGATGTGATGAGAAAGGAACTCTTATACATGTTGTAGAATTGTAAAGTGGTGCAACCATTCTGGAAGGCAGTTGGCGCTTCCTCAAAAAGCTGAACATAGAAATTCCGTATGACCCAGCTATTCCACTACTTGGAATATACTCTGAGAATATGGGAACCGAGGTACAAACTGAAATTTGAACACCAATGTTTATAACAACATTATTCACCATCACAAGAACATGGAAACAGCCCAAATGTCCAACCATAAAGGAATGGATTGAGAAACTATGGTACATTCACACAATGGAATACTACGCAGCACTCAGGAGCAATAACTTTGTAAATTATTACCTAACCTGGGAGGGACTGGAGAGCATTATGCTGCGTGAACTAACTCAGCCCACAAGGATACATATTGTATTAAACCGTTATTGTAGAACGAGTATAAGGACTCAGGAGGGATGGGAAAGGCTGGAAACAGAGGATATGGATGTACAGAGAGCAAGGGAGATTAATCACTGGGTTGTACAATTTGATGGGGGATGGTGAGGGAAGTTGAAAGAATTTGTTCAAATTTGTATTTGAATTTTGTAAATAAACTAGTAGAGGGGGGGAAAAACCCTGTGGGGAAATTCTATCCTGTGTTGTTAGATTGTCAAGAAAACATATAGGTCTGTCTTGGAGAGGGTGAAAGCAAGTTTCTCCTTGGAGGCTAGGATTTTGAAGCTCCATCTCACATACTTTGGGCATGTGGCCAGGAGGGCCCAGTGCTTGGAGAAAGTCATCAGGCTTGGAAGAATGGAGGGACAGTGCAGGAGAGCAAGAACTTGGATGAGATGGATTGGTACAGTAACTGGGGCATTCAGGGTGGGTGTATCGGTGACAGTGAGACTGGCTCAGGACAGGGCAGGTTTCAGAGCTGTTGTAGATAGGGTCGCTATGAGTCACAGGTAACTTGATGACACAGAGGCACCACAATAATTTATGGTGCTTTTGTCATTGTTAAGGTTGAGGTGAACTCATAATAGACTCTCCAGCAGGTTTTCAGAGACAGTAAATCACATAGGAGGAGATTGTCTATCTTTTTTTCCTTGGATCAGCTGGTGGATTGGAACTGTGTGCCTTTGGGTTGGCAGTGCAATTTCTTACCACTAAGCCACCTGGGCAACTTCCTTTTCTTATTGTTGTCACTATTGTTAGGTGCCATCAAGTTGAGTACAACTCATACATAACGACCCTATAAACAACAGATCTGAACTCTGTCTAATCCTGTACCATCCTCACAATCTCTGACACATTTGAGCCCATTTCCACAATCACTGTATTAATTACCTGGTTGAGGGTCTTCCTCTCTTTTGCCAACCCTCCACCTTCTTAAGCTTGATGTTCCACTCCAAGCTCCAGCCTCTCTAAGCAACATTCCTGAAGTATGTGAGATGAGGCTGTATCATCTTTGCCTTCAAGGAGCATTCTGGTTCCACCTTCTCCAACATATCTGTTTGTTCTTTCTGTCGTCCCTTGTATATTTAGTACTCTTTCTGCAACACTTCAACTCAAAGTCATCAATTCTTTTTTTTTCCTTTTCCCCAGTTAATTTTTTTTATTTATAATTTTTTTCTACAATTATATTTTATTAATTTTCATAAACATTTACAGAGATTTTGGGTT